>NC_090656.1:164104842-164424842 GCF_040937935.1 Hyperolius riggenbachi | reverse complement strand
CAAGAACGTGCCTACAGTGCCTTATGTTAAATCCAGCCCTGTTCTCAGTGTTTGAGAGTAGTTTTGCAATAACAAGTGGGAGTCCATCCTTACTTATTCACTATGGGTTAAAATTGAGGGAAAAAGTAAGACACTCACGCATTAATTTTTGTAAATGAAAAAAAAACAGTAGTATCTGATTTTATAATACATGTATTTTTAACCTAGTTAAATCTGCATCTGTTACATTGTTCAGATGTATTATCTATGTCAGGCATAAAGTCCAATAATATAATTAAGTGTCTAGTCTTACAAAGTCTTTTGGACAAAGTTAAGTGTATTTTGTTATGAAATGTTGAATAGTATGAATTAAAATTATATTTATGTTAAAGAGGAACTTCAGCCTAAACAAACATACTGTCATTAAGTTACATTAGTTATGTTAATTAAAATAGATAGGTAATATAATCTCTTACCCACCCTGTTTTAAAAGAACAGGCAAATGTTTGATTTCATAATGGCAGCCATCTTTTTGGTTGAAAGGAGGTGACAGGGAGCATGATACACAGTTTCAACTGTCCTGTGTCCTGAGCACCTTTCCCAGTTGCTAGGCAACGTGAATAACAACATAGGAAATCCCATTATGCTCTGCACAGCATTTCTTTGATGGGTGGAGCTTAGGTAAAAATGCAGCTAAAAATGATGCTTTGGTAAGAAAAAGAAAGTTCTGATGCTGTGAAACTGTTAAAGAAACACCAAGCCTTTTCAGTTCTGCTGAGTAGATTTTTAGTCCGGAGGTTCACTTTAAAGTGCGCTGCTACCAGTCAAGATATTTTAATTCTCTTGTAGAGTAGTATTGAAAAACTAAAAAAAAGGATTATCAGTGTTCTGCAACTACATGTGGATTATCATTTTTTTCTGGATTTGCCAGAAATATATAAACTATAGAAAAAAATAGATAAGCACAGATGCAGATGCACAGCCTAGACTTTATTCTATGCATTCTGCTTTATATCAATAACAAACAAGCATTGATTTTATGGTGAATTCACTTTGGGATGAGAATGAGTAACTCTGGCCATTGCTATCACTGTATTACACGGAAATGGCTCAAGTAACAAGATGAACATTGATTTAGCATTATGTTTGATCAATAGTGAAATAAGTAACTGGAGGGCTAAATTAACATGCAAGCTGGCTTCATTCAGCCAAGATTCGGCCAAATGACAATGCAAATTCACTAGGAATTTATTTATACCAAAAGGTTGTTCATAATTTTATCCATTTAGACTCTTTACATGCATTAACATTTCAGCAAGATTATCCTTCATTATGCCAGAAGTTATTTAAGTTTAACATTGCTACAGTTCCTAATAATTGATTTAACAGTTATTTCCCCGAAGTAAACCAGGACTTCCAAAATCACTCCAAACACATTCAACTTAAACTGTGGGAAAAGTTTACAATGTAATAAAGTTTTAATAGAGAAGGCAACCTAAAGATTTTTTTTTATTTTAAACCCTGGAGCACCGGTTGACTACATTTACAACTAATGTTTTTCACCCCCACGCTAAAATTTCAGAGATTGTAAGTGACACGTATAAACCTATTTAAGTCATAATAGCAATATACAAATTTAACAAAAAAGAACAATATATTTCTCTTTACAATATAACAATATATTTCTAGGGATTTTTTGTCCCTTGGGACTCAAAATGTTCTGTGGGAATTATGGATTTTCAAACGTTTTGGAAAATATATTTTCTAAAGAGTGGGATTGAGTTTTATAAAACTGATACTGCATGTAAGAAGGCCCATGCACTTCATGTTTTTAATCAGATCCAGGGAATCTTTAAGGGCTTTTTAACATGGACGGCAAACATGCGTTTCGCCACCTACAATGGTTGACATGCCATGCAGTTACTGTCTGGTTAAAAAATAAATAAACTCCACATGTCACATCCAGGGGTGACTGCTGCCCACTCAGATGTGCATGCAAGAGAGCACTACTATTGCTGGACACTTGTACTTGGCTGCAAGCACCCAGCAAATTAATGAGAGTGGCTAAGAAGCAGTTAAAGCAGTTAATTGTAAGCCCAGAACAAAGAGTTTAACTTACCTGGAGCTTCTACTGATCCCTTGCAGATGTCCTGTGCTGTGCCTGCGCCGGGACGAAACGATCCTTCGGTCACCCACCACAGCTCACTTTTTTGTGACTTTAATGTTGTCCTCGCTCCTCTCACGTTTGTGACAGTACCAGCATGTATGTGGGAAAAAAGATCAAAAACTGTAAGGGGGCTTTTAGGACCATTGTAGCCCCTCACACACTCCAATGAATTCTGGTTCACCATGAGCTTGCTGGTTAGTCTGTACCTCTTGGTGTTACATGCCCTACTCCATAGAGCCAAATTAATCCATGCCATGCACTGATGAGGATCAAACAATCCAAAACAGTCTGAATGCATGTTGGATTATTATGGCTCTGTACAAATTAACAAGCTGACACATCATTGCATTCCAGCGGTTCTGGAGGTGTGTTTAACTTCTAAGGGCAACAATGGTTAATTTGCATATATTCAGCAGTGATGCACTGGGAGACATCTCAAGCTCACTCCAACCTGAATTATCGCAAATTCTTTCTGCTTTAAGAAAGCAAACTCTTGTTTTGCTTAGGAGAAGGTGCACATTTATTTATTTTTTTAAAATTGTAAGAAGAAAATAGAAAAATATTAAAACAAAGCAGAAACTGACATAATGAGGTGTTGAGGTGTTCAGATAAAAGCTCTGTAAAAGCAAGAACTCACTCATTAATCCACCTAAAAGCAGCAACTGTTTAAGGGACTGTTTCCACTAGGTGCAGATTGGATGCAGAATGGATGCAGAAAAATTGACTTCAATGAATGCCTATGGGCGTGTTTCCATTAAACGCAATTTTTCTGATGCAGGTTTTCCCATAGGAATTCATTGGAGTAAATATATCTGCATCCATTCTCCATCCAATCTGCTTGTAGTGGAAACAGGCCCTAAAGTAATGCACCAAGAGAGTCACATGGGCATCTCAAACTTTAATTTTACAACTGGTTTACCTGTTATACCGTGTGTAATACAAAAGTGACTGTAAACTCACTTGATGCAGGATTTTGAAAGTACTGCTATTGTGAAAAATTGTACATTCGCAAATACATACAAGTTGTACATTTGTCCCAGAGTCAAATGCATTATAAATTACCTTTTTCTTTTACTATGCCTCTCTCTCTTGTAGTTGCCATTCTTTTTCTGACAGCTCTACATCTCTTACTGGTAGAGAGACAAGAGCGCTGTATGGTGCATTAACGTTTCATTTGCTTCTTTAAAAGTAAATGAATCACACTTACAAAATGGATGTGAGGAAATCGCACGTGACCCCTGCCGGGTTAGGACAGGATCCCTTCATCAGTGCCTCTATGAAGATCACAGCAGTGGACAGCGCCATGGGCGTCGCTGACGGTGAATGAACTTCTTCTAAGGGCAAAGGCGGATGGGTTCTGTTATTGTTCCTGCAGTGTCATGACACATTTTGGTGTTCCTATGCCTTTATCATATGACGCTACAGCACAAGGCACTTGAATTTGTAAAAGTGCTGTTACAAAGCAATGGGTGTGTGTGGGTCATGTGATTAGGCTAGGTGGGGGTTTTAAAACACTACCCTGCCACTGGCCGTGGATCAGTTGAAGCCACTTACACCCCCTTTTCCCAGGAAAGGCTCAATACAACAGCTCGATACAACATTTTTGTACACCATCATGACATCTTTCTAACAAAACTACATGCATCTTGATAATTTTATATGCGATAACATCAGTTTATAGTGATGCATAATAAATCCCCTAAATGCATAAATAAATAAAATAAAATATATAAGATGGATAAGAAGCACATGTAATATAGACAATATGCAAACATAAAACCAAACTTTTACAGCAACTTAAAGTTGACATCATTAGTTATAAAATATCATCACTAATAAAAAACACAAATAATTTTTACTGAGTTTTATGTTTGCATATTGTCTCTATTGTACAGTATATGCTTATCCATCTTATTTTATTTATTTATGCGTTTAGGGGATTTATTATGGGGGGGGGGGGGGGGGGTGCACCTATGATGCCGCCTGAATGACTTGCATCAGGTGGTATCTTCCAAGGGGCAGCATCCTGCCCGTGGCCTACCCCTTTCTCCCTGGCCACTGCTTATTTCCCTGATCAAGTCTGCGGCCACCCTCCTCCTCTGCCACATTGTCCCCAGGCTGTATAGACAGGAAGTAAGCACTTCCTGTATATCCACCATTAGGCCACCACTCTCATGTCTCCACTGCGGGTCACTGTTGATCTGAGGTCTCTGACAGTGCTGCATACTGCATGGCATGCAGCAAGGGTCAGACAAAGGACAATGTGGTGGAGAAGGGTGGCTGCTGACTCGATCAGGGAATCGAGTGGTGGCTGCTGGAGGAGGGGTGTACTTATGCCTGGCTACCCTTACTGTGGTCTCCTATATCTTGGTAACCTACACTGGGAGCACCTACATTAGGCTACTTATACTGGGGGCACCTGTTCCCAGCTAATCTATACTGGGGGCACCTATGCCTGGCTACCTATACTGGGTTCACCTTTACCTGGCTAATCTATACTGGGGGCACCTTCACCAAGCTACCTATACCTGACTAACCTATACTGGGGGCACCTATGCATGGCTACCTATTCTGGGTGCACCTATACCTTGTGACCTATACTGGGCACAGCAATGCCTAACTAACCTATACAGGGGGCACTTATGCTGGCATCCTATGCAGGGGCTCTTATATCTGGCTACCTACCTATACTAAAGGTGGTTTTTTTTTGGTTATAATGTGCGGTGTAAATTATCAGGTGCTTTGTGATCATTCCTATTAAGTGGTGGAGTGGGGTAGCATCCTCACAAGTTTGTTTCAGGCAGCAAAACGTCTAGGACTTTTTTATCATGCTGTTTATCATGCACTAGATGCAAGATGCATGTACTTTTGTTAGAATGATGTCATGGTGATGTAGATAACTATTGTATTGAGCCTGTCCCAGGAAAAAAGGAAGTAAGTGGCTTCATCTGATCCATCCAGCGACCAGTGGCAGGACAGTGTTTTGAAACCCCCACCCAGCCCAATCACATAACTCACACATGCCTGTTATTTGGCAACAGCACCCTCACTGATCTGTCCACAAATCAGTGGCAGGGCAGTGGCTCAAACTCTCTTCCAAGCCCAGTCACATGACCCATGTGTGCCCTTTGCTAAGCAAATCAAGTGTCTTGTGCCGCAGCATCATCTGACAAAGGCATAGAAATGTCAAAAAAACATGTCATGACACTGCAGGCACAGTAACGACAGGACCCATCCACCTTTGCCCATAGGAGAAGTCCATCCGCCATTGGTGATGCCCATGCCACTGGCCACAGCCATGATCTTCGTAGAGCCACTGATGAGGTGATCCTATCCTAATCCCGCAGGAGTCACGTGGGATTTTATCACATTCATCTTGTAAGTGTGATTCATTTATTTTTAAAGAACCAAATAAAAAGTTAATGCACCATATAGTGCTCTTGTCTCTACCAAATTTTCACTTACACATACTGGAGTACCGGAGTACATACAAGTACTGGAGCTGGCTGACTTGGTGCAATGTAAACAGGGGCGTTGCTAGAATCCTAAGAGATCCGGAGAACTTTTGGGCAATCTAGCTGAAAAATGGGTGTGACCATGCACCAGAATGTAGGTGTGGTCATGGGTGGAGCCAAATTTATGTGAATTTAACAGCGGTTTAAGTAGGCCTGCCCTGCAAAATGTTGGAAGAAGCCCTCTCCATTAATACAAATATATATATATATATATATATATATATATATATATATATATATATATATATATATATATATATATATATATATATATGAATGCAGCATCACATAAATAGGCACTAGGCAGTATCACTTAATCATAACTAGGTACAGTCACTTGGCTTCTGTGCTGGCAGTATTGGCTTTCTGCTGGACAGGCTGGCCTGCCACCAGGTTATCTGGCAGTTCCCCCATAGCATTACCTGCGCTTCTATTTAACCCCCTTCACTTTTCCTACAGGCCTCCAATTCAGGCACCACAACTTTCAGCATGCCCCCATAGAAGAACCACAGCTCCCTGCATGCCCCATAAAGGCATCACAGTGCCTAGCATGGCACCACACCACCAACTATACCCACATAGAGGCACCACAGCACCCAGCATAGGCCACTGATCTTTGGGGCTAGCAACGCCTCTGATTGTGAGGGATATTGTGTCTGGAATTTCTTTTTTTTGTTTTTAGCACTGTCTGATTTATTGCTTTGATCTACATCTCTTACTGACAGGCTCTTAAGTAGTGCATCTCCTCATGGAAGTATATCAGGTTTTTCTTTATTTTCAGAAGCAGTCAATGGATGGCATCAACAAAGTCCAACTCTCAGAATAGTGTGCAGCAAGTAGACTGTCATATTATATTAATTCTTTCTAAGGAGTGCTTTTGAAAATAATAAAATAAAACTTTTAGAATCTCTATTAAGAAATGTGCTAATCCACAGCTTGTTGGTAAGGGGATCAGAGCTGTCAGATTAATAACACCTACTGTAAATGACTACGACACAGAAAAAAACAAACTGCAGTTTTCTCTTGCGAATATACATCTTATGTGTATGTCAACACATCACCAACACAGTGTTTTAAATTTAACAGTGTTTCATGATAGTTGTTCTTCATCATTGGCATTTGAAGATAAATAATTGTATCCTTTTTCTTTGCTTCATCTGCATAATTTAACCACTTCAGCCTACAGTTTCGAAAATCGTATGCAACAGAGCAAAGTTCTCCTCCCATTCATTATAACTATATCGCTACTTATCACAATTAATTGATCTATATCTTGTTTTTTCCACCACTAATTAAGCTTTCTTTGGGTGGTACATTTTGCTAAGAATTTCTTTTTTCTAAATCCATTTTAACAGGAAGATGAACAAAGAAATGGAAAAAATTCATTATTTCTCAGTTTTTGGCCATAATTAAAATTGATGTGTTTTATTTGCCCATTTGTCCCAGTTATTACACTGTTTAAATTATGTCCCTATCACAATTTATGGCGCCAATATTTTATTTAGAAATAAAGGTGCATTTTTTCAATTTGCGTCCATCACTATTTACAAGCTTATAATGTAAAAAAATATAATAAGATACTCTCTTGACATGTATATTTAAAAAGTTCAGACCCCTAGGTAACTATTTGTTTTTTTTATTGTAATTTTTTTTATTTTATTTTTTTATTTGGGTAAATTTTGGTGTGGGAGGGAAACAGGTAATTTTAAATGTAAAATATTGTAATGTAATGTAAAAAATGTATGTGGGGGTAGTTTACTATTTGGCCACAAGATGGCCACAGTCAAAAAAGTCCTGGAGCATATGATCATGCTACCAGGAAGTATAAGGAGGCTGTAATTTTTTTTTGTTTGCAGAAATACTGTGCTCTCTGATTAGAAAGCGTCAGTTTTTCCGTGGGAGAGTTAGATCGGTGAATGGGAATTATATTCCCAATCAGGAAATAATCATGCCACCAGAATGCCAGCAGCAGCCCCAGCGCTGCAATTTTACCTTTGTCCTTTGGGTGGCACTGTAACTCTTTGGAGAGATCAATGACAGCGATCTCACCAGAGTGGTTCAGAGCCTCCGAGGACAGGAAGGAGAACAGCCACCGATGTCTGGACCCCCGGGAGGTGAGTAAAAACTCCCACTGTGCGCTATACTCTTCATAGAGCTCCCGGCGGCTAGTCCAAGTTTTTCTCGGGATTACTGCCAGGGAGGTCAAGGAAGCCCCCGGTATGAATGGTACCTGAGATGATTTTCGTCTCAGGTTCTCTTTATGGGCCGATCCAAACAGCTTTGAGAGGACAGTATGAAATATGGACGGCTGCTGATATTTGTTTTTCTTATGTAAATGACTACAGTTTTTAGTTTTTTTTTGTAAATAAAGACTTTTTTTTAATATATTGTTTGGTCTGAGGGACATTTATGTTGATGCTGAAAAGGAGGTAGTGGAATCCTGAGGATGGCTTATGAGGGATCTCAATATTATGAATGATAGCAGGTTGGGAGGTCTGAGCTAACTGCTTGCTTAGCTGTTCTGTAATGAAACAGCGTTAGGGTGGAGCACGGTGTTTGAAGGTTATGCTACTGGTGCACACAAATAATTTATTTAATAGGCTCTCAAAAAGCCCCCTTAATGGGGCACAATCAGGGGTCGAGTCCTGGGAAAAGAAGTGCGTGGACTCACCTTGAAAAAATGGGCGTGGTCAAGCATAATGTGGGCGTGGTCATGGGTGGGGCCAAATGTACATGACCTTAGCAGTGGTGTAAAAGGTCTGCCGGAGAAGTTTGAGTTCTGCCGTAGTGTATCCCCCCAAAATAGATGCAATCTGACAGCATTTCACCAAAAAGACACATAATCTGGTAGAAGTTCCTCCAAAATACAGATAATATGGCAGTGGTTCCCCCAAAATAGACAATGTGGCCGCAGCAGTTCCTCCAACATACACATAATTTGGAAGCAGTTCCCCAAAATACGCAAAACCTGGCAGCGGATCACCCAAAATACACGTAACACCCAACATACATATAATCTGGCAGCAGTGGTCCCCCAAACATACACAATCTGGCATCAGTTCCCCAAAATATGCGTAATCTGGCAGCAGACGTCCCCCTAACATACACACAATCTGGCAGCTGTTCCCCAAAATACATAACAGCGGTTCCACAAAAATGCAGATAATCTGACAGCAGTTCCCCCAAAATAGGTACCCCCAGCATAGGTAGCCAGGTCTATAGGTGTCCCCATTATAAGTAGCCATGAGTATAGTAGTCCCAGTATATGTAGCCAGAGGTATATGTGCCTAGTATATGTAGCCAGAAGTATATGTCCCCAGTATATGTAGCCAGGGGTATACGTGCCCAG
This sequence comes from Hyperolius riggenbachi, assembly GCF_040937935.1. NCBI lineage: Eukaryota > Metazoa > Chordata > Amphibia > Anura > Hyperoliidae > Hyperolius > Hyperolius riggenbachi. The sequence goes on along the minus strand of NC_090656.1, from coordinate 164,415,832 downwards.
TATATGTAGCCAGGGGTATATGTGCCAGTATATGTAGTCAGGGGTATATGTCCCAGTATATGTAGCCAGGGGTATATGTGCCCAGTATATGTAGCCAGGGGTATGTGTCCCCAGTATATGTAGCCAGGGATGTATGTGTCCCCAGTATATGTAGCCAGGGGTATATGTGCCCCAGTATATGTAGCCAGGGGTATATGTGCCCCAGTATATGTAGGCAGGTGTATATGTGCCCAGTATATGTAGTCAGGGGGTATATGTGCCCAGTATATGTAGTCAGGGGTATATGTGCCCAGTATATGTAGTCAGGGGTAAATGTGCCCAGTATATGTAGGCAGAGCAGGTGTATATGTCCCCAGTATATGTAGGCAGGGGTATATGTGCCCAGTATATGTAGTCAGGGGTATATGTGCCCAGTATATGTAGTCAGGGGTATATGTGCCCAGTATATGTAGCCAGGGGTATATGTGCCCAGTATATGTAGCCAGGGGGTATATGTGCCCAGTATATGTAGTCAGGGGGTATATGTGCCCAGTATATGTAGTCAGGGGGTATATGTGCCCAAAATATGTAGCCAGAGGTATATGTGCCCAGTATATGTAGCCAGGGGGTATATGTGCCCAGTATATGTAGTCAGGGGGTATATGTGCCCAGTATATGTAGCCAGAGGTATATGTGCCCAGTATATGTAGCCAGGGGGTATATGTGCCCAGTATATGTAGGCAGGGGTACATGTGCCCACTATATGTAGTCAGGGGATATATGTGCCCAGTGTATCTATCTAGCCAGGGGGTATATGTGCCCAGTATATGTAGTCAGGGGGTATATGTGCCCAGTATATGTAGTCAGGGGTATATGTCCCCAGAATAAGTAGTCATGTGTCCCCCCAGCATGAGGGGAGCAGCGGAGTGGAAGGAGAGCTGTGAGCAGCGGTGGGGGAGGGCGGACGTCTCCCCCCTCCCTCACCTTGGGGCTCTCCTTCCCTCGCTCTCCCCTCCAGAAGTAATGTGCGGGCAGCCGGCAGCGGGCGGGACTTACCTCTCCTCGTCGTCGGAACACCGGATCTGTGTGCCGCAAGTCTGGTCTGGTCCAGACCAGAGCAGCGGCACGCAGATCCGGCACCGGAACGAGGAGAGGTAAGTCCCGCCCGCTGCCGGCTGCCCGCACATTACTTCTGGAGGGGAGAGCAAGGGAAGGAGAGCCCCAAGGTGAGGGAGGGGGCAAACATAGACAAATAAGTACGTTCTTTCCAGAGTAAAATGAGCCATAAATTACTTTTCTCCTATGTTGCTGTCACTTACAGTGGGTAGTAGAAATCTGACAAAAGCGACAGGTTTTAGATTAGTCCATCTCTTCATAGAGGATTCTCAGCAAGGTTTTTATTCTTTATAAAGAGATTCCCTAAAAAAGATTTAAACAAAGATGCTGGCCAGCCTCCATGCTCGCTACACAGTTTTTTGGTATTTGGATAGAGCAACTGCCATTCACTAAGTGCTTTTGAAAATACATAAATCCCTAAGAATCCCCCCATGAAGAGATGGACTAGTCCATGACCTGTGACTTTTGTTAGATTTGTACTATGTACTGTTAGTGACAGCAACATAGGAGAAAAGTAATTTATGGCTCATTTTACTCTGGAGAAAATGTACTTCTTATTTGCTTATGTTTGCACATATTTTACATTTTACATTTTTTGCCATAGTGCCCCTTTAATTATTATAACAACCCCATATATTAAAATGGTCACAACAGACCATGGTACAAGACACAACAGGATTGCTTGGACATATGTAGGAACATATCCTTGAAAGGCCTCTCCAGTTAATAGCAAACATTTGCTATAGCCAATCCGATGGGATAATGGTAAAGTGCTATGCAGAAACACTTATTTTTTTTTATGAAGTTCATCTTTAATAGCGCAATAATTGAATCTTTTTTTACACATTTCTAAAACGTGTGCAGACATTTGTTGAAGAAAGGTTGATAATCCTTATTAACAGAAGTATATTTCTTTTATGAGAAAAAAAAATAAGCTGAATAAAAATAATTACAGATTATACATTTTAAATCCTTAGTATCCTTTGACTGAATCTGGATTTACTTTGAGGGCTGCAGCACCCCTCCTAAATTTCCACTGCACAATCAAAAACACAACCATTCACCCTACCTCCCAGGCCTGTTGTCTTGGCGTCACCCCGGACTCTGCCCTCTCCTTCATGCCCTACATCCAAAACGTCACTAGGGCCTGCAATTTCCACCTCCGTAATATCTCCAAGATCCACCCCTTCTTGACCATGGACATGACCAAGCTGCTCATCCATGCCCTCATTATCTCCCACCTTGATTACTGCAACTCCCTCCTGTCCGGCCTCCCCTTGAAATGCATTGCCCCCCTTCAATCAGTTATGAACGTGGCTGCTAGACTCATCCATTCTTTTCACCGCTCCGCTTCCACATCTCCCCTCTGTAAAGCCCTGCACTGGCTCCCTATCTGATTCAGGATAAGTTTCAAGATTCTATGCCTGGTCTATAAATCTGTGCACAAAACCTGCCCTACCTACATCTCAAAGCTTGTTCACAGGTATACACGAGGTCATCCCCTCCAGTCCTCCAACGACCTTCGTCTAACTGCCACATGCATTTCCCACTCCCATGCGCCCCTGCAGGATTTCCTAAGAGCTGCTCCCACCCTGTGGAACTCCCGTCCACTGCCCATGAGACTTGCCTGGAGGAAACCCACACAGACACAGCTGTCCACCCTGAGATTTTTTTTTTCAACCACTTCACCTCACAGGCCATTTTACCCTTAATGCCAGAGCCATTTTCCCATCAGCGCTCCTCCCATTCATTTGGCCATAACTTTATCACTGCTATTCATTCACACCTGAGTTATTTATATTTTGTTTGTTCGCCACAAAATAGGCTTTTTGTGGATGATACTTGTTTTCAATAATTACGGTACTTAATTTTTCTATGCATTTTATAGGGAAAAACAAGAAAAAAAAAAGACACAATTTTTTCAATTCTATCCCTGATAGTTTTTAAATAAGCAATGCTGCTATAAATAAAACCCACCCATGTTATTTACCCATTTGTCCCGGTTATCACAACATTTAAATTATGTTCCTAGTACAATGTATGGTGACAATATATTATTTGGAAATAACGGTGTATTTTTTTTCCATCCACCCAATATTTACATGCTTATTTACCAATATAACAGTAATATTTCCCCCCTTAGGAGTCTTAGGGTTAGGCACCACCTGGGGGGCTAAACTTTTTCCATACCAAATTTATCGATTACAATAACCCACTATTTAACGAATACGGTAATTTCTAAAACTGTATAATTGTTTCTAAAACTGTTCCCTTTGGTTTCTCTGAAAAAAATAATTTACATTTCAACTTTTCGCATGAAAAGGAGCAGCTTCCGCAATTCTGGCCTATGTTACAAATTATCATTTGTCAACAAACTTACTTAACCAGTTCGCATTCAGTCGTTTTTCGCTTCATGCATCCGAACAATGTTCACCTCCCATTCATTAGCCTATAACTTTATTACTACTTATCACAATGAACTGATCTATATCTTGTTTTTTCCGCCACCAATTAGGCTTTCTTTGGGGGGTACATTTTACTAAGAGCCACTTTACTGTAAATGCATTTTAAAAGGAAGAATAAGAAGAAAACGGAAACAAATCATTATTTCTCACTTTTCGGCAATTATAGTTTTAAAATAATACATGCCTCCATAATTAAAACCCACGTATTGTATATGCCCATTTGTCCCGTTTATTACACTATTTAAATTATGTCCCTATCACAATGTATGGCGACAATATTTTATTTGGAAATAAAAGTGCATTTTTTCCGTTTTGCATTCATCACTATTTACAAGCTTATAATAAAAAAAAAAAAGAAATATTTCATCTTTACATAGATATTTAAAAAGTTTAGACCCTTAGGTAAATATTTGTGTTTTTTTTTTTTTTTAATTGTAATGTTTTTTTTTTTTTTAATTAAACATTTTATGTGAGTATTTTTGGGAGGGTGGGATTGAAATTGTATTTTTTTTGTAAATATATGTGTATTTTTATTTTTATTTAACATTTAGATGTAGTTTACTTTTTGGCCACAAGATGGCAGCCATGAGTTGTTTACAGTGACGTCACTCTAAGCGTACCACGTACGCTTAGAGCGACATAGGAAGCAGAAAAAGCGTAGCTTCCGAGAGAAGCTGTCGCTTTTTCTGCGGGGGAGAGGAATCAGTGATCGGGCACCGTTGCCCGATTCACTGATTCACTGACTAACAAACCGCCGGCCGATCGCGCGCGTGCACGCGCGCGATCGGCCGCGTGGACGCGCAGGAGCGCACATGGCTTCCTGGACGTGAGTTTCACGTCCAGGAATGTGAAATAGTTAAAGGGACACTGTAGGGGGGTCGGGGGAAAATGAGTTGAACTTACCCGGGGCTTCTAATGGTCCCCCGCAGACATCCTGTGCCCGCACAGCCACTCACCGATGCTCCGGCCCCGCCTCTGGTTCACTTCTGGAATTTCAGACTTTAAAGTCTGAAAACCACTGCGCCTGCGTAGCCTTGTCCTCGATCCCGCTGATGTAACCAGGAGCATACTGTGCAGGCCCAGTATGGTCTGTGTCTGCACAGTACGCTCCTGGTGACATCAGTGGGATTGAGGACATGGCAATGCAGGCGCAGTGGTTTTCAGACTTTAAAGTCTGAAATTCCAGAAGTGAACCGGAGGCGGGGTGGGAGGGAGCATCGGTGAGTGGCTGCGCGGGCACAGGATGTCTGCGGGGGACCGTTAGAAGCCCTGGGTAAGTTCAACTCATTTTCCCCCGCCCCCCCCCCCCCCCCTACAGTATCCCTTTAAACTCGGGCTCTTGAAGACTGCCGAGGCCTCCCGCAGTGGAAGAAAGGGCAGTCTCTGACTCATCAGTCGGCAACTGCTAACAGGTAAGCCAGCGGTGGAACGCAGGGATCGTAGGAGGAATGGGAAGGCTCTATAGGACCCAGAGCCTTCCCTCTCCTTAGGTGAGTATCTTTTTTTTGTATTTGCTTCAGACTCCCTTTAAAGAGGAAGTGTCACGAAAATCTTAAAATGTAAAACACATACAAATAAGAAGTACGTTTCTTCCTGAGTGAAATGAGCCATAAATTACTTTTCTCCTATGTTGCTGTCACTTATAGTAGGAAGTAGAAATCTGACATTACCGACAGGGTTGGGTTAGTCCATCTCTTCATGGAGGGTTCTTGGCATGGCCTTTATTGTTTATAAAGACATTCCCTGAAAAACATTTATACAAAGATACTGACCAGCCTCCCCGCTCACTGTTCATTTTTTTGGCAGTTGGACGGAGAAACTGCTATTCACTAAGTGCTTTCAAAAAATAAAGAAAACCCTGAGAACCCCCCATGAGAAGATTGGCTAGTTCAAAATCTGTCGGTAATGTCAAATTTCTACTACTTACTGTAAGTGACAGCAACATAGGAGAAAAGTAATTTATGGCTCATTATACTCTGGAAGAAATGTACTTCTTATTTGTATATGTTTACATGTATTTTACATTTTAAGATTTTCTTGACAGAGGTCCTTTAAGGTTAGGCAACCTCCAGGGGGGATTAAGGTTAGGCACCACCAAAAAGGGTTAATGTTAGGCACCACCAGGGGGGTCTTAGGGTTAGGCACCACCTGAGGGGTTAAGGTTAGGCACTGTCAGGGGCATCTTAAGGTTAACAACAACCATGAAGGTTAAGGTTAGGCACCACCAGGGGGTTTAAGGTTAGGCACCAACAGGTGAAGGTTCTTTGTGAGAGTAGGGAAAGATTAGGCTATAGTAAAATATCAGTAAGTATTAAAGATATTTTACTATATGAATGAAGTAGTACAATATCGGTAAATAAAACAACATTTTATCACTTTTAATGGTGCTTATTTTAGTAACATAAAAATAGATGTTACAGTGGGGAATAGTAGAATAACAGTATTATAAACAATATTTTATGGCATATCCTGGTGCCTATTTTACTAAAAAATTTGAATGTCGTTTATATATGGAGCCCTTTTTAACCAGATCCTTTATTACATGCAGATATATTTTTTTGCGGTAGAAGCACAATGTCCTTATTGCTTGGGCAGACCTGACACCTCTTTCTTTTAGAATAAGATGGCCTCAATGGTGTTGTACTCTTTGCGTTGTTGATGTTATGGATGGAGTGCTTGTTCAACTCTACATTGTCTGATCCAGGCCACTGCTATTGGACCTCAGGACACCCATTACCTTTGCACAAAGTGTGCCTTGACAAGGGAACTTCCTAGTTCCTCACATATTCTCCACTTGTTACTATTTGTTGAGTTTCATCCTGGTGCATTTTGGTCCATAACACAAATGCATCATATGCAGACACATCAAGGATGTTATAACACACAACCATCGGTCCTCTTTTGGTAATTTGCTGACAAGTGTAGGTAGCAGTCAACTTGTCCAGGCTATCCACTCCTGCTTTGTTTTTATTTTAATCCAGGATAATTGTGGGCTTTTTGTCACTTTTAGATGTAGCAGACTATTTTTGGGACAATATGAAACAGTAGTGGGGTCTGTAAAAGCGAATTATGAAGAAAGTAGAGCCCTGTCCTCCACCTGCAAAGTTTCAGTGGGCAGCTCAGGTTTTTTTTTTATTATTATTATTGGGCCTACAATGGTGAGTTTCCTCTTGAGAAGTGTTTGTCGTAGCTGGTAAAAAAAATAAAAATTGTCACACGTGATATTGTGACAGGTGGTCCAGTAGTCATATCAAAGACTACACGTTTTCTTGTTTTTTTTTCATGAATGCCACTTGCAGGTTTGCCTGTGTGAATCTGTAGCTTCCATGCATAGCTTGTTTTAGCATCACAGGCTGCCCAGATTTATGCAGCATTGCCTGGCTTACTGGGGATATCAGGGGCATTGCTAGCCCCAAAGATCAGTGGCACATGCCCCAGATCTATTCTGGAGTGCCCCGGATGTCACCCAGGCAGAGTCAGCTGTGTTACCTCAATGGTAGGTATGCTGGGAGCTGTGGTGCAACAATAGGGGGTATGCTGGGTGCTGTGGTGCTTCTATGTGGGCATATGGGTGCTGTGGTGCAATGCAGGCTGCTGTGATACCTTAATGTGGGCATGCAGGGAGCTGTGGTGCATCAATCGGGGGTATGCTGGGTGCTGTGGTGCCTCTATGTGGGCATACTGGGTGCTGTGGTGTCATGCTATGCACTGTAATGCCTTTATGGGGTATGCAGGGAGCTGTCATTCTCCTATGGGGGCATGCTGGGAGTTGTGGTGCCTGAATGAGAGGCTCATTGGAGCATAGGAGGGGGTCCACTAGAAGGTCAGGGAACGCTATGGGGGGACGGGCAGCAGGTCAGCCTGCCCAGCAGAAAGCCAGACTAGCCTGCACAGAAGCCAAGTAACTTTGCCTGCCTAGTTATGTTTAAGTGACACTGCCTATTCACATATGATGTGCTTCTTTTTTTTCTTTGTATTAGTGGAGAGGAGGGGGCTTCATCCAACATTTTGCTGGGCAGGCCTACTTAGACCGCTGTTAACTTCATGTAAATTTGGCCCCACCCATGACCACACCCACATTCTGGTGCATGGCAGCACCCATTTTCTAGCTGGAGTGCCCAAAAGTGCCCCAGATTTTTTTGGATCCTAGCAACGCCCCTGGGGGATATACTGCTGGAAGGGGCAATTTCCATGTAAAGAGACAAAACTTTCATCTACTGTTACCTAAAGCCCAGGGTGAAACATCAGTAGAAGGAGCTACAGCAGGAAAAGGAGCAGATTCAGCACTCTTGGCTTCCTCATCATACTCATCAAATGTGTCTGTGTATTCTATACTCTACTTCCTCTTCCTCCTCAGAAACCTGCTCATCCATATTACTATGCGGCTCTGTGTCCTCTGCCTCATTTTCATCCAAGATTAAATCCAGTATTTGGCTTCCTGTAAATCTTTGCAAGTCAGCAACTCTAAAATGTATTGGTCCAAATGCTTTACATGTCCATCTTTGTTTACTTTGTTTGTTCAAGCAAGGAGACAAGCAGGTAAAGATATAAGCCCCTCCCTTAGGCCACATACACACTGACAACTCATGTTGCCTGTATCGGATCAGGACCTGATCCCCTTAGGCAACATTGCTGGGCCGGGCTGCACACATGCATGTCAGCTGTGTAGATGACGATGTGCTGTGTTGCTATGTGGGGACGATGGAGGGACGATGAGCGGCACATCTGTGACATCACGCAGTGGGTGGAGGAGCGGTGCTAGCAATTGGATCAGTGGGGGGATCAGCATCACTGGGGTTGAGTAGATCCCCTCTGTGAATTGCTCGCAGGTTGGGGGTGGGGGGTTGCTGGGTACTGTACACAGGCCTGATTGTCTGCTGAGGTGGTCGATATTGGCCACCTCAGCCAATTTAAGTCAGTCATGTGTACGAGGCTTAACTATCGGGCATGGGGTTGAGAGTGGATTTGGATGTCAGTGGGATGTTGTCTGACAGTGTTACTGAGTTGAGAATGTGTTTATGATTTTAGTTTTGGCACTTATTATTGTCCTATAATCCTATATTATAACTTGGTCGGAATTGACCCTAACAACACAAAGGTCATAATTTTCAACATAGCTTTTTATAATGTAGTTAAAATGATGCTTTTTTTATGATTTTGTTTCAATAGAGGTTTGTGACAAAGTAAAAAAAACCTTGATGCAATAAACAAATATATGTGGTACTTATAGTCAGGACCGCCTAACACCGATTGGCGTAAGGTTCTGCAGGCCTGTTTTTCAGGAGATCACGCACGCTTATGTGCGCATTCCTGCTTGGATGGTGGAGTGGAGCTGTCCCCCAGGGACACAGAAGAGCGATCAGCTCTCATAGGCTGAAGCCTGTGACAGCCGATCGCCGTGATTGGCTGGCTGGGGGGAGGGAGTTTTTTTTCAAAATAATAAAGAACATAACGTAAATATTTATAAAAAACAAACAAACAAAAAAAAACAAACACTGGGGGAGCAATTTGACCCCAGCAACAGAAAGCTCTGTTGGTGGAGAATAAAAGGGGGTGGGGGTAGGGGGGGGGATCACTTGTGTGCTGAGTTGTGCGGCCTTAACGCTGCAATGGCCAATTTAGCAAAAAATGGCCTGGTCTTTACGCGGGTTTAACACTACAGTCCTCAAGTGGTTAACTACAATATAATGTATTTTTTTTTTTTGCATGATGAAGATGCATGCGCCATTTTAAGGTTCTTTGAGGAAGTGACTTAAAGGGACCCTGAGCAGGTTTTAAAATCACAATTTGAACTTTCCAGGGGCTTTCTCCACCCCACCGTAGTCAGCAAATCCCCCTGGCATCCTCATGGCTTCTCTCCCGGTCCCACTGGTGGCTCTGTTAATTGGCGACTTCTGTCTGAAGTTGCCAGTATGAGTCCTCACTGCAAACGTTATGTGGCATAACACCGGCTGGCGTGAGAGTCCTGCGCATGCGTGGTGACATGTTATGATGAGTAGCAGTTGGCGCTGGGAAGGGGAGGGCGAAGAAGAGCCAGGCAGATGTGAGTAGCACAAGGACACTTTTTTTCCTGCAGAAGAAGAGGTTTTTTTTCAGTTACACTTCCAGGCTTCTTCCCAGAAGCCTGCTAGTGCTAGCAGCCAGTGACTCATTCGCCCAGCCCCCCCTTAACAACACTGGAGAGTGGAGACCAGAGAGGATCAGCTTGTAATTAGCTGCTTGTAACTAGCAGCGCTGTCCCTGTCAGAGCTGAGAGAGGATTAGCCGGGAGTTTTAAATGCTGCATTCTCTAGCCAGCATGGACTACGGATAGAAGGCTGCCAGGCAGGGGCGTAACTAGAAATCACTGGGCCCCCCTGCGAATATTTGGATGGGGCCCCCCCCATAGGTGCCAAATAATCGTAATGGGGCAGCGTTTCACTGTAAATTAATTGTAAAGTGGGCAGCATTTTACCAGACAATCGTAATGTGGGCCAGAAAATCGTAATGTGGGCAGAGTTCACCAGAAAATCGTAATGTGGGCCTTTAGAAAATCGTAATGTGGGCAGAGTTCACCAGAAAATCGTAATGTGGGCACCAGTCACCATAAAATCGTAATGTGGGCAGAGTTCACCAGAAAATCGTAATGTGGGCACCAGTCACCAGAAAATCGTAACGCAAGCAGCAGTCACCAGAAAATTGTAACGTGGACAGCATTCACCAGACAATCGTAATGTGGGCAGTGTTCACCAGAATATCGTAATGTGGGACAGAAAATCGTAATGTGGGCAGAGTTCACCAGAAAATCGTAATGTGGGCAGCGTTCACCAGAAAATTGTAACATGGACAGCATTCACCAGACAATCGTAACGTGGGCAGTGTTCACCAGAAAATCGTAATGTGGGCCAGAAAATCGTAATGTGGGCAGCGTTCACCAGAAAATCGTAATGTGGACAGCATTCATCAGACAATCGTAACGTGGGCAGTGTTCACCAGAAAATCGTAATGTGGGACAGAAAATCGTAATGTGGGCAGAGTTCACCAGAAAATCGTAATGTGGGCAGCGTTCACCAGAAAATCGTAACGTGGACAGCATTCATCAGACAATCGTAACGTGGGCAGTGTTCACCAGAAAATCGTAATGTGGGCCAGAAAATCCTAATGTGGGCAGCAGTCACCAGAAAATCGCAATGTGGGCAGCAGTCACCAGAAAATCGCAATGTGGGCAGCAGTCACCAGAAAATCCTAATGTGGGCAGCATACACCAGAAAATCGCAATGTGGGCAGCAGTCACCAGAAAATCGCAATGTGGGCAGCAGTCACCAGAAAATCCTAATGTGGGCAGCAGACACCAGAAAATCGCAATGTGGGCAGCAGACACCTGAAAATCGCAATGTGGGCAGCAGACACCTGAAAATCGCAATGTGGGCAGCAGTCACCAGAAAATCGCAATGTGGGCAGCAGTGACCAGAAAATCGTAATGTGGGCAGCAGTCACCTGAAAATCGTAATGTGGGCAGCAGTCACCTGAAAATCCTAATGTGGGCAGCAGTCACCAGAAAATCGCAATGTGGGCAGCAGACACCAGAAAATAGTAATGTGGGCAGCAGACACCTGAAAATCCTAATGTGGGCAGCAGTGACCAGAAAATTGTAATGTGGGCAGCAGACACCTGAAAATCACAATGTAGGCAGCAGACACTAGAAAAAAAAATGCACCTGTGAAAAAAAAAACAATTCACTTACCTGACAGAAGTCTTCTCCTCTCCCGGCATCTGGCTCGCAGCTCCCCGAGTCCTCCTGCAGCACATCTCCCGCGCTGACAGGCAGAGTGCAGGGCTACGGCAAGATGGCTGCCGAAGCCCTGTACTAGAGACACAAATAGTCTCCAGAGCAGGGCTTCTTCGGCGGCCATCTTGCCGTAGCCCTGCTCTGCCTGCCGGAGACTATGCAGGCTACTGGAGCAGGGCTGCAGTGCGGGGAATGAACTGGCGTAGCGGCCAGTTGAGCACCTTGCTGGGGGGTCCAGAGCAGCGCTCCCCCCACGCACAGTGAGCGTGCCCCAGAGCAGCTCCGGGCCCCCCCTGCGGCTGAGGGGGTCGCATCCCCGGTAGGTACGCCGGTGCTGCCAGGTACTACACATAACATCCTCCAAACGGCTGTGATCTACTGAGTCAGTGTGCTATCTCCCATCTGCTCACACATGCTGTGCCTGCTGCCCCATCTCCCTGCATAAACACACAGCCTAGTCACAAATCCCCTCCACCCAGCTCCTTCACTTAGCTTTAACCACCCTCCAGCATTCACTTTACACTAGGTAGCATACAGTTTGCCCTTGCTCTCTCTGCACTACCAGTTATTTGCTTACTCACTCCCCAGCCTATCAGCGTCCTCAATTATAAGCTCCCTACATCCCTCCCCCCCCTACACACACGCACGCACGCACGCACGCACGCACACACACACACACACACACACAAACACACACGCTGGGGCCCTTTCCCACTTGCAATCTGCTTCAAATAGTGAATTACAGCCATTTTGCTGATTTACATTGCACTTTACATGTCTATTGCAGTGTGCTCTTTTCCTACTAGTGCGTGGCATTTTTTCCCAGAACGCAGATTGCCGGCTTGCGCATTGCTATATCCGCACGCTATTTGTCCTCATGCAAGGCCTGGGTTGCGTCTCAAAAAGCGTGGCCTTCTCCTCCTGCGCCTCCTCCTGTTCCATCACGTGTGCTGCTGCTGCTGCTGCTGGGTTAGCGTTGCCGGTCCCTGTTTATTGAACCTCTCATCTTTATTACATTTATGACTGCATGGCGGCAAAAAGCATTGCTATATCCGCACGCTATTTGTCCTCATGCAAGGCCTGGGATGTTGTGTCTCAAAAAGCGTGGTCTTCTCCTCCTGCGCCTCCTCCTGTTCCATTACGTGTTCTGCTGCTTGTGCTGGGTTAGCGTTACCGGTCCCTTTTCCTGGAACCTCTTCTCTGTATTACATTTATGACTGCATGGCGACAAAAAGCATGTTACCTGTGCAAAGAAACATGACATTTTCCACATTTAAAAGACAGTTTTTCCTTTGAAACTTTACAATCAATTTTCTCAAAAACTATAATCTCTTTTTCAAATATTTTTTTCCTCTTGTACCCACTCCCAAGGTGCACATACCCTGCAAATTTGGGGTATGTAGCATGTAAGGAAGCTTTACAAAGCACGAAAGTTCGGGTCCCCAATGACTTCCATTATGTTCGGAGTTCGGCGCGAACACCCGAACATCGCGGCGATGTTCGGCGAACATTCGCGAACCCGAACATCTAGGTGTTCGCCCAACACTACTTACAAACTGCTCATACAAAAGCGATTGCGATTAGTCATAGCGTTTTGTCGTGAGTTCCAGGCCTCAATCATGTGTTCACTCCCTCCCAGCACATCACTTCCCCCCAGCACCTACAATTATGTGCTTACTCCCTGTTCAGCCCACTACCACAGCACCTAAAATCATGTGCACAATATATAAGGCAATGTGAAGCACTAGGCTGGTTGAGGGAAATAAATGTACAATTTGATGGCAAGCTGGTAAATGTACACAGCATGATGCAGAAGAGAGGCTTGCCTCCTACAGTGTCCTTAGAAAAAAACTATGTCTGCTTTCTCATCATTGTAAAGACTGCAGGTGGTCAGCTAGATAAGGTATTACGCAGGTTGAAAAGTTTTCGACAGTCCCTAGACTCCATGTGGCTGCTGCAACCTTGTGTGAGAGACAGGCAGGACAGGAGTCACATTACAGGCAAGTCGCCTCTGTGTTATGTGGCTGCAATACAGATAAGTTCTCTGCTCCATGTCAGGCTATTCTCAGTCTCTCTCCACTCCTCCTTAGAGTTGGGCCGAACCTCCGATTTTAGGTTCGCGAACCGGGTTCGCGAACTTCCGCGGAAGGTTCGGTTCGCGTTAAAGTTCGCGAACCGCAATAGACTTCAATGGGGATGCGAACTTTAAAAAAAAAAAAATAATTATGCTGGCCACAAAAGTGATGGAAAAGATGTTTCAAGGGGTCTAACACCTGGAGGGGGGCATGGCGGAGTGGGATACACGCCAAAAGTCCCCGGGAAAAATCTGGATTTGACGAAAAGCAGCGTTTTAAGGGCAGAAATCACATTGAATGCTAAATGACAGGCCTAAAGTGCTTTAAAACATCTTGCATGTGTATACATCAATCAGGTAGTGTAATTAAGGTACTGCTTCACACTGACACATCAAACTCCACTGAACAGAACAGGTATGCAGTGGCGGGTTCACTAAACAGGTATACAGTGGCGGGTCCACTGAACAGAACAGGTATGCAGTGGCAGGTTCACTGAACAGGTATGCAGTGGTGGGTTCACAGAACAGGTATGCAGTGGTGGGTTCACAGAACAGGTATGCAGTGGCAGCAGGATCACTGAACAGGTATGCAGTGGTGGGTGGGTTCACAGAACAGGTATGCAGTGGTGGGTTCACAGAACAGGTATGCAGTGGCAGCAGGATCACTGAACAGGTATGCAGTGGTGGGTGGGTTCACAGAACAAGTATGCAGTGGTGGGTTCACAGAACAGGTATGCAGTGGCAGCAGGATCACTGAACAGGTATGCAGTGGTGGGTGTGTTCACAGAACAGGTATGCAGTGGCAGGATCACTGAACAGGTATGCAGTGGTGGTGGGTGGGTTCACAGAACAGGTATGCAGTGGCAGGATCACTGAACAGGTATGCAGTGGCAGGATCACAGTACAGGTATGCAGTGGGCTGAGGGCTCACTGAACAGAACAGGTATGCAGCCAGGAAGAAGTTAAGCCTAACTAATCTTTCCCTATATGAGAGACTGCAGCAGCTCGCCCTACTCTCACTAATGCAGGCACACGAGTGGCCGTAATGGCCGCCGCTGCCTGCCTTATATAAGGGGGGTGGGGCTCCAGGGGCTAGTGTAGCCTAATTGGCTACACTGGGCCTGCTGACTGTGATGTAGAGGGTCAAAGTTGACCCTCAGGTGCATTATGGGGCGAACCTAACTTCTTCCGCAAAACGTTCGCGTGCGGTACCCGCACGCGAACCACCTAAGTTCGCGCGAACCACGTTCGCCGGCGAACCGTTCGGCCCAACTCTACTCCTCCTCTCTCCCTCATTCACCTTTGTTTCCCCCCCTTCCCCTAGTGCTGGCTGTCTTTTCCTCCTCTCAAATCAAATCAAATCAAATCAAAGATAGCTTTATTGGCATGACCAAGATTAATTACAGTTATTGCCAAGCAAGGGGAAAAGGGGGACATGGAAGGGGGTGGGGTAGGGGGACAATGGCTAAGCAGTATGTGGACATTTTTTAGGTTTACAGTTCCGTTATGCTCCTCTCAGTCTGTGGCATGCGGTGACATAGTGTGCAGTGGTTGTCACTGTGGATTCCTCTTCTCCCAGTAGGATATATGTTTTTCTCTCATCTTCTAATGTGAGAAAGTCTGGGAATAGTTCCAACAATTTCTTAAAGTAAATGTCCCTGGTTGCGGTATATATTTGGGGCAGTGCAGCAGGAAGTGGCTTTAATCCTCAAGGGTCTTCTGCTCACAGTGTTGGCATAGTCTCTCCTCCCTGGGTTTGTACGTCTGTCTGTGTCTCCCAGACTCTATTTCGAGGTTGTGAGCACTCAATCTGTAGACACTCAGGATTTTCCTCTCTTGAGAGTTTTGGAGCTTTTCCAGGTATGGGGCCATTTTATATTCTCTTTGTAGAGACTGGTATATGGCTAGCTTTTGTGACTGTTTTATTTCACGCCTCCATTTTTCCACATAGTCCTCTTTGCTCTTGGCTTTCCTTGCCTTGCTTAGGTTTCCTTGCCTTGCTTAGGTTTCCTTGCCTGGAGTGACAAAATGGCCAGAGGCGCCCCTGTCACGGCCTATAGCCTACGGTGGGCTAGAGGAAGCCCGAGGTAAACTCAAATTGTTATTTTAAAACCTGCCCAGGGTCATTTTACATGTCTGACTGCTTGAACAGATAGGGAAAGGAATTTAGCCTAAGAACATAAGTAGCCAAAGGATCAGTCTTCATCTTATCAGTCACATGTCTCTATTCCAGACTGGCTACAGATGGAGGAAGACTAATTTTGGAAGATGAGGGGTTTGTAGGTGAAGGAGAAGAATATAAAGAGGAGAAGGCTAATCAAGGAATCACCACCACCAAATTTCTATGGGTGGGAGGAGCAAGCAAAGGAATCTGTAGTGCTTATTGGCCCACAGGAATTCAGGTCCTGGTCATTGTCAGCTTTGAGTACTTAGAGCTACATGAGTGGCTTCATGTTGTAGTGCTTCAAGAAGGAGTCGGATATCCGAGTTCAAAATTTTCCGATCAGAATTAGAATCGAATATCCAACCGCAGTATCCGGCGGATTCGGATATCCAGATAGAAAACCGGAAGTGGCCTTTAAATTGCTTTAAAAATGTTTTATTAGGGTATATGAGGCATGTAGCATCATTATTTTGTAAAGGGGAACACTAATTGATGATGTTGGGACTTAAAATCCCCCCCCCCAACAAAAAAAAACAAATGGTTGTCAATTAACATCAGGACAAGGTTCCAGGAAGCGTATTGCCGCAGTTGGGGCCTCCCCACAACTTGGACAGCACAGACACCTCCAAATAAATTACACAGCTATTGTGTTCATAGAATCGCTATGGCACCTAGTGTTGGTAGTACCACGGCACAGGTAAAACATTAAAAAAGGAGAGGTTCCAAGAAGCGGTCGTACTGCCGCAGTTGGGGCCTCCCCACAACTTGGACAGCACAGACACCTCCCAAAAAATTACACAGCTATTGTGTTCATAGAATCGCTATGGCATCTAGTGTTGGTAGTACCATGGCACAGGTAAAACATTAAAAAAGGAGAGGTTCCAGGAAGCGGTCGTACTGCCACAGTTGGGGCCTCCCCACAACTTGGACAGCACAGACACCTCCCCAAAAATTACACAGCTATTGTGTTCATAGAATCGCTATGGCACCTAGTGTTGGTAGTACCACGGCACAGGTAAAACATTAAAAAAGAAGAGGTTCCAGGAAGCGGTCATACTGCCGCAGTTGGGGCCTCCCCACAACTTGGACAGCACAGACACCTCCCAAAAATTACACAGCTATTGTGTTCATAGAATCGATATGGCACCTAGTGTTGGTAGTACCACGGCACAGGTAAAACATGAAAAAAGGAGAGGTTTCAGGAAGCGGTCATACTGCCGCAGTTGGGGCCTCCCCACAACTTGGACAGCACAGACACCTCCCAAAAAATTACACAGCTATCGTGTTCATAGAATTGCTATGGCACCTAGTGTTGGTAGTACCATGGCATAGGTAAAACATTAAAAAAGGAGAGGTTCCATGAAGAGGTCGTACTGCCGCAGTTGGGGCCTCCCCACAACTTGGACAGCACAGGCACCTCCCCAAAAATTACACAGCTATTGTGTTCATAGAATCGCTATGGCACCTAGTGTTGGTAGTACCACGGCACAGGTAAAACATTAAAAAAGAAAAGGTTCCAGGAAGCGGTCGTACTGCCGTAGTTGCCCACAACTTGGACAGCACAGACACCTCCAAAATAATTACACAGCTATTGTGTTCAGAGAATCGCTATGGCACCGAGTGTTGGTACACGGCTGTAAAAAAAATTTGAACCTGGCTTAATGAAGATGGAGCCAGGAAGTTATGGTGGTAAAGGGTGGTGAGGCAAGCATAGTGATTCCCACTCAGCTACTTCATTTCCCCCTCTTGCCAAAAACAGGGATCAGGAACTCACCAACCGCCCAAGCCTGGTTCATTTTTAGAAAAGTCAGTCTGTCCACAGACTGGGGGGACAGACAAGAGCGCTTCTCGGTGACCACGCCACCGGCCGCACTGAAGCACCTTTCTGACAGTACGCTGGAAGGCGGGCAGGAAAGCACTTCCAGGGGGTACTGTGCCAGCTCGCTCCAGATATCCAGGTGCTTGACCCAGTAATCCAAGGGGTCCACAGGGGTGTCGGTGTCAAGCTGTAGGACCCCATGTAGTCGGCCACCATCCGGGTCAGGTGCTGGTTCTGGCTTTGATAGCCAGATGCTGCTGCAGGCACCTTCTCAGTCGGCAGCGGTACTGGCGTGGTGTAGAGCGCCTTTGTCAGGGACAGCAGGTTTATTGGTTGCATGCTGCTTCTGGATGCAGGCACCTGCGGCTGTGGTGGCTGGACTGTGACAGCAGGGGCGTGGGAGTCTGGGGGAAGGCTTCCTCCAAGCGCCGAACCAGAATCTGCTGCAAGTCCCTCATTTGGTGCACACGGTCTCCTCCTACAGACAGGAACTGTGTCAGCTTCCCCTTCAGCTGTAGGTTCAACATCAGGGTGATCCAGATGTCCTCCCGAGCACGCATCTGCTTCACCTTTGGGTCTTTGCACAGGCACTGCAGCATGTGCACTGCCATGAGGAAGAAGGCTGCCATCTCTGCTGACACATACTCGTCTTCATCACCCCCAGTGCTGTCCTCCTCCTCTGATTCCTGCTCCTGCTCTCTCCACCCCCGCACCACTGCAGCTGCACTCCGCTGTGCCCCCTCCTCTTTAAGGTCATGGACCTCCAACTACTCCAAGTCCTCAAAATCCTCCTCCTGCCACACAAAGGTGGACTGTGAAGGTTGCTGCTGCTGCTCCTGCTGGATCAAGGCTCACCCAGTATATAAGTCAGGTGAAACTGGTAAGAAGCACACACCTCTGTTTCTCCCTTTGCAATGCAGAGTGTTCTTTTTTCTTGGGGGTGTTGTGTGCGGGGGGGGGCGCGGATGGGTCCCCCGGCAGTAGTGTTGCACCGGGGTGTGTGTCTGTGCTCCCCCCCCTCGCCCCTTTTGGTGTTTTTGCTCCCAGGATGCGCATGTGCACCACAGGTAAGCAAAATTCGCAAGATTAGGGCATCTATCCTTTGGGGGGCAGCATGGATGGTTCTCTCCGGGCGTAGGTCGCGTCTGGGGAGTATACCGTTCATGTGTTCTCGCCCCCCCCCCCTGTGGGGGGATGTTGCGGTGCTCCCGGGCAGTGGATGCTTTGTGGGGGCGTTTGGGCCCTTCATTTCCTGGGGGGTACAAGGAGGCCTACACGTGGCGCCCCTGTTGAGATGCAAGTATTTGCGTGGGCCAACTCCTGCAGGAATGTCAGGGAGTTAGCCTTAGATCCTGCATAATCTGGTAGGCGGTTGCAGTTTGCAACGCTTTGCCATTTTAATTAGACGAGAGTCAGTTAATATTCAAATTTGAATGAGTCAGTAGACTTGAGGCAGCCAGTATATAAGTCAGGTGAAACTGGTCAGAAGCACACACCTCTGTTTCTCCCTTTGCAATGCAGTGTGTTCTTTTTTCTTGGGGGTGTTGTGTGGGGGGGCGCGGATGGGTCTCCCGGCAGTAGTGTTGCACCGGGGGGTGTGTCTGTGCGCCCCCCCTCGCCCCTTTTGGTGTGTTTGCTCCCAGGATGCGCATATGCACCACAGGTAAGCAAAATTCGCAAGATTAGGGCATCTATCCTTTGGGGGGCAGCATGGATGGTTCTCTCCGGGCGTAGGTCGCGTCTGGGGAGTATACCGTTCATGCGTTCTCGCCCCCCCCCCTGTGGGGGGCAGTTGCGGCGCTCCCGAGCAGTGGATGCTTTGTGGGGGCGTTTGCGCTGCCCTTCATTTCCTGGGGGTACAAGGAGGCCTACACGCGGCGCCCCTGTTGAGATGCAAGTATTTGCGTGGGCCAACTCCTGCAGGAATGTCAGGGAGTTAGCCTTAGATCCTGTATAATCTGGTAGGCGATTGCAGTTTGCAACGCTTTGCCATTTTAATTAGACGAGAGTCAGTTAATATTCAAATTTGAATGAGTCAATAGACTTGAGGCAGCCAGTATATAAGTCAGGTGAAACTGGTCAGAAGCACACACCTCTGTTTCTCCCTTTGCAATGCAGTGTGTTCTTTTTTCTTGGGGGTGTTGTGTGTGTGGGGGCGCGGATGGGTCCCCCGGCAGTAGTGTTGCACCGGGGGGTGTGTCTGTGCTCCCCCCCACTTGCCCCTTTTGGTGTGTTTGCTCCCAGGATGCGCATATGCACCACAGGTAAGCAAAATTCGCAAGATTAGGGCATCTATCCTTTGGGGGGCAGCATGGATGGTTCTCTCTGGGTGTAGGTCGTGTCTGGGGAGTATACCATTCATGCGTTCTCGCCCCCCCTTTGGGGGGTAGTTGCGGCGCTCCCGGGCAGTGGATGCTTTGTGGGGGCGTTTGCGCTGCCCTTCATTTCCTGGGGGTACAAGGAGGGCTACACGCGGCGCCCCTGTTGAGATGCAAGTATTTGCGTGGGCCAACTCCTGCAGGAATGTCAGGGAGTTAGCCTTAGATCCTGCATAATCTGGTAGGCGATTGCAGTTTGCAACGCTTTGCCATTTTAATTAGACGAGAGTCAGTTAATATTCAAATTTGAATGAGTCAATAGACTTGAGGCAACCCGTATATAAGTCAGGTGAAACTGGTGAGAAGCACACACCTCTGTTTCTCCCTTTGCAATACAGTGTGTTCTTTCTTTTTTCTTGGGGGCGTTGTGTGTGTGTGTGTGTGTGTGTGTGGGGGGGGGGGGGGGCGCAGATGGGTCCCCCGGCAGTAGTATTGCACCGGGGGGTGTGTCTGTGCTCCCCCCCTCGCCCCTTTTGGTGTGTTTGCTCCCAGGATGCGCATATGCACCACAGGTAAGCAAAATTCGCAAGATTAGGGCATCTATCCTTTGGGGGGCAGCATGGATGGTTCTCTCCGGGCGTAGGTCGCGTCTGGGGAGTATACCGTTCATGCGTTCTCGCCCCCCCCCCCCCTGTGGGGGGCAGTTGCGGCGCTCCCGGGCAGTGGATGCTTTGTGGGGGCGTTTGGGCCCTTCATTTCCTGGGGGTACAAGGAGGCCTACATGTGGCGCCCCTGTTGAGATGCAAGTATTTGCGTGGGCCAACTCCTGCAGGAATGTCAGGGAGTTAGCCTTAGATCCTGCATAATCTGGTAGGCGATTGCAGTTTGCAATGCTTTGCCATTTTAATTAGACGAGAGTCAGTTAATATTCAAATTTGAATGAGTCAATAGACTTGAGGCAGCCAGTATATAAGTCAGGTGAAACTGGTCAGAAGCACACACCTCTGTTTCTCCCTTTGCAATGCAGTGTGCTCTTTTTTCTTGGGGGTGTTGTGTGTGTGGGGGCGCGGATGGGTCCCCCGGCAGTAGTGTTGCACCGGGGGGTGTGTCTGTGCTCCCCCCCCACTTGCCCCTTTTGGTGTGTTTGCTCCCAGGATGCGCATATGCACCACAGGTAAGCAAAATTCGCAAGATTAGGGCATCTATCCTTTGGGGGGCAGCATGGATGGTTCTCTCTGGGTGTAGGTCGTGTCTGGGGAGTATACCGTTCATGCGTTCTCGCCCCCCCTTTGGGGGGTAGTTGCGGCGCTCCCGGGCAGTGGATGCTTTGTGGGGGCGTTTGCGCTGCCCTTCATTTCCTGGGGGTACAAGAAGGGCTACACGCGGCGCCCCTGTTGAGATGCAAGTATTTGCGTGGGCCAACTCCTGCAGGAATGTCAGGGAGTTAGCCTTAGATCCTGCATAATCTGGTAGGCGATTGCAGTTTGCAACGCTTTGCCATTTTAATTAGACGAGAGTCAGTTAATATTCAAATTTGAATGAGTCAATAGACTTGAGGCAACCAGTATATAAGTCAGGTGAAACTGGTCAGAAGCACACACCTCTGTTTCTCCCTTTGCAATGCAGTGTGTTCTTTCTTTTTTCTTGGGGGCGTTGTGTGTGTGTGTGTGTGGGGGGGGGGCGCGGATGGGTCCCCCGGCAGTAGTATTGCACCGGGGTGTGTGTCTGTGCTCCCCCCCCTCGCCCCTTTTGGTGTGTTTGCTCCCAGGATGCGCATATGCACCACAGGTAAGCAAAATTCGCAAGATTAAGGCATCTATCCTTTGGGGGGCAGCATGGATGGTTCTCTCCGGGCGTAGGTCGCGTCTGGGGAGTATACCGTTCATGCGTTCTTGCCCCCCCTTTGGGGGGCAGTTGCGGCGCTCCCGGGCAGTGGATGCTTTGTGGGGGCGTTTGCGCTGCCCTTCATTTCCTGGGGGTACAAGGAGGCCTACACGCGGCGCCCCTGTTAAGATGCAAGTATTTGCGTGGGCCAACTCCTGCAGGAATGTCAGGGAGTTAGCCTTAGATCCTGCATAATCTGGTAGGCGATTGCAGTTTGCAACGCTTTGCCATTTTAATTAGACGAGAGTCAGTTAATATTCAAATTTGAATGAGTCAATAGACTTGAGGGGGCAGTTGTGGCAGTTGTGGCAGTTGCGGCGCTCCCGGGCAGTGGATGCTTTGTGGGGCCCTTCATTTCCTGGGGGTACAAGGAGGCCTACACGTGGCGCCCCTGTTGAGATGCAAGTATTTGCGTGGGCCAACTCCTGCAGGAATGTCAGGGAGTTAGCCTTAGATCCTGCATAATCTGGTAGGCGGTTGCAGTTTGCAACGCTTTGCCATTTTAATTAGACGAGAGTCAGTTAATATTCAAATTTGAATGAGTCAGTAGACTTGAGGCAGCCAGTATATAAGTCAGGTGAAACTGGTCAGAAGCACACACCTCTGTTTCTCCCTTTGCAATGCAGTGTGTTCTTTTTTCTTGGGGGTGTTGTGTGGGGGGCGCGGATGGGTCTCCCGGCAGTAGTGTTGCACCGGGGGGTGTGTCTGTGCTCCCCCCCTCGCCCCTTTTGGTGTGTTTGCTCCCAGGATGCGCATATGCACCACAGGTAAGCAAAATTCGCAAGATTAGGGCATCTATCCTTTGGGGGGCAGCATGGATGGTTCTCTCCGGGCGTAGGTCGCGTCTGGGGAGTATACCGTTCATGCGTTCTCGCCCCCCCCCCTGTGGGGGGCAGTTGCGGCGCTCCTGGGCAGTGGATGCTTTGTGGGGGCGTTTGCGCTGCCCTTCATTTCCTGGGGGTACAAGGAGGCCTACACGTGGCGCCCCTGTTGAGATGCAAGTATTTGCGTGGGCCAACTCCTGCAGGAATGTCAGGGAGTTAGCCTTAGATCCTGCATAATCTGGTAGGCGGTTGCAGTTTGCAACGCTTTGCCATTTTAATTAGACGAGAGTCAGTTAATATTCAAATTTGAATGAGTCAGTAGACTTGAGGCAGCCAGTATATAAGTCAGGTGAAACTGGTGAGAAGCACACACCTCTGTTTCTCCCTTTGCAATGCAGTGTGTTCTTTTTTCTTGGGGGTGTTGTGTGGGGGGGGCGCGGATGGATCTCCCGGCAGTAGTGTTGCACCGGGGGGTGTGTCTGTGCTCCCCCCCTCGCCCCTTTTGGTGTGTTTGCTCCCAGGATGCGCATATGCACCACGAAGGGTGCCAGCACCAAGCATTGTTCCCCACTCAGCAGGGCGGAGGATGTCCAGGAGGTAGGCGGTGCCGGTCCCGGAAAAGTTGGCCTTCATGGTGGCTTTGGCCAGGTAGCGGTTGACAACCTCTGTTCAACCAGATATTCCAACATTGCTAGGGGGGAAGTCCAGCGTGTTGGAACGTCTATGATGAGCCTGTGCCGTGGGAGGTTCAGCTCCAGCTGCACGGCTTCCAGGGACACTGTGGCACCACCCGAGCGGCGAAAATGACCCACGGTTTTCCTTGCTGCTCCCAAAAGAGTTTCCATCCCCTGGCAGGTGCGCAGGAATTTCTGCACCACCAGGTTCAGGACGTGGTCCAGACAGGGAATGTGGGTGAGGTTTCCCCAGTGGATGGCGGCAACCAGGTTTGCCCCATTGTCGGCCACCACCTCTCCAACTTTCAGGCCTCTGGGGGTCAGCCAACTCCTCTCCTGCTCTCGGAGCTTGGCCAGGACGTGGTCTGCCGACAGTCTATTCTTCCCCAGAGTGACCATCTGCAGCAGCGCTTGGCAGTGGCAGGCCTTCACGCTGCTGCTGAGGCGGGGCTGTTTGGCGGCGGGTTTGCCGAGGATGGAACCGGATCAGAGGTGGAACCTGCTGCACTTCCCCGACCCTGCTGTGGGGTTACACCAGCCACTGGGGTGATGATGCTGCTGTCCCCTCCTCACCCCCTTCCACCAAACTGACCCAGTGTGCTGTGAAGGACAGATAGCGGCCTGTCCCGAACCTGCTGCTCCAGGAGTCCATGGTAACATGGACCCTCTCACCCACCGCATGATCCAGCCCACGCTCCACGTTGGCCTTCACAAAGCAGTGCAGTGCTGGGATGGCCATGCATGCGAGGTAGTGCCAGCTGGGGATTGGCCAAACCGGCACTGCGCATTGCAGGAGCGCCCGCATCTGGCTCCCCCCCTGCACAAACATGTACGGGAGAGCTGGGAGGACATAGCCCGTGCAAGCAAGCCGTTCAGCTGGCGTATGCGATGGCTGCCGGGAGGCTGAGCCCTGAAAACAAATGAGTCACTCAGCAGGGTCTGGTGGTGGTGGTGGCATTTTTGGCTTGCACGGGAAGCCGAGGAGGGAGCAGAGGAGACCACTGAGGAGGACTGGCTGCCTGAACAGGTCTCAGTGTCGGCAGGAGTGGCAAAGTGGGTTATGGTGCTCTGACCACTGCAAGGGCCAGCGCCAGCTCCCTTCAGCCTCTTGAATTCCTCGTACTCTGTTTGGTGTTTATTGGCCAGATGGTTGATGAAGCTGGAGGTGCTATAATTGGAGGAGTTGGACCATCTGCTCATCTTCACATGGCACACATTACAAGTTACAAACTTGCTATCAAGTGAGGGCAGAACTGAAAAAAGTGAGGGCAGAGTGAAAAAACTGCCATATTGGGGATTGCAGCTTGCCCTTAAGTCACTCAGAATGGGATGCTGCTGCTGCTTTTCTCCCAGTGGTGGTTGGGGCCTGGGATTGAGTGGTGCAGCTGGTGGTAGTAGTGGCAGATGGAGCAGCAGGCTGTGGGTCACGCATTCCATGCCCACTGCTGCTCCTGCCAATCCCTGCAATGCTGATCCTCCGTGCCAGACCCACTGAATCATCCTCTTCCTCAGAGTCAGAGCTGACATGATCCCCCTCCTATGGATGGTAGTCCTGGTCCTTCATCTCGTCATCATCAACATCAAACTCCCCCTCCTCGAACAACTGCTGGGATGATGAGCCCGCCCCAAACTCCTCTTCTGCTGACACATCATGGACAATGGACTCCCCCCCCCCAACAATTACTGTCACCATCTCAGACTCTTCCACAAAGCCCATTGTGTCCAGAATGTGTTTTGTAGGGCTGGTGGTGGCCTGCTCGTCATTCACCATTAGCTGCATCACAGGCACGGTGTCTTTCTCCCCCAATTTGCACCGCTTACCCTGCTTGAAAATGGCCACTACACGCTGCTGCGTCTCTGCAGTGTGACTCCCCCTAACAGCTGGATGGCCAGTGGGTAGCGGCGGAATGGAGACTGATGCGGCAGAACTGCTGACGGAGGCCGCAATGTTGCTTCCTCTCTTCTTGGACTTGCTGCCCCTCCCCCGGCTGCCAGTGCCAGACATAGTACAAGATAATGTGATGTCACAGATGATGTGTGGGGTACTTGTCCTTTATTAGCGGGCTTGGACTGTGAATCAGCATAGAGTGACAGACAGCAGAGTACAACAAGACACACTGACACTGCTCACTGCTCAGTCAGCAGCACAGCAGCACTGCAATAATCTGTAGTAGCTAACACAGTACTACTCTCACTCTCTGACAACTATAGCACTGCACTAAATACACAATATAACACAGTAATCCTACCTACCTATACTGTAACTACTAGCTAGCTAAGGCTAATAGCAGGCCGGCCAGCAGCAGGAGGCCTAGACTGTGTACAGCACACACAGACACAGACACAGGACCTAGCAGGCAGCTGCTGCAGCTCAAAGTCTGACTGTCTGACACTAACAAATTATACAGACTAGTTAACTACAACACAATATAACAGTAGTGTAGTGAAGGTGTTTATGTGTAAAAACGCTGGGTTTATCACTGAGCTAATGCACTTGCTTTAGCCAAACACACTGGAGTTGTCTCTCAGTGTGCAGTCACAAAGCAAGGACGAGATTCTCATCATGGCCCCCCTCCTTATATACAGGAGGGACTGGCCAAGGTTCCCCTCTGTGATTGGTTGCTTGGGCTTAGGCTGGGAGCCCTCTGATTGGCTCAATGACGTCATGGATATCATCTCCATGGTAACAGTACCCGGATTAGGATATCGGACCGGTATCTGCGGATATCCGGGTATGCAACCAAATATCTGCGGTTTGCTATCCGGATTTTGGCCCAGGTATCCGGAATCCGAATCCGGTCGGATAGCGTAAAAAAGTTCGGACATCCGGGTTACCCGGATATCCGGAATCCTGATGAGCAGCCCTGCTGCCACGCAACTGATAGGAAAAAAGGAAATTAAAAAAAAAGGAAATACCGGTAAATACAGCAGCCCCCATATCCCATCTCTTTTCAGGACTCCTATAACAGTGTCCACAAGAAGTAAGGGACTTAGTTGAAGAAAGACCATATTGGTGTTTAAAACAAATCTGAAGCGAAAATAAACTTATGAGATAATAAATTGTATGTGTAGTACAAATACCAAATAGAACATTAGTATCAAAGAAAAAAATTGCATGTTGTTTTCCAGTACAGAAAAGTTAAAACACTTGAGTTATCTATGCAGAAGAACTTCTCTGAGCTATTCCAGCAACTCCAGTTTGGTTGAACACAGTCCTGTTTTCTAAATAGCTTAAACAGCCAAGAAATAGTGAGAGACAGCTTGAGATAAGGTTTTACTGCATGAAAGTTCAAAGGGTCATTCGTTCTGCTCAGTTTTACAGCTTAAAATACAGAAACTGCAAATATGACAGAATGGATGCAATGTTATAAATAAAGCTGTATAACTGAACATAAAAATATGACACTCTTTTCTTTGCTACTAATGTTCTATTTATTATCGATACTACACATACAATTCATTATCTCATAAGTTTATTTTTGTTTCAGTGTCACTTTAAGTCATAGAAAATTCCCCTCCAAAGGGATATAAGGAAACCACACACTTTTATTGCACAGTGTTCTGCACACATGTGAATGTCTTTCCACGCCTCTATTTTTTTATTTGGTTGCACAGTGTTCTGCACACACGTGAAAGTCTTCCCACGCCTCTATGTTTTTTTTATTTGGCTGCTGTACAAGTTCTCCAAAGGCCAGAACATGTACCAAAATCTTTCCCCTACTGGCATTGTGAGCAAATCAGGAAAACTGCTGTAAAAATGAACTGTGGCATATTCATTCAAGGCTATCAATCAGTACCTGGCAGTGGCATAGCTAGAGATGAAGGGTCCCATAGCAAAACTTTCATGGGGCCCTCAGATATAGGCACTCTTAAGCAATGCCACCTGCCCTTACGCTATAGATATGAGTTAATTGGGCAATTTACATTCTCATGCAATCAACACTGCACATAGTTCATGGGCACTGAGACAAATTCATTGGGTAAAGAAAGACAAGAAAGTTAATGGTGAATACATTAAGTACCACCTGGGCCCCCTATGCTCATGGGCCCCATAGCAGCTGCTATATCTGCTATGGCTATTGCTACGCCCCTGGTACCTGGGAAGAATATTATATTTGTAAATACATGTTGCCATTATAATGGGCCTGATCCAATTTACTTTTTCTCCTAGGTAAAATTTTCATATCTTAGCAATAAAATGGCTTTTAACCACTAATTGAATTTACGATAGTATATCTACGCACTGAGGGAGGACTGTTTCAGCTCCCGTGGCATTGATATACGTACCTCGCTGCATTGCCGTTTTGTGCACTGAAGGTCCTTTCTGACAGGACACTTTAGGCAGGACAAGACAGAAGTTGGATGGCAAATTGTGACAGCTCTGGCCACAGGTCAAGCCTGCGCACCCAGTAGTCCAGGGGTTCATCGCTGCTCAGAGTGTCTATATCCGCACTTATGGCCAGGTAGTCGGCTACCTGCCGGTCGAGGCGTTGGTTAAGGGTGGATCCGGAAGGGCTAAGGTGAGGCATTGGACTAAAGAATGTCCGCATGTCCGATATTACCACGAGATCGCTAGAGCATCCTATCCTTGCCTGCATGGACATGGGAGGAGGAGAAAGATTACTGGCAGTTGCACCTTTATTCCGTTGTGCTGTGACATCACCCTTAAACGCACTGTAAAGAATACTCGCCAGCTTGTTGTGCAAGTGCTGCATCCTTTCTGCCTTATGGTAGTTCGCACTTTGTGCTTATACCGAGGGTCTAGTAGCGTTGCCACCCAGTACAGGTCATTCCCCTTGAGTTTTTTTATACGGGGTTCCCTAAACGGGCTGGATAGCAGGAAAGACCCCATCTGCACAAAGTTGAATGCCAACCTACTAGCCATCTCCTCTTGCTCTTCCTCAGTGATGTCAGGTAAGTTCTCCTCCCCCCAGCCATGAACAATACCACAGGAAAGGTGAGCAGCACAAGCACCCTGCGTCATCTGCTGTGGTTGTTCTTCCGCCTCCTCCTCAAAAAAAACACCTTCCTCATCTGACTCCTCTTCCCCAGACAACTCCTCTGTGCTGCCGCAGTTGTTGACGAAACATCTGGTTCAGGTCGTGATGGCTCCAACAACTCTTCCTCCTCTTCCTGTTCATGCTCCTCTATGGCTTGATCCACCACTCTACGCATGGCATGCTCCAGGAAGGAAGCATATGGGGTCAAGTCGCTGATGGCGCCTTCACTGTGACTCACCAGGTTTGTCACCTCTCCTCAAATGGACGCATGAGCCTGCAGGCATTACATGAGTGTCCAGTACTTCGGCCAGAAAATGCCCTGCTCCCTAGAGCCTGTCCTTTGACCATAGCTGTACAGATACTCATTGACGGCGTTCTCCTGTTGTAGCAGGCTGTCAAACATGAGGAACATTGAATTCCAGCGAGTCGGGCTATCGCAAATCAAGCACCTCACCGGCAAGTTGTTTCCCTACTGAATATTGACCAAGCGTGCCATGGCCGTGTAGGAAGGCCTGAAATGCCCACGCACCTTCCTGGACTGCTTCAGGACCTCCTGTAAACCTGGGTACTTACACAAAAATCTTTGGATTATAGGATTCAGCACATGTGCCATGCAGGGTACTTGTGTCAATTTTCCCAAACTCAAAGCTGAAATGAGATTGCTGCCATTGTCATACACCACGTTGCCAATCTCCAGTTGGTGCGGGGTCAGCCACTGATCCACCTGTTTGTTCAGTGCAGCCAGGAGAGCTGCTCCAGTGTGACTCTCGGCTTTGAGGCAAGACACGTCCAAGATGGCGTGACACCGTCGTATCTGGCATGCAGCATAGGCCCTGGGGAGCTGGGGGTGTGCAGTTGGAGAGGATATCGCAGCATCAGTAGAGTAGCACTGCAACTTAGCCGAGGAGGAGGAGGAGGATGACAGTGAAGAGAATGTAGCAGGAGGAGTAGGAGGAGAAGGAGAGGAGGTGGCAGCAGGCCTGCCTGCAAGCCGTGGAGTTGTCACAACTAGGTCCGCTGCACAGCCACGTACTCCCTGCTTGCCAACGGTCACCAGGTTGATCCAATGTGCTGTATAAGTAATGTACCTGCCCTGACCGTGCTTTGCAGACCAGGCATCCATGGTCAGATGAACCCTTGACCCAACGCTGTGTGCCAGAGATGACACCACTTGTCTTTCAACTTTACGGTACAGTTTGGGTATCGCCTTTTTAGAAAAATAATTGCGGCCTTGTTTCTTCCACTGCGGTGTTCCAATCACCACAAATCTTTGGAGGCCTCACAGTCCACCAGCTGGTATGGTAACAGCTGGCGAGCTAACACTTCCACCAAGCCAGCTGTCAGATGCCGGGCAAGGGGGTGACTGGCAGACATTAGCTTCTTCCGCTCAAAGATTTCCTTAACAGACACGTGGCTGCTGTGGGCAGAGGAGCAGGAACCGCTCAAGGTCAGAGGCGGAGTGGAGGAGGGTGTCTGTGAAGGTGCAAGGGATAAAGCAACTGAGGGTGGCTTTGCGTTTGTGTGCTGCTTTTCCTCAGGTGCTCATCCCATTGCTGTTTGTGCTTTTTCATCATGTGCCTTCGTAAGGCAATTGTCCCTGCGTGGGTCTTGGTCTTTCCACGA
Source organism: Hyperolius riggenbachi (assembly GCF_040937935.1). NCBI lineage: Eukaryota > Metazoa > Chordata > Amphibia > Anura > Hyperoliidae > Hyperolius > Hyperolius riggenbachi. The sequence continues at coordinate 164,386,124 of NC_090656.1, read as the reverse complement.
CATAATTTTTGGAGGCAGAGAGTACAGATGGCTCCGCTGTCATCTGATGCAGACACACAAAAAAATGTCCACACTGCTGAGCCCTGGGATGATGGCACTATGGTGGTGGCGGCAGCAGCTGACCTTGAAGGGCATGTTGGCTGGCTGTCCATAAGTGGCGATACATGCCGCCGGACACTGCCAAGAGCTGTTTCTGATGACGAGCTCCCCCTGCTTCTTTCAGCAACTCGTCCCCTCCTACTCCTCTCTGACTCCCCCTGTGAACTGTCCCCCTGTTCATCTCGTCTATTGGGTACCCACGTGACATCCATGGCATGATCATCATCATCATCATCATAATCATCCTCCACAGCTTCGCTTGTATCAGACACGTCCAAAACTGCACCAACAGTCACAGATGCAGTGAAATGTATGCACTGGTATCATACAGTGTGCAATCACACAGATGCAGTGAAAGGTATGCATTGACTGGTTTAATGCAATTTGCAGTCACACAGATGCAGTGAAAGGTATGCACTGACTGATATAATACAATGTGCAGTCATATAGATGCAGTGAAAGGTATGCACTGACTGGTATAATACAATGTGCAGTCACAGATGCAGTGAAAGGTATGCACTGGTATATTACAGTGTGCAGTCACACAGATGCAGTGAAAGGTATGCACTGACTGGTACAATACAGTGTGCAGTCACACAGATGCAGTGAAAGGTATGCCCTGACTAGTATAATACAATGTGCAGTCACAGAGATGCTGTGAAAGGTAAGTACTGACTGGTATAGTACAGTGTGCAGTCACAGAGATGCTGTGAAAGGTAAGTACTGACTGGTATAGTACAGTGTGCAGTCACACAGATGCAGTGAAAGGTATGCACTGACTGGTATAATACAATGTGCAGTCACACAGATGCAGTGAAAAAGTATGCAGTGACTGGTATAATACAATGTGCAGTCACACAGATGCAGTGAAAGGTGTGCACTGACTGTGCTGGGCCTGACACAGTATAGCAAGGGCCAGCTGTGACAGACAGGGCTGTATATGCAGTGTCAGTGGCGCACACACACACACACACACACACACACACACACACACACACACACACACACACACACACACACACACACCACATCACAAGAACATTAGCTCTCAAAAGAGCTTTTTTGTGGTGCTTTTCAGCAACAAATATCAGCAAGGAGCAAGCTCTTCCTTCTCTCACTAAGCAGGAAGCAAACAGAGTGAGAAATTTGCTGACGCAGCAGCGTTTTTATAGGAGGGGTGGGGTTCCAGGAGGGAGTGCAGGGATGTGTCTGCTGACTGTGATGTAGAGGATCAAAGTTTAGCCCATTGATGCGGTATAGGGGGCGGGTCAACCTCGCTATGTGTTCGCGGTTCGCTGCGAACACGAACCCCAAGGGTCCGCGCGAACAAGTTCCCCGGTGAACCGTTCGGGCCATCTCTAGAGGCCTGCGCACCTGACTATGCCTGTCTCCATTTAGGCCAGTAGGAGTTCCAGGACGTGTACCCTCTTCCGGAATTTAAATGGCATGTCCAGCTTTAGATATGTTTTATTGATGATGTGCTAGTGGTGTGGAGATTTTAGTGAACTAAGTTGTAATGAACACAACATTACAGGGGAATGTTTTGCATACTACCACATTCCGCAAGCCCACTACAGGCAACACCCTACTCCACGCCACGAGCCATCATCCTAAACATTTGAAAAATGGGATGCCATATGGTCAGTTGCAAATACATTCATTGGAGACTGATTTTAACAATGGAGCATTGTATGACCGATTTCGGGATACCAACATGAGGTATTGTGCTTGGGGTACGAGAAAGCCAAAAAATGCCCATGGGAGGAGCTGTTGGAGAAGAAGAAAAAACAAAACAAAAGGATAAGATGGTGAAGGGGAGTTTCCCTGCTTTATAACCCCTTTCAATTAAAATTGGGGGAAAATATGTGAGATTTTAGCCAAAAATTGACCCATACTACAAACGGATCCTATTTTGAGCCAGATTGTGGGTAGTTGACCCCTATTAGTGGCAAAACAGGCCCCAAACTTATGAAATGTATTGGTTCACTTACAATACGTTCCCACTGAAAAGACAACCTGGTTAGGCAAAAGTAAAACAGTGGGAATGTTTAGATGTGGTAGATGTGTAGCTTGTGACATGTTTGTACCCTCTAAAGTTTTCAGCGATGTTCATGGGGGAAAGGAGTGGAAAATAAAAAGTTTCATTAAGGTTGGAATGCCCCTGTCATAAAATTTATGTTGGGATGACAACTTGAAAATTGAAGACTTGGGTGATGTAACCATGGAGCGTGTCTCCAATATAAAAAGTGGATTGCAGGAGAATAGGGAATATATGAGTTCTGTAGCCGAACACTTCTGTATGTAACATAATGGTACACTATATTCTGCAAAGATAGGGAGCCATGGGTATAAACATATGCAAAATTTATTTACCAATAACAACATTCCATAATGTTGTTATTGGTGAATAAATTTTGCATATGTTTATACCCATGGCTCCCTATCTTTGCAGAATATAGTGTTTAATTAATCATAGGTGAGACGGGCTGATCTATTTAGAAAAGGTAGATATCCTGGGTTGTAGTATTTTTACGGTAACATAATGGTAACCTAGGAGGCTTGAAGATTATGGGTATATCACAGATCCTGAACAATAAGAACTCAAGTTAATGAAACAACAGGAAAGCAGATGGATTTATCTGTTGGGGGCTATGAGCCCAGATGGGATGAACAATGATTTAAATTACGCTCCTTTTTTGCCATAAAAAACAGTGTGGTATTATAAGGGACCTGCCTGTTGTAAATGGGGTTTCCGCCGAGACCTGGGCGGAATCCGTTGCTTCCGGGTCTTGGCGTTTGTTCCCCGCTGATGACGCTGCTGCTGATACACAGGCCGCACATTCTGTTAGGCGGAGGACGCGTTCCCAGTACGCCCTCTGGAGATGTAAACAATAGTCAGCTGACTACGTCAGGTTCCAGGCGAACTTCCGGTGGTTCGCGTTCACCATGTAAGGCGAACTTTCCCGGAAGTTCGGTTCGCCCCCATAGTGCACCATTAGGATCAACTTTGACCCTCTACATCACAGTCAGCAGGCACATTGTAGCCAATCAGGCTACACTCCCTCATGGAGCCACTCCCCCCCTTATAAAAGGCAGGCTCCACCAGCCATTACACTCACTCGTGTGCCTGCATTAATTAGAGAAGGGACAGCTGCATCAGACTCTCTCATAGGGAAAGATTAGTTAGGCTGTTGTAGGCTTGTTAGCTTGCTCCTTGCTTATTCTTATTGCTAAAATAGCACCCCACAACAGCTCTTTTGAGAGCTAATCTTGTTTTTGTGATAATTTTTTCTTTCTGTGTGTCCCACTGACACTTGTGTTGCATAGACAGCCTTGCTAATTCATCCTGTGTGTGTGCCACTGCCAGCCAGGCCCAGCACATTCAGTGACTACCTGTGTGTGTGACAGGTGCACATTGTATTACCCAGTACTGCATATACCTACTTGTTGTGTTCAGTGAACTCACCTCATCACTGCATATACCTACCTGTTGTGTTCAGTGAACCCACCTCATCACTGCATATACCTACCTGTTGTGTTCAGTGCACCCATATCATCACTGCATATACCTACCTGTTGTGTTCAGTGAACCCATCTCATCACTGCATATACCTACCTGTTGTGTGCAGTGGCATGCTTTGCGGACATTCAGTGGAGAAACAACTTGCCGGTGAGACGCTTGATATGTGATAGCCCGACTCGCTGGGATTCAACCCTGGTCCCCTCCACAAACGGCCTTCCTTGATGTGTGGTGGTAGCCGTTTCTTAGGCTCCAACTCCGGACCAGTTTTTAACTGATTTTTTTTAATGAGTGTTTTTTTTTAACTGGGGGGGGGGGGCTTTGGTAATGCAAGTTATTAATTTTATTAGTATTGGTTAAGTATGTATGTGTCTGTGTGTGTACTTTTACCATTAAAGAAAGTGAACACTTTACCATTAAAGAAAGTGTTAACTTTTTTTTTCTACATTTAAATACAATGTAAAAGCTTCCTGTTTTATGAATGGACGTGGCCGCTGATCGACGTCACGTCCATTCAGTCCAGGCATTGCTATTGGGTAGAAGACCTCTTCCCCAATCGCTCAACATGGAGTCCCGATGGAAACGGCGACGGGAGTGGCGCGCACATGTGCGGAGCGGTGTCGGGAATGTGCAACGTATTAAAATGTCATGTTGCCATTAACAGGCTAAAACATGACGTTTTAATACGTTAGAATGCTGGTAAATGGTTAAATGCACCAGGAGGCTCTACCTGCAGCCACTTCTAAGATAGGTGCTCTTTGTCAAGGTGCACTTAGCAGTCATGCATGCTGAGACACTTGGTTTTGGGCCTTGCAATATCTGATAATGCAAAAGTCCCTGCACGTGCTGTTGCTTTAAATGTATCAGGAGGCTCTTCCTGCAGCCACTTCTAAGACAGGTGCTCTATGTCAAAGTGCACTTAGGGGTCATGCATGCTGAGACACTTGGTTTTGGGCCTTCCAATATCTGATAATGAAAAGGTACCTGCTAGTGCTGTCACTTTAAATGTATCAGGAGGCTCTGGACTGGAACACAATTTTGAGAACGGTCAAATTTCAGTGTTAAACACAAAATTCTTATTTGTTTGTGTTACATAAACGATTGGAATTACGAAAAACAATCTTAACCACTTTACCCCCGCGCGTACGTATTTCTCGGCCCCTTTTTCCATCCTTTAAAAAACAGGGACGGAGAAACACGTACTTTCCGCGTTCCCGACGCTGCCCGCGCTCCCGCTCGTAAACACGCCGCCCACCGCTAGTAAACACGCCGCCGCCCGCTCGCCCAGAGATCAATGAACGGGAAAATCCATTCCCGTTCGTTGATCTAAGCCCTGCAATGATCAGCTGCTCTCCTATGGGCAGCGCGATCATTGTGAGAAAAAACTCACGTGTCCAGCCTCCTTATTCTTCCTCCAAGCTTCCGGAAGGAAGCTTGGAGGTCGCATTAAAACAAAAAGTTACTGTGGCCATCTTGTGGCCAAATAGTAAACTACACCCTACACATTTTTCACATACAAATAAATGACTTTTACACATAAAATTAACTCATTACCTCCCACACTCCCCATTTTTTTTTTTTTTTTGTAATTAAAAAAAATTAAAAAATTTACAATTAAAAAAAATACATAAATAGTTACCTTAGGGACTAAACTTTTTAAATATTTATGTCAAGAGGGTATAACACTGTTACTTTATAAACTATGGGCTTGTAATTAGGGATGGACGCAAAACTGAAAAAAATGCACCTTTATGTCCAAATAAAATATTGGCGCCAAACATTGTGATAGGGACATAATTTAAATGGTTTTATAACCGGGACAAAAGGGCAAATACGTTTCATGGGTTTTAATTACAGTAGCATGCATTATTTAAAAACTATAATGGCCGAAAACTGAAAAATAATTATTTTTTTTCCCACATTTTTCCTATTTTCCCATTAAAACACATTTAGAAAAAAATAATTCTTGGCATAATGTCCCACCTAAAGAAAGCCTAATTGGTGGCGAAAAAAACAAGATATACCGTATATACTCGCAAGCAAGCCGACCCGCATGTAAGCCGACCCCCCCACTTTTACCCCAAAAAAAGGGAAAAAATGATTGACCCTCATGTAAGCCGGGGGTAGGAAACGCTGGCCGCGTGATCCCCCCAGTATGTCCCAGTATAGCTAGTATAGTGCCCAGTATAGGTAGGTAGTGCTCAGTATAGCTAGTAAAATGCCCCAGTATAGCTAGTATAGTGCTCAGTATAGCTAGTATAGTGCTCAGTATAGCTAGTATAGTGCTCAGTATAGCTAGTATAGTGCTCAGTATAGCTAGTATAGTGCTCAGTATAGCTAGTATAGTGCTCAGTATAGCCAGTATAGTGCTCAGTATAGCCAGTATAGTGCTCAGTATAGCCAGTATAGTGCTCAGTATAGCTAGTATAGTGCTCAGTATAGCTAGTATAGTGCCCCAGTTTAGCTAGTATAGTGCCCCATTATAGCTAGTATAGTGCCCCATTATAGCTAGCATAGTGCCCCATTATAGCTAGTATAGTGCCCCATTATAGCTAGTATAGTGCCCCATTATAGCTAGTATAGTGCCCCATTATAGCTAGTATAGTGCCCCATTATAGCTAGCATAGTGCCCCATATAGCTAGCATAGTGCCCCAGTATGGGTGGGTAGGTGGGTGGGTAGGTGCTGTCCCTCCCCGCGGCTGCCGCTGCTATTACCTTAAGCGGCGCCGCTTCCTCTATCCCCGTCCTCCTCCGGTAAGTAACTCATTCACAGCAGCGCGCCTCTCGCTGCTGTGATGACGAGGAAACCATAGAGAGCGGCTTCCTGTAGCGGCGATGCCGTTACTATGGGAACCGCTCTCTATGGTTTCCTGCGTCATCACAGCAGCGGGGGGCGCGCTGCTGTGAATGAGTTACTTACCGGAGGAGGACGGGGATAGAGGAAGCGGCGCCGCTTAAGGTAATAGCAGCGGCAGCCGCGGGGGGAGCGGGGAGGGACAGCACCTATCCACCCATGACTCGCAAGCAAGCCGACCCCCCAACTTTTGGCCCACTTTTGGGGGGTCAAAAATTCGGCTTGCTTGCGAGTATATACGGTAGTTCATTTCATTGCGATAAGTAATAATAAAGTTATAGACGAATGAATGGAAGGAGCGCTGAAAGGTGAAAATTGCTCTGGTGCTCAGGGGGTAAAACCCCTCAGTGGTGAAGTAGTTAATTAAGAAATTCCCCATAAACACGAAATTTAGCATAATTTCATGAAATTCGCAAAATTTCGATTACAGCCATAATAGTAATTTCAGGAATTACGCAAAATTTTGTGTAATCGTAATTAGGTCATTACGCTCATCACCAGAATAGATGCACATTACCCTAAGAAAATGCTTTGCTGTTTGAAATGCAGTTCGCAGGGTTATGTCCAGAAGGAGGATGGAGGGAGTAAGTGTGTAGAGCAACCCTCCTCCCAGTACTGGAAGTAGGATAAAGAGGGCAGCCCAGTCAATCCCAAGCCGCGCATATCCTGACGAAGCTCGCAAGTGGGTGGGCGTAACGCGTAGGTGGGCGGGTTCAAGTTACGTGGCCTGGAGGAGGTTTGTCTGCACGCAGTGCCAGCTTCTGCTCCCTGGTATAGATGCAACATACAGGACGGGTTGAGCTAGCGTCTGCGGCGCTGAATACCGGATGAGTATGGTGCTAATCTCAAGGACATACGTGTAAATGGAGTTACCCTGAAGTGGGCGAATCTGGACAGCGTCTGTGCCACCATCTCCAGGAGGCGATATATGGGTGGTTGGATCTACACATATTTGTATGCAAATCCCTTATGCTTGTAAGCTGAAGAAAATGTTGCTACCTTGATTATCTGAATCTGCACTGCAGCCCTCTCCCCCTCTCTGAAGATCTGGAAATATTGGTACCGGTACCAGAAGAGGTGTATGAGTGCGGGTGTGTGTGGTGACAAGTGAGGTGTGTGAGAGTGCTCATAGATGGCCCATTTTAATTGTTTTAACTGGTTGGTCTGCATGTCTATATTTTCCCTAATAAAGCTGTTTTGTAACTTTGATATTCCTATGAGCGACCATGTTATATTTATTTATGGATACCTTTACAAGTTTTGTATGTAGTCTCTCCCTCAGTAATAGTGAGGTGTGGGTGTTTTGAAGAAGGTGGTGGTTGAGTCAGGCAATCCTTTCTTTATATATGATGGTGGATGGCAGTGTTGCCGATAGTGATATGCATATCTGAGAGGGGTGCAGTGGGGCGGGAATATCAGGCGCTCAGTCTTGTACAAATTAGAGCTTCAGGAATCTGGTGGCCATCCATGAGGAAATGGATGTGAGGCAGGAGGGGACAATGTCCATGGTGGAGCAGAAGAGATCTGGGTTGTGGAGGTATATCTGGGTGTCGTCAGCATACAGATGGTAGTCGAAGCCCATGGAGGATGATTTTCCCAATTGAGGCAGTGTAGAGTGAGAAGAGTAAAGGTCCTAGGACAGAACTTTGGGGAACACCAACTGAGAGGGGCATGGGAGTGGATGAGGAGCCAAGGATGTTGTGAAGGAGCGGTTGGAGAGCTAGGAGGAGATCCAGGCTAAGGCTAGGTCCATTGACTGCAAGAAGTGGAGGAGGAGGAGGGAGCGGTCAACAGTGTCAAATGCAGTGGAGAGGTCCAGGAGGAGTAGGATGGAGTATTTTTCTTCGGCTTTGGCAAGGGATAGGCCATTGACCACTTTGGTGAGGGCTGTTTCTGTAGAACGCCCTGGACAAAAAACAGATTGCAGTGGATTGAGAAGGGAGTTGGAACTGAGGAAGTGGGTCAAGTGTTGGTGGGCCAGGCATTCCAGAATTTTCAAGGCAAAGGGGAGGAGGGAGATTGGGTGGTAGTTGGATGGCAGTTTGGGGGTCGAGTGAAGGTGTCTTCAGCAGTGGAAGCAAAGTGGCCTGTATGAATATGGACGGGAAGGTGCTGGTGGAGAAGGAGAGGTTGAACAGGTGGGTGAAGACAGGTGCCAGATCAAGAAAATGTGGGCAAAGGGAATAGGATGGGACCAGATCTAGGGGGCAGGAAGTGGTGGGTGAAATTGCCAGCAGCTCGTTGATTTCCTCCACTGTGACAGGAGTGAGTGAGGTAAGTTGGAGGAAAGAAGCAGGAGTAGGGTGGGGGGAGGAGGAGGGGTTGATGGAGTGGAAGAGGGAGATATTCCTCGGATGGTAGTCATTTTTTTGATAAAGTAGTTTGATAGGTCAGTATCGTTTTCCGAAGGGGATAGCAGGCGCCCGTGTAGTGTATTAGGTGTTCTCTTTATACAAAGAGACTCCACTTGGTAAAGGTTTAAGAGGGTTTATTTAGCACAATAGACAACGCGTTTCGCGGTCCAAGCCACTTCCTCAGGTCAATGACAGGTGCTTAAGATAGAGTCTGGAGAGCCTGAGCGCTCAGGCTCTCCAGACTCTATCTTAAGCACCTGTCATTGACCTGAGGAAGCGGCTTGGACCGCGAAACGCGTTGTCTATTGTGCTAAATAAACCCTCTTAAACCTTTACCAAGTGGAGTCTCTTTGTATAAAGATCACACTTAATACACTACACGGGCGCCTCCTATCCCCTTCGGAAAACGATCTTGTATTACCCCATTCGTGGGGTTCTTCGTGACTTACGAGAAGCGAAGCCTTTTTCTAAGGAGCAGCGACCAACGATCATAAAGACCGAGTGGGGACGGGACTTCCCTACACGCCTATACAAGTGGTTGCCTTAAAGCAACCTACACTTGTGAGTATACTTACTCTTAATTTTAATTTCCTTATCTGAAGATAATACACCATAAGGGCTCCTGGTACCCCTGCTGTTTTTTCTTTTCATTTCTCTATACTGACCAGATTGATAGGTCAGTGGCTGAGAGGGTGGAAGTTGGGGAGAGGGGGGTGTTGGGTTGAGTAGGGCATTGAAGGTGGCAAAAAGACGACATGGGTTGGAGGCTTGGGTAGCAGACCAGTGAAGTATTTCTGTTTGCTATCAGCGAGGGCAGTATGGTACATCTGCAACTTGGTTTTTGTTTTCTGCAGCTCATGTCTCTTTATGTAGTTTTTTTTAGTGAGGGTAGCAAGCTAAGGTTGGGGGTTGGGTACGATGGTTCATATGAAAGGTCAAGAGAGTAACATGATCTAAGGCTGCTGAGTGGTTGCGATTGTATTGAGCTGCCGCTTGGTTGGGGCAGGTTAGCCTGGTGTCATTAACCACTTTTCTGATGCCAAACATCACCTTCCCCCTGAACATTAATGCTTTTTTACACTATCGCCCCTGCAAGGGATGCAGCCATGGGGGGTGGGGGTGGGGGGGGGTTGGATTTATTGGGGCATGGGGGAGAAGCCAAGCCTGTGGGGGGCCCTGGGCCATTTTTAAAGGCAGGAGGTTGGGGCATTACACAGGAGAGGGAGCAGCGGGCACACAACAGCGGGGAGGGAGGCCTGGCTCCCCACCTCCCTCACCTCGGCCCTCCTTAAGAGCTCCTCCCTCCAGCAATTAGCGCAGCAGGGTGGACAGGCAGGAGATGCTAACTCACCTCTTCCTGGCTCCAGACGACAGAGCTCAGCGTGCATCTTCTATGTCTCTGTAATGCCGCTGAGTTTCTCTACTTCCTGATTAGTGGTAATCAGGAAGTAGCATAAGTGGCATTGGGGAGACGTAGAAGATGCATGCAGTGCTCAGTCACCTCGAGCCAGGAAGAGGCTAGTTAATGTCCCCTGCCTTCCCGCACCACTCCACTAATGACTGGAGGGGGGAGCGCTGAAGTTTTGCATGGGGGCCCAGTGATTTCTAGTTATGCCCCCGTCTGATACCTAGCTTTATCCTTCCCATTTAATAGCTACTCCTACCAACTGTAACACTTAGCCTTAACCTACTAACAACCAAAGAAAATATCCCCCTGCTCTATCCTGTGACACCAAACCTATCCCTAATCCTAACCAATTCTCACCTTTCATCTTAAATTTGGATATATCTGGCTATATAATCCCCCCAGCAAAGTAGAAAGGAAGACTGGGTCTCTATCTGGATTTGTGCAACTATAGCAAAACATTTATTTTGATAAAGGCCTCTGGTCAAAACATTGTGTTTCTAGCTGCTATGGCACAATAAAAGTTTTGCTATAATTGTACATATCCAGGTAGAGACCCAGTCTTCCTTTCTACTTTGCTTGGCTATTCATGTACCTTGCTGGATCCAGGTGCTGACTGGTTGACTCCCTGGTGCTGATTTATGGCTCAGCAGTTGAGCTACTGGACTTTTCTTCGACTAAATAATCCCCGTCACCTGATTCCAAAATTAACCCCATAGGACCAATTGTGTGCTGTGAATTTTTGCTACATAAGTGAATTGCCTGATATCACTACCCCCGGCAGCCAAAATCAGCATTTAGCAAATATACAGCTGAATACCAGTTGCTTTGCCAATGTACTGACACTAAAATTACCCATTGCCATTTTCAAATGTTCCGGTTCAAAATTTCTCAGATCTCACATCTTAGTGACACCAAATCATTTATAATTGTATCACTGGTCAGAGAAAATCTGAGTGATGCATTACAAGTTTAAAGTACACTTAAAGGACTTACGAGGCCAGATTTGTAAAAAATACATAAAAAAAGTTAGATACCTGTGTGTGTTTGCAAGGCACGGAGGACGCCGTCCGCGCGCTCCGTGCCGTTCCGCCTGGTCCATGCTGCTTAATATGCCCCCCAACGGTCCCCGACCGCGCGTCCCGGGTCGTGCTCCCCAGCCTGTACCAAGATGGCCGCCGGAGCTGGCCGCGGCTGCGCAGTCCGCATAGCCGCGAGTGCGGCTGCGCAGCTCTAAGGCCAACCCCCCGATCCACGTAACAGTAGCGTGGATCGGGGAGTTGGCCTTAGAGCTGCGCAGCCGCACTCGCGGCTATGCGGACTGCGCAGCCGCGGCCAGCTCCGGCGGCCATCTTTGTGAAGGCTGGAGAGCCCGACCCGGGCCGTGCGGTCGGGGGTCGTTCGGGGGCATATTAAGCAGCGGGGACCAGGCGGAACGGCACGGAGGGCGCGGACGGCGTCCTCCGTGCCTTGCAAACACACACAGGTATCTAACTTTTTTTATGTATTTTTTACAAATCTGGCCTCGTAAGTCCTTTAACCACTACAATTCTTTTTACAGCAAGTTGCATAAAATTGCAAGTAGAAGGAGCTCCCAACATTGCTGTCTGCCTGGACAGAAAATCACCAATCCCAAAGCAAAATGTGTATTGCATTATAACATTAATCTGAACAGTGACAGATTCGGAAGAAACATTCTGGCTTAATTAGTGAGCAGCAGCATGTGCAAGCACTATTTTGCTAGTGAGACTACATTTTAGCTTGTGAAATGTCAGATAAACAGTCCCCCCCTTCTTTAGGGTAACATAATATACTGGTTTTCCATTTTCAACCTGAATAGGAGTTGTGAGCTGAAAACCAACATAAATTTGGTGTGGAAATGTATATATTTCAATCACTGTATACTATTTGCGGGCTAAAATATATATGTTTTGTGATCTATTTTGACTACAATGGAAAAATAATAACATGACAATGATGAAAGAGTCTTCACTGTCAGGCATCTCTGGAGGGCAAAGTGTTAAGTCCTTGCTTAGCTTGCTTCTGTGCTGATCACATCAGCCATTTGAAATCACTTTGAATTATTGGTAAAAAAGAAATAAATAATGATGAGAGCTATTAGCAGGGGTGGACCCCCACAATCATTAGCCATACCCACTGTGCACTCTCTGTCTGACTAAGTGATTAATGATCCGAGAGGAAGAGACGATTGCATTAAGGAAATGAAGGCATATTTCAAGCAGAGGTCTTGTTTAATTTTATTTTTAAACACACAACATTTTATTGTAGCAAATTATTACCAATATTAACAATGAAGCATTGTGCTTGCTGTTCTAATTATAAGGCTTAGCCAATGATATATTCACCACGGCATACAAATTGAAGTAGATTATAAATATTGAACTATAATTATTATAAATGGAATAATTTATTTTGTGTGTAATAGGGTGACATAATATGTATCTGTATTGCCAACTCTGTACTATCAATGTTATTAATTACAGAATTGCCTTTTTTCCTGAAGGGTTAATTTGAACCGTACAGTCATAACAGCTTTTGGAGAGGCAGGAAGAGAACCTTCTAACGTAAAATCAATAGAAACTGTCCTTTGTCAGACATAAGAAGCTGAATGGATTTTGTGTAAGATGGAATAATTTACTAAAAACATCTCTTAACATCAGGGTAGCTATTTGCAGGGATATGAAATGAGTGCTCAGCACAGTGGATTATTTAAAGCACTGCATGTGTCTATAATCGTGTAAATATATATATAAATATATATACACATTATTATATATTGAAAAACTGTCTACTTTACTCATCAGCTTCTTCTAATCTATGGCGGTAGGACACTTAGGGGTTCCCTTGTGGAAATTTAGCAAAGAAAAATTAGTAATGCGCTTAGATTTAAACAATAAATCCTGAACTTATTTGCAAGCACATTTAATTAAATATTTTGAAAAGAAAACCCCAGGTGATTGATTTGCCCAGTGTATTGATCTACTATTGATCTCCGCTAACCCAGCTGTGGTATGCCTTAAACAACACTGCTGTGTTCCAGATGCCTGCCTGTTAATTCTGTTTCAAAATGCTGGCTGCAAATGAAGTAATCTTAAGTGTTTTACACTTTTCTGTGTGAAAAAAAAACATCCTCACAGCTACCAGTGCTCTACAGTATTCAAGGTATTTTCGCAATAAAAGGTGGGAAATATTATATCCTACTTTAACTTAATTCAATGACAGACTGGTTCAAAGTTACGTGTTGCCATAATTGTTTATTGAAAGTTGGGTTTAGCTTGACATTTGTATTTTAACAATTTTTACAATCCTCTAGATGAAAATTGCCAGTTTGTTTAGTGCGAAACTTCCCAAATTAGTATTTTGTTCATACCTAATAATAATAACAACAACATATCTATTGGTCTTTTTGTAATTATGAAATGATATTTCAAAACCACAAGAATGACTACAAATAAAAATAATATGTTGTATATTCTTGCTATATAGATTACTTTCAATGTATTCAAAAATTCTGAATAAACAATAAATTCCGTATACTCCAGTCAAGCAATTAGCAAAAATAAACAACAACATGTATCTCTAGATTTGTGTATTTAACCCTAAACTAAAATAGTTTTCCAATCCCTGAAGCAGAGTTAATGAGACGTAGATGAAACACCGCCATTTGAATCTGAGCCCTGCATTGCATTTGAGAAAATAAAAATAAGCAATGCATTGAAACACAGCTAGCTCTGTCTTTTGTGTATGAAGTCACCAAACAGTAAATTTAAACTGTTCCATATAAGATTGGGTAATGTTTCCAAAAGGCATATAGCAATTTGTTTAACCTACATACTGCAATGCACAACGTGCATTCATCAGGCAAGCTGTGCAGCTCTTTGTTTATTAGAATATATTGTTTTATTTCAGCACTATCAAAGCAGCATAAATCAAATAACTGATGAACTCCTTTGTGTATTATTTTCAGTCTTAACTCCTTACCTGACTGAAGGCCTGTTAAACACATGGTTTTTCTAAAAACAATGTTCCTTACCATTGCAGCAATAGCCCAAGAGGACCAGTCAGTAAATGTTTTTTTTTTATTCTTTTTTTTTTTGCCAAAACCCTTTCTGTCTTCTATTTACAGAATAAAAGCCTTGATAAACTCAGTGGCTTCAGGGATTCAGATTCCTATCAAGGTTTTATCAATCCTATTTTAGTGCTGCATTGATCCTTACTGAGAATCTAATCTAAACTATGAAGACCAAATAACAACTTCATTACCTGTGTGGTTCTGATTGGAGATCTCTAATGCCAAGATTAGTGGCAGTCAGCCTAACCTGCCACCATTGATTTGCTCTGTGAAATCACTTGTTAAAAAAAGAAGAAGAAAAGGCATGTTTGCTTGGTAATTGAACAATTTTCATTTTTCCTCCTTTTTTCAGGGCACTCTTCAAAGCAATGATTAAATGTCTGCATCTCGGGAAAAAATAAGCTTAGATATATATATATTTTTTATTTCAAATCTTTTGTACGGGCAGCGGTGTGAGAAAAGAAAAATCAATGTCTCTTTTCTATTTTAGCCCTGAAAAATGCTGCCTGTTGTGGGCAAGGAATGATGGTTTCACAGCTAGTTAGCTGAAAGTAAAAGATACATTAAGCCTATCCTGCAAGAATAGACAGCTCATTTATATAGTTTTTCAGTGCAGATTACCCAGGTTAAATAAATGAAACAGACTCTTATGCTTGGCCATCACAAACAGGCAGAGAAATGGATGAATCCATTTTGCTTAATGCATACATGAATGTTACACCAGTTCCCCCCATGGTAAGGTGAGAGGTTAATGAAATGCTCATTTCACTGAGCCATATTGTTTTGTTTTCCTGCAAAGTTCTGATAAGTAGCTAACCAACCAAGCTTGTAATTACAATCTTACAGAAACCAGGCAGATCTGTATATAAATCTCACCATCCAATTACAAGATGTAATAATTTTGCACTCAAGCTGGTAATGAGGTCTAATACGCGAGCATTTGATAATCCCTACTGGATGCTGCCTTGATCAGATGTTGGCTTTGTAATTAGACTGGCAGAAAATCATTATTTCATGTTCAAATAGAAAATGAGGTTGGTGGGAAGTTAATTTCTCTACGCTCTGCGAAGCGTAGACAAGAATTTAATGATTTAATTACAATTGTAAGCTCTTTGCATGAGACTTAAATTGAGCTAAGAATTTTTTTTTCACACTGTGTCATGTTAGTAAGTGGCCGTATGAAAGCTTTTGACATCGCTTTGTAATGACAAGGCTGCCCAGTATTTTGACTTGACGACAAAAAAAAAAATCCTCTCTTGTCTGCGTTTCACAGGTACTACAGAAACATTCGTGAGAGAGACATACGACCTGACTAC
Source organism: Hyperolius riggenbachi (assembly GCF_040937935.1). Taxonomy (NCBI): domain Eukaryota; kingdom Metazoa; phylum Chordata; class Amphibia; order Anura; family Hyperoliidae; genus Hyperolius; species Hyperolius riggenbachi. The sequence continues at coordinate 164,370,482 of NC_090656.1, read as the reverse complement.
CTACATAACAATAGCTATTACTCTGTGTTCCTGGGGATAATTTATTGCTTCCTCATATTTCATCATTTGGTTATCCATTTTTTTCTTAATTTACAAAGGATTGAATTGATAATCTCACACTAAGCACTCATAAATTTATATTCCATAGGAATGTATTATTTAAATTGATTCACATACCATTCTCAGCCGCTTGTGCATAACTCTCAATAGATACACATGTCATCATAAGGTGTACTGGGTGTTTTAAAGTTTTTTTCCCTCCTTCTCCCCCCCCCCCCCCCTCCTCCCAACTCCTCACATAAGGTAACCAGGTATCTGATATCATGATGATAATCCAAGTAAGTTCTTTGTTGTTCAAAAACTACTATTTAAATTTAACACAATTTTTCTTTTCCAAAGCTGAAGGTGTAAGTGTACTGAATTATCTCTGTTTTTCCACAGCTATTTACAAAGCTCTGTTCTCTGCATAATTGTGATGCGGATTTATCAGATGCACATGGTAAGCAGTAAAGAGAATTTTTAGGCAAAAAACAGCACCGACCTATACATCCATTCTTGTAAAGTGCATCAAAAACAGGCGAAAGAAGAATGTGGATCAGGAAGCACCAAAGAAGACACTCATACATCAATGTGTGCATTACAGAATATAATTAAGTTAATAATCCTACTTAATAATAGGCATGTGTCCCTGCGTCTGTCCGTGTGTCAGTGCTTTTTAGCACTGCGCATGTGCAGGGACAAGACGCAGAGACACTGCCGAGAACCTGAGGAGGAAGGGGTGGGACATCTAGCTAACTGGGGGGGGAGGGGGGATTGTATAATAGTAAGGCACATCTGGTTACCTTGGGGGGGGGGGAATCTAGTACCGGGGGCATATTTGGCTATGATGGGGGGCCGGTGCTAATCCTGGAGGCATATCTGGCTAAAATGGGGGATTTCTGATCCCAGGGGCACATCTGGCTATAATTAAGGGCACTATTCTTAGGGGCGCATCTGACGATCTATGCTGGGGGTGGCAAATGCAGGGGTCACATCTGACTATACTGAGGGGGCTTATATTGGGGACATATCTGACTATCTGGGGGGGGGGCTGATACTGGGGACACATCTGGCTATCTATTCTGGGGGACATAATACTAGTAGCATGGTTTTTATGACAGTAGCACTTTTTATTTTTAAGCTGGAACCGATAAAAACTGAGAAATCATGCATTTTTATTTTTTTTCCTCTTTTTTTCCAATTAAAATGAATAGAAAACAACTATTTTCTTAGTACAAAATACCCCCCAATGAAAGCCTTGTTTGTCTTGAAAAAAAAGGTATATAGATCATTTAAGTGTCATGAGTAGGGATAAAGTTATTGCTGATTAACTAGGGTCATGGCTAAAACATCAAAACGGCTCTGGTCCATAAGGGGGAAACAAGGTCTGGATGCAAAGTGGTTAATTGTCAAAGATGGTGTCTGTTGTATATTAGTTTTTCAAGGAAAAAAAAACAACCAGCAAGAACATACAGTCATGGCCAAAACTATTGGCACCCTGGCATTTATGTCAGAAAACACAACTCTTCTCTTGTATGTCTATTAAGTTCAAACACAAAATATGGTACAGCTCTAGCCTCCACCCTTAGGGCTCATTTCCACTATGTATGGATACACAGCATTTCCCTGCATCTGAGCCAGATGGGGAAATACTACATATTCCCTACAATAGTATGCCATCCAGTTTGCATGCCGTTGAAATTCTGGATTATGCAGAAAAAGAGTTTGCCCCATACAAAGTAGCACCACTCATTGGTATGGTCAAAGATATAATAATACTTTAATATTAAATTTGCAACTACAATATATCTTCCAATTAAAAACATCCCTAAATGGCTGTTCTATTAGCAAAACTATCAGGTTTTGATTGCACATTGATTTGTATGCACTTTATTGCATTCAGTGATTTTCATAATAGCACTTGCACTTTGCTTTAATTTAATTCGCAAAAAGTTCACCGGCAGAAAGTTCCCGGTGAACTTGGGTTGTTTGCCATTCGTGTTTAACGTGAATTTTTTTGAAAATAATTTGCTTTCGTATTTAACATTAAAGTCAATGGCCGCAGACTTTAGCAGTTTTTCAAAAAGACCTTATAGTTTTTGAGAAAATAGATTTTAAAGTTCTCGTTCTGAGTGTAGGAAATATTTCAACAGCTTCCAACTTTAGCCGTTAATAGTAAAGCCCCCTTACATGCTAGAAACACCAAATTTGCAGGGTATATTGAAGAAGGCAGTGGGAATAAGAGTAAAAAAAATCCAAAAAGACGCTATAGTTTTTAAGAAAACTGATGTTAAAGTTAGAGGAAAAAAGTAGCAGAGTTACTGCAGTAAAATGACAGATAATGTATTAACCCCCCCCCCCCCCCCCCCGAGTTTCAATTTCCCCAGGATTTCTATGCAATAAGTGGTTCAATTAATTGGAAATAATTTTCAAGCATTTTTTTTTGTAATCAATTTTGTTTGTATTTTTAATTCAATACAGGTTATTGCATTGAATTTAATACAAAAAATGTTTGCCGCCAGATGTTGATGATGCTGCGTGACCCTGGTGTCATCAACACCGATCATCAGGGGACATTCATCGAGGGAGAAGCAAATCTGCCAAGGGACATGGAAGAAGATGCTTGGGAAGCTATCAGAAGTACGTGATGAGGGATCAGCCCGCCAAAGGTTAGTAAAAGACCCCACCAAGTCTATCCCATGTTCATGATGCAGGGTGCGCATTGGAAGGGAAGCTTATGTGGGACCCCACTGCTACCAGTCACCCATTTAAATATGATCCATTAAACACAACACAGATTCTTCCCCAGTCATTGTATCCTCACCTTCTGCCCCAGACTGTTGTGGAGAACAGTATCAAAGATCTTTGCACCATCCACATATATCACATCTAAAGCATTTCCAATATCCTAATTAGCATTCATTACTTCATAAAAGATGAGCACATAAGTCAAACAAGAACTGTCTTTAAAAAACCCATGTTGATGCTGATAAATTAGATTAATCTCTACTATTAAGTCTTGTATAGCATTTTTAAGGAAACTCTCAATTAGTTTACACAACTGATGTTAAGCTTATTGGTCTATAATATCCCACTGATCTGTTTTGTGCCCTTCTTAACCTCTTGCTGACCGCGTCACGCCGATGGGCGTGGCCGCGGCGGCAGCCCCAGGACCGCCTAACGCCGATTGGCGTAAAGTCCTGGGGCTCTGTTTTGCAGGAGATCGTGTGCAGGCTGCGCGTGCATCTCCTGCTTGGGGGGGTGAAGACTGATAGACGGTGTGATCGCCATCTATTTACACAGTACAGCGCTGCGATCAGCAGCAGCGCTGTACTGGGGACAGCCGTGTCACACGGCTGTCCCTCTGGGGGACAAGAGAGCGATCGGCTCTCATAGGCAGAAGCCTATGACAGCCGATCGCCGCAATTGGCTGGCTGTGGGGAGGGAGGAAAGAAATTTAAAGAAACAGGGTTTTTTATAAAAAAAACCTGACATAAATATTTATATAAAAAAAATAAACATGGGGGGGAGCGATCAGACCCCACCAACAGAGAGCTCTGTTGGTGGGGAGAAAGGGGGGGGGGATGACTTGTGTGCTGTATTGTGCGGCCCTGCAGCTTGGCCTTAAAGCTGCAGTGGCCAATTTTACTAAAAATGGCCTGGTCACTAGAGATGGGCCGAACGGTTCGCCGGCGAATAGTTCCAGGCGAACATTGGTGGTTCGCGTTCGCCTGGACCAGGCGAACTTTTGCGGAAGTTTGATTCGCCCCATAATGCACTATGAGGGTCAACTTTGTCCCACTGTATCACAGTCAGCAGGCACATTGTAGCCATTCAGTCTACACTAAGCCCTGGAGCCCCACCCCCCCTTATATAAGGCAGGCTCGCCGGCTATTACACTCACTCGTGTGCCTGCTAGATACAGACTAGGAACAGCTGCTGCAGACTTGTTCTCCTAGGGACAGATTAGTTAGGTTCTTGGCTGCTTAGCTTGCTTCTGGCTGATTATTATTGCTTTTATAGCACCCCTCAACAGCTCTTTTCAGAGCTAATCCTGTACTTTTTTTTTCTGTGTGTCAAACTGACACTTTTGTTGCATGCACAGCCTTGCTAATTCATAGTGTGTGTGCCACTGCCAGCAGCCCAGCACATTCAGTGACTACCTGTGTGTGTGACAGGGAACTGCACATTGTACAACCCAGTACTGCATATATCCAGTACCTGTTGTGTTTACTTAACCCACCTCATCACTGCATATACCTAGCTTTGTGTTGAGTGAACCCAGCTCACTCCATCTAACTACCTGTTGTGTTGAGTGAACCCAGCTCACTGCATCTAACTACCTGTTGTGTTCAGTGAACCCAGCTCACTGCAGCTAACTACCTGTTGTGTTGAGTGAACCCACCTCACTGCATAGATATAACTACCTTTACTGTTGAGTGAACCCACCTCACTGCATCTAACTACCTGTTGTGTTCAGTGAACCCAGCTCACTGCATCTAACTACCTGTTGTGTTCAGTGAACCCACCTCACTGTATATACCTAGCTGTTCTGTTGAGTGAACCCACCTCACTGCATATAATTACCTTTACTGTTGAGTGAACCCACCTCTTTCATCTAACTACCTGTTGTGTTCAGTGAACCAAGCTCACTGCATCTAACTACCTGTTGTGTTCAGTGAACCCACCTCACTGCATATACCTAGCTGTTGTGTTGAGTGAACCCACCTCACTGCATATACCTAGCTGTTCTGCGGAGTGAAGCCACCTCACTGCATATAACTACCTTTACTGTTGAGTGAACCCACCTCACTACATCTAACTACCTGTTGTGTTCAGTGAACCCAGCTCACTGCAGCTAACTACCTTTACTGTTCAGTGAACCCACCTCACTGCATCTAACTACCTTTACTGTTCAGTGAACCCACCTCACTGCATCTAACTACCTGTTGTGTTGAGTGAACCCACCTCACTGCATCTAACTACCTGTTGTGTTCAGTGAACCCAGCTCACTGCATTTAAGTACCTTTACTGTTCAGTGAACCCACCTCACTGCATCTAACTACCTTTACTGTTCAGTGAACCCACCTCACTGCATCTAACTACCTGTTGTGTTGAGTGAACCCACCTCACTGCATATAACTACCTGTTGTGTTCAGTGAACCCAGCTCACTGCATTTAAGTACCTTTACTGTTCAGTGAACCCACCTCACTGCATCTAACTACCTTTACTGTTCAGTGAACCCACCTCACTGCATCTAACTACCTGTTGTGTTGAGTGAACCCACCTCACTGCATATAACTACCTTTACTGTTCAGTGAACTTACCTCACTGCATACAACTACCTTTGTGTTGAGTGAACTCACCTGACTGCATCTAACTACCTTTTGTGTTCAGTGAACCCACCTCACTGCATATAATTACCTTTGTGTTCAGTGAACCCACCTCACTGCATATAACTACCTGTGGTGTTGAGTGAACCCAGCTCACTGCATATACCTAGCATCCCCCCGAGATGGACAAAATGGACAAACCAGATAGAGGAAGAGGTAGAGGCAGACCCAGAGGAAGGCCACCAGGCACCGGCAGGTCTGTGCGAGGTGGTGTTGCTGTGATTTCGTGCGGACCTGGTCCAAAATACAGTGCTCAGAAGCATCTAACTACCTGTTGTGTTCAGTGAACCCACCTCACTGCATATACCTAGCTGTTGTGTTGAGTGAACCCACCTCACTGCATATACCTAGCTGTTCTGTTGAGTGAACCCACCTCTCTGCATATAACTACCTTTACTGTTGAGTGAACCCACCTCACTACATCTAACTACCTGTTGTGTTCAGTGAACCCAGCTCACTGCATCTAACTACCTTTACTGTTCAGTGAACCCACCTCACTGCATCTAACTACCTTTACTGTTCAGTGAACCCACCTCTCTGCATCTAACTACCTGTTGTGTTGAGTGAACCCACCTCACTGCATATAACTACCTGTGGTGTTAAGTGAACCCAGCTCACTGCATATACCTAGCATCCCCCCGAGATGGACAAAATGGACAAACCAGGTAGAGGAAGAGGTAGAGGCAGACCCAGAGGAAGGCCACCAGGCACCGGCAGGTCTGTGCGAGGTGGTGTTGCTGTGATTTCGTGCGGACCTGGTCCAAAATACAGTGCTCAGAAGAAGGCACGTGCCATCACTTCCCAAAATTGTGAGGACGTGCTTGAGTATTTAACACAGAGCACCTCATCTCCCGCAGCCACCAGCGCTACAACAAGCACCACATCCGCTGCATTTGACACTTCGCAGGAGTTATTTGGTGGTGGTGAAATTACTGTTTCCCAGCCACTACTGCAACAACAAGAAGAAGGCGCAGGTACACCACCTCATACATCTGAGTTAGGTGGCGATAGTATGGACGTAACGTGTGAGGAGGGGGATGATGAACCACCTGAAGTTGGTGCAGTTGAGTAGGTATCTGAGGAAAGCGAAGCTGGGCAGGAGGATTATGATGACGATTATACGGATGCCACGTATGTTCCCAGTAGAGGAGATGACCAGGGGGACAGTCAGAGGGAGAGTCAGAGGAGTAGGAGGAGACGACTCCATGATAGAAGCAGAGGGAGCTCATCCTCAGAAACAGCTGGGGGCAGTGTCCGGCGCCATGTATCGCCAGCTATGGCCAGCCAGCCAACATGCCCTTCAACGTCAGCTGCTGATACCACCGTAGCGCCATCACCCCAGGGGGGCTCAGCGGTTTGAACATTTTTTAACATGTGTGTCTCAGATCGGAGCAAAGCCATCTGTTCTCTCTGCCAGCACAAATTGAGCCGTGGAAAGGCCAACTCTCACGTAAGGACAAGTTCCTTACGAAGGCACCTGGAGAAAAGGCACAAACAGCTATGGCAAGAACACCTGAGGAAAAGCAGCACCCCTCAAAAGACAAGCCACCCTCCTTCTCCTCTCACACCTTCAGGTGCATCGTCCTCATCCGCTTTCTCCCTTGCACCTTCACAGCCACCCTCCTCCACACCGCCTCTTCCCTTGAGCGGTTCCTTCTCCTCTGCCCACAGCAGTACCCAGCTGTCCGTAAAGGAAGTATTTGAGCATAAGAGGCAAATGTCTGCCAGTCACCCTCTTGCCCGGTGTCTGACAGCTGGCATGGCCGAACTATTAGCTCTCCAGCTATTACCATACAAGCTGGTGGAGTCAGAGGTTTTCCGTAAATTTGTGGCCATTGGGACACCGCAGTTGAAGATACCAGGCCGCACTTATTTTTCACGAAAGACCATACCCAAACTGCACCGTGCAGTTGAGAGGCATGTGGTGTCAACTATTGCGAAGAGCGTTGGGTCTAGGGTCCACCTGACCATGGATGCCTGGTCTGCCAAGCACGGGCAGGGCCGCTACATTACGTACACAGCCCATTGGGTCAACCTGGTGACCAATGGCAGCAAGCAGGGAGTACGTGGCTGCGCAGCGGACCGACTTGTCACACCTCCACGGCTTGCAGGCAGGCCTCCAGCCACCTCCTCTCTGCCTGCTACCACCTCTTCACTGTCGTCATCCTCCTCCTCCTCCTTGGCTGGTGCCGTGATCTCCTCTCCAGCTACACAGCCCCCGCACCCCAGGGCCTATGCTGCATGCCAGGTACGACAGTGTCACGCAGTGTTAGACATGTTTTGCCTCAAAGCGGAGAGTCACACTGGAGCAGCTCTCCTGGTTGCTCTTAACAAACAGGTGGAGCAATGGCTGACCCCGCACAAGCTTGTGATCGACAACGTGGTGTGTGACAACGGCAGCAATCTCATTTCCGCGTTGAATTTGGGAAAGCTGACACACGTACCCTGCATGGCACATGTGCTGAATCTGGTCGTGCAAAGATTTGCGTCCAAGTACCCAGGCTTAGAGGACGTCCTGAAGCAGGCCAGGAAGTTGTGTGGGCATTTCAGGTGGCTAACACGGCCATGGCACGCTTTGCGGACATTCAGCGTAGAAACAACTTGCTGGAATTCCACCCTGCTGATGTTCTCTCGCCTGCTAGACCAGGAGAAAGCCGTCACCCAGTACCTGTATCATTACAGTACAAGGACACAATCTGGGAGGATGGGGATGTTGTGGTCCAACAACTGGACACTGATGCGAAATGCATGCAGGGTCATGGAGCCCTTTGAGGAGGTGACCAAACTGGTGAGTCGCGCTGAGGGCACCATCAGTGACTTGATCCCCTACGCCTACTTCCTGGAGCGTGCCGTGCGTAGAGTGGTGGATACAGCTGTGGAGGAGCGTGAACGAGAACAGTTACAGCAGCAGGAGTCGTGGGAGCGCTTTACATCCGAACCCGATGTTTCCACAACACCTGCGGCAGCACAGAGGGGGGAGGAGGAGGAGGAGGAAGAAGAGGAGTCATGTGGGGAAGGAGAGGAGTCAGACTCTGATGATGATGATGAGGAAGGTGTTTCTGTGGAGGAGGAAGAGGCGGCGGAAGAAGAACAACCGCGGCAGCCGTCACAGGGGGCTTCTGCTGCTCCACATTCCCATGGTATTGTTCGTGGCTGGGGGGAGGAAGAGGAGTTGCGTCCCATCACTGAGGAAGAGCAAGAGGAGATGGAGAGTACGTCTGCATCCAGCTTTGTGCAGATGGCCTCTTTCATGTTGTCCAGCCTGTTGAGGGACCCCCGTATCAAAAAACTCAAGGCGAATGACCTGTACTGGGTGGCACCCTCGGTACAGGCACAAAGTGGCGGACCTGTTACCAACTCAACACAAGGCGGAAAGGATGCAGCACTTGCAGAACAAGATGTCGATGATGCTTTAGAATGCGTTTAAGGGTGATGTGGCTGCACAACGCAATCAAGGTACCACTGGCATTAACCCTCCTCCTCCCAAGTCCCGCAGGCAAGGACAGGACGCTCCAGCGATTTCAGGGTGATGTCAGACATGCGGACATTCTTTAGTCCAACGCCTCGCCATAGTCCTTCCGGATCCACCCACCACCAACGCCTGGACTGGCAGGTAGCCGACTACCTGGCCTTGAGTGGGGATGTAGACACTGCGAGCAGCGACGATGAACCCTTGGACTACTGGTTGCGCAGGCTTGACCTGTGGCCAGAGCTGTCCCAATTTGCCATACAACTTCTCTCTTGCCCTGCCATAAGCGTCCTGTCAGAAAGGACCTTCAGTGCAGCTGGAGGCATTGTCACTGAGAAGAGAAGTCGCCTAAGTCACGACAGTGTTCAGTACCTGACCTTTATCAAAATGAATGAGGAATGGATCATGGAGGGCTACTGCATGACCGAAGACTACGTCAGTCCCCACACACAGCATCTCTGCCTGCACTTTCGCCACGGTGCGCACCAGTCCAGCACGGCCGTCACTACGCAAACAGCTGTTTGCGGTGTGTTATGCAGTGAGTTTGGTGTGTCAGTGTGAAGCAGAACTCTAATTACACTCCCTGATCCATGTATACACATGCAAGATGTTTGAAAGCACTTTAGGCCTGCAATTTAGCATTCAATGTGATTTCTGCCCTTAAAACGCTGCTTTGCGTCACATCCAGATTTTTCCCCGGGACTTTGGCCATGTATCCCACTCTGCCATGCCCCCTCCAGGTGTTAGACCCCTTGAAACATCTTTTCCATCACTTTTGTGGCCAGCATAATTTTTTCTATTTTTCAAAGTTCGCATCCCCTTTGAAGTCTATCGCGGTTCGCGAACCTTTCAGCGAACCGAACCTTCCGCGAAGGTTCGCGAACGGGGTTCGCGAACCTAAAATCGGAGGTTCGGCCCATCTCTACTGGTCACTTGGGGGGTTTAGCCCTGCAGTCCTCAAGAGGTTAAACAATGGGTAAATGTGGTCTGTATGCCTTTCCACTTGAAATAGATTCAGAAAAGATAAGATAAAGGGTTTTATCAGTGCTGGGCCGAAATTACGCATTAACGTAATTACGCATCGTAATTCACTACAAATGCACCGTAAGCATTACGTGTAAGGTTACGGTATTACACGTAATTAATTACGCGTAGACCGTAGGTTACGTTATTACGCGTAACAAATTACGCGTAAGACAGTAAACTCTTATTGAAATTACACAGTCTGCCATAATCGCGTAATATTACGCTCCCGTATAATATAAAAAAGCCGCCGACTTTAAGGGTTAATAGCAAAGCCCCCTTAAGTGCTAAGGGCCTCAAATTTGGAGAATATATTAAGGAGATCAGAAGGAATAAGAGGAAAAATTTTTTTTTCAAAAAGACCTTATAGTTTTTGAGAAAATCGCTGTTAAAGTTTCAAAGGAAAAATATATACATTTAAAAACCCGCCGCCTTTAACGGTTAATAGCAAAGCCTGCTTAACATTTAGGAACACCAAATTCCCAGGGTATATTAAGGGGATCAGTGGAAATAAGAGGGTTCATTCAAATCACGCCCACGTCATTTTTTTTTTATATTTCCCACATTCAGAACGAAGTAAGTAAAACTCTTCCCACTTGGGGGAATCTATGAAAATAATACACTATTGTTACCTGTGCAAAAAAAACTGACATTTTCCGCATTTAAAAGACATTTTTGCCCTTGAAACTTAAAAATCGATTTTCTCAAAAACTATAAGGTCTTTTTGAAAAAAATGTTTTCCTCTTATTCCCACTGATCCCCTTAATATACCCGAGGAATTTGGTGTTCCTAAATTTTAAGCAGGCTTTGCTATTAACCGTTAAAGTCGGCGGGTTTTTAAATGTATATATTTTTCCTTTGAAACTTTAACATCGATTTTCTCAAAAACTATAAGATCTTTTTGAAAAATGTTTTTTCCTCTTATTCCTTCTGATCTCCTTAATATATTCTCAAAATTTGAGGCTCTCAGCAATTAAGGGGGCTTTACTATTAACCCTTAAAGTCGGCGGCTACCTAACATTGATCCATGCGTCAACTTTTCCGCTTGGGAGCATTGCCTTACGCATTAATTGCTAGTAGGAAATTATGCGTAAGGCAGTAACGTAACAACCTGCATTACGGTATTCTTATGCATAATTGCGTAAGGGCCATGCGTAATTACAGACATGAACTGTAGATAAATGTCTACGCCGTAAGCGTAATTCCGTAATGCGTAATAGCGTAAAATTACGCGTAATGATCCGTAAGCGTAGATTTTTCCATTACGACCAGCACTGGGTTCTATCAACTAACTAAACGTATTTCCCTTAACATCCAAGTATGCTTTGGTATTGTCATGTTTATCTCTTTGGTTGGTACTGGGAGAATACAAAAAAACAAAACAAAAAAAAAAACAGAGACACAATACAAAAACTAAATAATCTGAGACATTCCACAAAACGTCAAAAACAGCCTGGACAAAATTATTGGCCCCTTTTCAGAATTGTACAAAATATCTTAATATTTTTGAGACTCAGATTTTTTTTTATTTTCTTCTCAACTAAAGATATAAACATGGCAACAACAAAGAATTTGTATTGCAAAAAGTTTCTGTAAAAAGTGATGCATTTTTGACATAAATGCAAGAGTGCCAATAGTTTTGGCCATAATTGTATATACTAGTTCATACATTAATTAAGTTGCATTTTGTATTTTACATTTTCTTTTTTGCAACACTTAAAAGAAAGATAAGTAAAGGCAGATATCAGGTGTAAGGTGTAAGAGGGGTACAGGAAGCACTCCATAAACTGTGCAATAACTAAGTTCTTGTGTCTATATGATGTTACTCATAAGGATATGATATGTAGTTACATAGTTACATAGTTACATAGTTATTTGGGTTGAAAAAAAACATACGTCCATCGAGTTCAACCAGAGAACAAAGTACAACACCAGCCTGCTCCCTCACATATCCCTGTTGATCCAGAGGAAGGCGAAAAACCCTTACAAGGCATGGTCCCATTAGCCCCAAAAGGGAAAAAATTCCTTCCTGACTCCAGATGGCAATCAGATAAAATCCCTGGATCAACATCATTAGGCATTACCTAGTAATTGTGTTGATCCAGGGATTTTATCTGATTGCCATCTGGAGTCGGGAAGGAATTTTTTGTAAACCTAATATGGTTGCTTCCTCAATATCGCAACGTGGGTACAGGCACACAACCACGCGAACGTTGCTTAGCATCGCAACGCAATAATGACCGTCATGGTGGATTGGATCTTTGAGATTCTTGACGGCTCCCGTACAAAGTACTGCGGTCGCTTGAAGTCTCTTTCGTACGCAGCGGGTAACGTCACATGATGTTGTGCATACCCGCCGGCAGAAAGAGGCATCACTAAATGACCTTCATCAAGGGGATGTTGCTGGACCCATGGTGGTGAGTACAGAGCTTTAGACTAACCCCCTTCTACTGCTTAACACCAAGGTTGGATAGACATATGACTATGGCAGGGATTAGATTGTGAAACCCTCTGAAGGACAGTTAAGTGACAAGGCAATACACTCTGTACAGCACTGTGGAAGACTTCTGCACTACTTAAATACTAAATTATAATAATACAAAATAATAACACTAACCTCCCCCTCCTAATACCTAACACTAACCCCCACCACTCAAACCACTGCTACTTATAGCCAATCATCTACAAAGTAGATCATCTTTTTTTTTTTAATGTATCCCTCTTTAGTAGCTACATCTAGCATCTAACTCATTGTTTGGGTGCCCCAATTGCTGATATTGGTTTCTATTAAACTCCTGCCAATTCCAGTACCCAAATCACCTGATCCAGTATCTAGGTACTACTATTTGTGTAGTTACTCAAAGTAAGCTTTAGACACTTCTTTTCAAAAGGATGTTAGCAATGGCACTCCAAGAAGATAGTTGTGTTTCCTGTTGGTTGTAGTTCCTCCACCATAGCAGGGAGTTATGCTGTGAAAAGGAGGCAAATTTGCAGAGGTACAGAGATTCCATACAGAATGAAAGTGCTATGTTTTAAATATGTAAGATCATTTTCTTTTACAAAAAAAAACCAAAAAAAAAAACAACCTTATACATGTTAAAAACCTGAACGCAAACCTCAACTGAAAATAAACTGATGAGCTTTACAATTGTGTCTGTAGTTCTACTCATAAATATGATTTTCTTGGAAGCTCACAGTATTATTTTGTGTTTATAATCTAAAAAATAAAATACAATATAATGAAAGTTTTAGATATGTTACTGTCATCTTAAACTATTGACCTTTTTAATCTATTCCCTTCACTCAGAATTGACTTTTCGCTATGCAAGTTTTATCACCTGTAATTAGTTACTGAAGTCAGACTGGAGAGAAGCTGTCTTTCTGAGCACTGGAAATTTACCAATTGCAGTAACAAAAACAAGAAAGTAACAACACTGCCTTGGCACTGTACGTACACATGTTTATTTAATCTAGTCACATTTTAGTTCATGTACCCTTTAAATATTACTTTGCAGTGGCTGCCCCCTCTCTTCCCTCTTAAAATGTCAGTCATCTAGCTGTCAAGTTGATGTTATGGCTTAATTAGGAAGTCATATGTATAAAAGAAGGGTGCAGCCCATGGGTCAGAGCAAAGTCAGAACACATGTCTATTCTCCTTCAGATTTTGAAATTCATAGTCTTAGAGACAAAGGAAAAAACAAAAAAAAAACAACAACAGCAAGATATGTAGTATTTTTAAAGGGCAGTAATGGCACATTGTGTCATGTGCTCAGTTTATGTGCTCCCTGGTGCCCGTGCATTTAGGCTCGGTTCACATTTGTTTTAAAAATGTATCCGTGGCTCCGTTTTTGGGTCTGGAGCAAAACCGGAGCCACAAATACAAATGTTAAAAATAGCGGCAGTCTTCACCCACTTCAAAACAGATCTGTGGGCGATCCAGGGGATCCGCTTTGAAAAACTGAATGGAGGGTCTGGATTTGCAGGGTTTTTACAGACCCCGCGTACATGCAGGGGTAGTGAAAACCAATGCAAAAACGGATCTCCCTCTACACAGACTGCTTTGGACACAGAAATGGATCAGTTTCCAGTGTCGCAACCCTGTTTTAGCAGGCAAGAAGGAGGGCAGTGGGCACTGCGGCAGACACAGCTCCCCCTCCAGCTTGTTTCTTTTAAAATCAATTCAGCAGCGAGCAGGGAACTCACTCACTTCCTTGCCCTCTGTACTTCAATGGGTGGCATTGCAGGAAGTGACGCGGTGGGCAGTGGAACAAGGACGTGAGTGAGTTCCCTGCTTACTGCTGAATTGATTTTAAAAGAAACTAGCTGAAGGGGGAGCATGGAAGGAGGCACCCAGGTGAGGGAGGGGGGTCCTACCCCCCATCCCCGCAACTGTGCCCGCTGCTCACTTCCTGCCTGCTACCCCCTCCAGCATGGTGGCCCTCCCACCCATGGCCACTGGATGATTAAACGGACTGGAAACATGCTGCACAAATGCAACACGGATCTGTTTTTTAATCCCTTACATTCTGTTTTTTGAAAACCGGACCACGGATTGCATTTTGCAACCGCATGCAGTGTGGACCGAGCCTTATACTTTACCTGTCACGCTACCCCCAAGTGTCCATGGTACTTCCACTTTGGCGCTCCACATGGCTTACGGCATTATAGCACATAGGGCATGTGTGTGACAGCACACACACAACCTACATGTTGTATGCCGTAGTGTGGGATCTGAATGAGGAAGTACGGCAGACACTAGCGGGTGGCGTGACAGGAAAAGTAAAAATGCACACTCATTGGGGGCACATAAACATTTAGGAGAGACAGCAGCCGGGGTTCTATCATGTTTGTTGTTGTGATTATTGCACACTGTTACAGCTGCACAGTCAATATACCACATCAGCCCAAGATTTCTCAACATGTCCAATCGATGCATTCTACCAATTTTGTCCCTAAATCTGTCAAATCGTTGATCAGGCATGCTTGTGGTGGCACTGATTTTCATCTGATTCAATAAAAATGATTGAATCAGATGGATGATCGGCTGCCAAGCCGCTAGGTGTATGGCCACCTTAAAGGCACTCCTATTCATATAAGCGTTAATAGAAGAATTTAATCGAAGTGATACAAGTTCACTTAGCTCAAAAAAACTAAATATCTTGTAAATGACAGCATTAACAAAGAAAAGAAAAAAAAACACGTGACGGATCTTGTAAGTGTTCTGCTGTAATAACTAACCCAAGAATTAAAAAAAAAAAAGAATGCATTAGTGTATTTAAAGTGAAATGCTAAAATTCTGCCAAAGTAGTTACTGTGCAAATATGGTGGATTGTTTATTTGCATATGAATAGAACTTCTGCTTAGATCTGACATTCAGTTTCTCAGCAACAGAGAATCATTAAGGAATGCTCAAACCATGTGGTTCAAGAAATATTTGAACGATTTTTGGAATCTAGTAGTGTTGGGCGAACAGTGTTCGCCACTGTTCGGGTTCTGCAGAACATCACCCTGTTCGGGTGATGTTCGAGTTCGGCCGAACACCTGACGGTGCTCGGCCAAACCGTTCGGCCATATGGCCGAACTAAGAGCGCATGGCCGAACGTTCCCCGAACGTTCGGCTAGCGCTGTGATTGGCCGAACGGGTCACGTGGTTCGGACCCGAACGCGCTCTGATTGGCCGAACGGTCACGTGGTTCGGGTAAATAAATACCCGAACCACGTCATATCTCCGCCATTTGTCTGTGGGTTTAGCTTTGGGTAGGCAGGCAGGGTAGTTCGCGCTCCAGCCACGCTAGCCAGGGTCCCCCCTGTCATTGTGTCACTGCTGGGAACAGTAGTACACCGCTTGCTCAGCCACACTATATAGCATTCTGTTTACTGCCACTCTGTGTACCTCGCTCAGCCACACTATATAGCATTCTGTTTACTGCCACTCTGTGTCTGCTGGGAATAGTAGTACACCGCTTGCTCAGCCACACTATATAGCATTCTGTTTACTGCCACTCTGTGTACCTCGCTCAGCCACACTATATAGCATTCTGTTTACTGCCACTCTGTGTCTGCTGGGAATAGTGGTACACCGCTCGCTCAGCCACACTATATAGCATTCTGTTCACTGTTCTGTGTCTGCTTGGAATAGTGGTACACCGCTCGCTCAGCCACACTATATAGCATTCTGTTTACTGTTCTGTGTCTGCTGGGAATAGTGGTACACCGCTCGCTCAGCCACACTATATAGCATTCTGTTTACTGTTCTGTGTCTGCTGGGAATAGTGGTACACCGCTCGCTCAGCCACACTATATAGCATTCTGTTCACTGTTCTGTGTCTGCTGGGAATAGTGGTACACCGCTCGCTCAGCCACACTATATAGCATTCTGTTCACTGTTCTGTGTCTGCTGGGAATAGTGGTACACCGCTCGCTCAGCCACACTATATAGCATTCTGTTTACTGTTCTGTGTCTGCTGGGAATAGTGGTACACCGCTCGCTCATCCACACTATATAGCATTCTGTTCACTGTTCTGTGTCTGCTGGGAATAGTGGTACACCGCTCGCTCAGCCACACTATATAGCATTCTGTTCACTGTTCTGTGTCTGCTGGGAATAGTGGTACACCGCTCGCTCAGCCACACTATATAGCATTCTGTTCACTGTTCTGTGTCTGCTGGGAATAGTGGTACACCACTCGCTCAGCCACACTATATAGCATTCTGTTTACTGTTCTGTGTCTGCTGGGAATAGTGGTACACCGCTCGCTCAGCCACACTATATAGCATTCTGTTTACTGTTCTGTGTCTGCTGGGAATAGTGGTACACCGCTCGCTCAGCCACACTATATAGCATTCTGTTTACTGTTCTGTGTCTGCTGGGAACAGTAGTACACCGCTCGCTCAGCCAGAGTATATAGCATTGTGTTTACTGCCACTCTGTGTACACCGCTCAGCCAGACTATATACCATTGTTTACTGACACTCTGTGTACACCGCTCAGCCAGACTATATACCATTGTTTACTGACACTCTGTGTACACCGCTCAGCCAGACTATATACCATTGTTTACTGCCACTCTGATTCTGCTGGGAACAGTAGTACACCGCTCGCTCAGCCAGACTATATAGCATTGTGTTTACTGCCACTCTGTGTACACCGCTCAGCCAGACTATATACCATTGTTTACTGACACTCTGTGTACACCGCTCAGCCAGACTATATACCATTGTTTACTGAAACTCTGTGTACACCGCTCAGCCAGACTATATACCATTGTTTACTGCCACTCTGATTCTGCTGGGAACAGTAGTACACCGCTCGCTCAGCCAGACTATATACCATTGTTTACTGACACTATATAGCAGACTATATAGCATTGTGTGTACACCGCTCAGCCAGACTATATACCATTGTTTACTGACACTCTGTGTACACCGCTCAGCCAGACTATATACCATTGTTTACTGCCACTCTGATTCTGCTGGGAACAGTAGTACACCGCTCGCTCAGCCAGACTATATACCATTGTTTACTGACACTCTGTGTACACCGCTCAGCCAGACTATATACCATTGTTTACTGCCACTCTGATTCTGCTGGGAACAGTAGTACACCGCTCGCTCAGCCAGACTATATACCATTGTTTACTGACACTATATAGCAGACTATATAGCATTGTGTGTACACCGCTCAGCCAGACTATATACCATTGTTTACTGACACTCTGTGTACACCGCTCAGCCAGACTATATACCATTGTTTACTGCCACTCTGATTCTGCTGGGAACAGTAGTACACCGCTCGCTCAGCCAGACTATATACCATTGTTTACTGACACTCTATGTACACCGCTCAGCCAGACTATATACCATTGTTTACTGCCACTCTGATTCTGCTGGGAACAGTAGTACACCGCTCGCTCAGCCAGACTATATACCATTGTTTACTGACACTATATAGCAGACTATATAGCATTGTGTGTACACCGCTCAGCCAGACTATATACCATTGTTTACTGACACTCTGTGTACACCGCTCAGCCAGACTATATACCATTGTTTACTGCCACTCTGATTCTGCTGGGAACAGTAGTACACCGCTCGCTCAGCCAGACTATATACCATTGTTTACTGACACTCTATGTACACCGCTCAGCCAGACTATATACCATTGTTTACTGCCACTCTGATTCTGCTGGGAACAGTAGTACACCGCTCGCTCAGCCAGACTATATAGCATTGTGTTTACTGCCACTCTGTGTACACCGCTCAGCCACACTATATAGCATTGCGTACTCTGCCAGTCAGTGTGTATATTGCTGGGATCAGTAATACTCCACTCACCGTCAACCACTATATGAGCTCAACATGAGTTCCCCAGAGACCTCCGCTGTGAGCAGCACTCCCAACAACAGCAACAGCCAACGCCCCACGCAAGCTATAACATTCACCCCAGCAGCCAGTGGTCAGCAGCAGCCCTCCCCGGAGGAGAACGTTGTGTCCATCAGTCCGTCGCCAGAGCGATTAATGAGGGCTGCCATTGAGGAGATGATGGGGCCTGATGTGGAGGAGGAGGTCTGGCTCAGGCCAGCATCCCAAGTTAATGTTGAGGACGATGAGGGGTCTGTGTCTGGGGATGTTGGGGTGGCAGAGGTGGTGGGTGGGTCAGACTCAGGAGAAGAGTTGTATGATGAGGATGATGATCGGGACCATCTGTATGTGCCTCAGAGTCCGACCCCGGAAAACATGTTGTATCGTGTGTTTAGGTACTAAAATCTGCGTTCCCTCCCAGTAGTGTTGGGCGAACAGTGTTTGCCACTGTTTGGGTTCTGCAGAACATCACCCTGTTCGGGGTGACTATATAGCAGACTATATAGCATTGTGTTTAATGCCACTCTGTGTACACGGCTCAGCCACACTATATAGCATTGTGTTTACTTCCACTCTGTGTCTGCTGGGAACAGTAGTACACCGCTCACCCGCCACTGTATAGCATTGTGCTCTGTGTCACTGCTGACAATAGTGGTACACCGCTCACCCACCACTGTATAGCATTTCTGTACTGCCACTGTACTGCTGCCAGTCAGCGTGTACTTTAAGGATAAGTGAAATGAGGAAGAAATCCGGTGAAAGAGGGAGGGGCAAGGGAAGAGGTGTTTCCCCTGACGGTTCACGTACAGGCCACAGGGGAGCACCCAAGAAAACCCACTCAATACTGCCCATGTTGTCCAGGACAACAACCCTCACAGATCCAAAAGAACAGGACCAGATAATTACTTGGATGACCTCTCAAGCGTCCAGCAGTGGGTTAAGCAGCACCAGCACATCACGCACGAGGTCCGAGTCCTCAGCCAGTTAAAGTCTGGGCTTTCTTTGAAGACTGCACTGAGGATGTTACCATGGCGATTTGCAAGGTGTGCAAGACCCGCCTGAGCAGGGGGAAAAGTATTAACAACCTCTCCACCACCAGCATGAGCCGCCACATTCTATCCAAACATCCCACTCTGTGGGCAAACGCGGCAGGACAGGGTACCACCAGCAACACTGTCTCCCTTGGGTTCACCAGACTCACCACCAGACCCGCCTCAGCAGCAGCAGTAGCCCAGCCATTGCGTGGTTCACAACATTCACAAACATCAGACGATGCTGACACTGTCACTTTCCGGACTAGTGCTCTTGAGGTCTCCCAGTGTTCATCAAACACAACAACCAACAGCCCTTCGGTGTGCAGCGCTACGGTTGAGTTGTCTGTCTCTGAGATGTTTGAGCACAAGAGGAAATTGCCAGCAAATGACCCCCGGGCCGTGGCAGTAACAGCCAGCCAGCATAGCCAAGCTTCTGGCCTGCGAAATGCTGCCATATCGAGTGGTGGAGACAAACAGCTTCAAGGGCATGATGTCAGTGGCCATCCCACGTTACGTGGTTCCCAGCCACTACCACTTTGCGCGCTCTGCAGTGCCTGAGTTGCATGAGCACGTGGTCAGCTAAATAACCCGAAGCTTGAAGAATGCCGTTGCCTGCAAGGTTCACCTCACCACTGACACCTGGACGAGTGCGTTCGGCCAGGGTCGATACATCTCCCTTACCGCGCACTGGGTGAACCTTGTGGAGCCTGGCAGCGATTCCTCACCTGCTACGGCGCGGGTGTTGCCCACGCCGCAAACAGCTGGATAACAACAGCAGCACCTACCTCTCTGACTCCTTCTCCTCCAACGCATCTCAAAGCTGTACCTCATCCGGAAATGCTAACCCAGCACCAGCAGCAGTAGGATCGTGGAAGCAGTGCAGCACAGCTGTTGGCATGCGTCAGCAAGCGTTGCTGAAGCTGATCTGCCTTGGGGATAAGCAGCACACAGGGGAGGAAATTTGGAGGGGAATAAAGGAACAGACGGATTTGTGGCTGGCACCGCTGGACCTGAAACCGGGCATGAAGCTAGACACCTGGCACGAACTGGCAATGTACGCAATAGAGGTGCTGGCTTGCCCGGCAGCCAGCGTTATGTCGGAACGCTGTTTCAGTGCTGCCGGAGGCATCATCACAGATCGGCGTATCCGCCTCTCCACAGAAAATGCAGACCGTCTGACTCAAATTAAAATGAATCAATCCTGGATTGGAAACGACTACGCAACACTCCTGGACCCCAACCAAGTAACATGACCGATGAACATCTGGGATGGTTTAGCGTTTCCGGTCCCTGTTTATTGAACCTCTCATCTGTATTACATTTATGACTGCATGGCGGCAAAAAGCATTGCTGCTATATCCGCACGCTTTTTGTCCTCATGCAAGGCCTGGGTTGTTGTGTCTCACAAAGCGTGGCCTTCTCCTCCTGCGCCTCCTCCTGTTCCATCACGTGTGCTGCTGCTGCTGCTGCTGGGTTACCGTTGCCGGTCCCTGTTTATGGAACCTCTTATCTTTATTACATTTATGACTACATGGCGGTACAAAGCATGCTATCCGCACGCTTTTTGTCCTCATGCAAGGCCTGGGTTGTTGTGTCTCACAAAGCGTGGCCTTCTCCTCCTGCGCCTCCTCCTGTTCCATCACGTGTGCTGCTGCTGCTGCTGCTGCTGCTGGGTTACCGTTGCCGGTCCCTGTTTATGGAACCTCTTATCTTTATTACATTTATGACTACATGGCGGTACAAAGCATGCTATCCGCACGCTTTTTGTCCTCATGCAAGGCCTGGGTTGTTGTGTCTCACAAAGCGTGGCCTTCTCCTCCTGCGCCTCCTCCTGTTCCATCACGTGTGCTGCTGCTGCTGCTGCTGGGTTACCGTTGCCGGTCCCTGTTTATGGAACCTCTTATCTTTATTACATTTATGACTACATGGCGGTACAAAGCATGCTATCCGCACGCTTTTTGTCCTCATGCAAGGCCTGGGTTGTTGTGTCTCACAAAGCGTGGCCTTCTCCTCCTGCGCCTCCTCCTGTTCCATCACGTGTGCTGCTGCTGCTGCTGCTGCTGCTGGGTTAGCGTTGCCGCGTGGTCCCTGTTTATTGAACCTCTTATCTTTATTACATTTATGACTACATGGCGGTACAAAGCATGCTATCCGCACGCTTTTTGTCCTCATGCAAGGCCTGGGTTGTTGTGTCTCACAAAGCGTGGCCTTCTCCTCCTGCGCCTCCTCCTGTTCCATCACGTGTGCTGCTGCTGGGTTAGCGTTGCCGCGTGGTCCCTGTTTATTGAACCACTTATCTTTATTACATTTATGACTGCATGGTGGTACAAAGCATGCTATCCGCACGCTTCTTGTCCTCATGCAAGGCCTGGGTTGTTGTGTCTCAAAGCGTGGCCTTCTCCTCCTGCGCCACCCTCCTCCTGTTCCATCACGTGTGCTGCTGCTGGGTTAGCATTACCGGTCCCTTTTCCTGGAACCTCTTATATGTATTACATTTATGACTGCATGCCGACAAAAAGCATGTTACCTGTGCAAAGAAAACAGACATTTCCCGCATTTAAAAGACAGTTTTCCCTTTGAAACTTTAAAATCGATTTTCTCAAAAACTATAAGCTCTTTTTGCTAAAATTTTTTTTCCTCTTGTACCCACTCCCAAGGTGCACATACCCTGTAAATTTGGGGTATGTAGCATGTAAGGAGGCTTTACAAACCACAAAAGTTCGGGTCCCCATTGACTTCCATTATGTTCGGAGTTCGGGTCGAACACCCGAACATCGCGGCCATGTTCGGCCTGTTCGGCCCGAACCCGAACATCTAGATGTTCGCCCAACACTAGAATCTAGCAAAGATAAGTTAGAAAAAACCCTGCAAGGCTAACTGAGGGACAGAGAAATCTCTAAGGATCTGAAATGGAAAACTAAAATTTTACAAAAAACAGAATTATAGATTGAACAGCCAACTGGTTCTCATCATATAATGAAGAACCAGGCCCTGATTTACATCACAGGAGCTTATGGGAACAGATGTCCTGGCACCCTAGACTTTGCCCTTCATGAACCTTCAATCCCCCTCCGAACTTGCCCGTCATAGCTACAGGTGTCCCTTAACATTAGGCACTAGGGGAGGGGAGTGAGCTGCCTTTCTATTATCAGGTGCCTGTAGGCATATTCCTATAGTGCCTTATGGTAAATCAAGCCCTGTGAAGAACAAGGATTTAGTCACCGCCTACTATATGTGCTGTTGTTTGAATTTGGAACTATGTTATGTGGTACCCAAAGACAAGAATTCAGCACCATTTCGGCACCAAACAGCAGTGTGGTGGGGTGTGTTTCATTTATTGGAGTTAAATGAAACACGCCCCATCCTGCTGAAATTGTTGAGAATATGTATTTGAGCACTGGACCATGTGTTCCCGATTTCAAGCACTGACACTACCTGCTATCATTTGAATTTAGCTTCATCCTCTGATAAGCAGTACAACTGTGATATACATAAATATGTGTGGTGCTATTCTATTTTGGACTTGAATTGAAGTAAATTCCAATTATTCACTACCATGCACTCATGCCGTCTTCGCTGTTCCATCACTGCACCCGCTCACTTTGCTGTCTCAGTGACAGCAGAGGTTCCAAATTTTTTTGGCTTCTGACCCGTGATCAGTGACCAATGGGTGCAGCCCCAAGGGGGGCCAGATGCTGATTAAGAAAGCAGTGGCCAGGGTGTGAGGGGTCATTATCCTCAACACTCTGGAGCACAGTCTGGAGTTGTAGAGGAGGCAGTGTGGATTTACCATAAGGCACTGTAGGCCTGTCCCTACAGGCATCTTATGTAACAAAGGCTGCTCCCATCAGAGTGATGCCGAAGGAGTCCACTGGCAGCCGCACAGCAACTGAGCAAGTATCCCCAGAGCAGAGGCCGTATACATTGGTAAGCAAACTGCTGTGTCCCCACGTGTGCATCAGGAGGCAGTGCATGCTGACTTTTTAAAAACTTTTTTTTCCCTCCTACTCAGCTGCGGTGATCCCTGGGATCAGGGAACGTCCATGAAGGGGGGTATTGAATGAAGGTAGGCAATGCAATTAACAATCAATTGAAAATGCTCCAACCCCCTTCCCTTCCCAGTGCAGGCCAGTCCAGCGGGCAGAAGAGATTCAACGTGGGGATGCAGCATGGAAAGTATCTGTGTGGTGGTGCAGCTCCAGCCGAAGTGCGATGTGATCACAGTTGTGAAGCAGGGACATGTCATGGCAGTGGCAATGCATTTTTTTCCCTCCTAGCTCTAAGCTTGCTACCTGAATGTCCGGAGGCGGAGGGAGGTGTGTGTGTGTTTACAGTGTCTGCGTGTGTGTATAGTGTCTGTATGTGTATGTGTACAGTGTGTGTGTGTGTACAGTGTCTATGTGTGTGTACAGTGTGTGTGTTTGTGTGTGTGTGTGTGCGTGTACTATGTGTGTGTGTGTGCGTGTGTGTGTGTGTGTGTGTGTGTACAGTGTATGTGTGTGTGTGTGTGTATACAGTGTCTTTGTGTGTACTGTGTGTGTGTGTACAGTGTGTGTGTCTGTGTGTGTGTACAGTGTATGTGAGTGTGTGTATATTATGTGTGTGCGTACAGTGTGTATGTACAGTATGTATGTGTGCGTACAGTGTGTGTGTACAGTATGTATACAGTGTGTGTAAGTGTGTGTCTGTGTGTGTATATACACTGTGTGTGTACAGTGTGTGTGTAGAGTGTGTGTGTACAGTATGTATGTGTGTACAGTGTGTGTGTGTTTTTCAGGGACCGTTTCCACTGGGCGTCCCTTTCTTAAGCCACAGCCAAATCACTTAGCTGTGCACTACGCTATAAGGATTCGGACAAGTACTGAAAAACTGCAGCAGACTGTCCAGAATCACAATGGTATGTGATTCAGAGTGCAAATCCTTTGACCAAATAGGCAGCGTTTCCCCATCCGACTCATCTGGAGGGAAACACTGCTTATTCAGAATAGATTCTGATCTACTGGAAAATGGAACCTTACTGCTAAAAAGGCATGCTCTATGTGGTGAGGAGGGTAGGTCTGGAATGGTTATTGCCCAGGCAACAGTCTGCCTGGGGGAAGGGTTTTTTTTTCTAGGCCAGGGGCTGCTTGAGAGCAGTGCCAGAAGGGGGAGGGGGGGGTAGGTGTTAGTCTTTATCGGGTTGTTTTTACATAGGCCACAAGTGGGCTTTTTACAGGGTGGTGCATAAAAGAACGGCCCTGCTACCTGTCTTATGCACAAGTTTACAGGTAGGCCATGCACCTCTTGCTTAATCCCTTCTGTGTGTGCCCTCTGGGAGTCTCTGTCTATGTTTCCTGTATTTACTGCTGTATGAATAATGCTCTCATGTAAGTGCAGGAATCACATGCTTCGATAATGCTGGAGAGGACACACACAGCAGGAATAGAGCAAGATTTGCATGAGGACATTCTGGCCAGCGTTTGCCTGTATACTTGTGTCAGCCAGCTGGGCCTGCATTTGGTGCTCCACCCTGTTCTTCATAAAGGCAGGGAAGGGGGTTATTGTCTAGGCCACAGTCAGGCTTTATAAGAGGCAGGGATTGTCTAGCCTGCAGCAGGGGTGCAGCTATGGTTTTGGTGGCCTCAGGCAGTCCATGACTTGAGCCCCGTCCCAAAGTGAACGACACGCCAGCCAAATACTAGCAAAATACAGGTAGTCCCTGGTTAACATATGAGATAGGGTACAGGTGGTGCCCTCAGTATAGGCAGCCAGCTATAGGTGCTGCAGTAATGGTAGCCAGGTAAATGTGGTGCTCTCAGTATAGGTAGCAAGCTATAGGTGCTGCAGGATAGGTAGTCAGGTACATGTGGTGCCCTCAGTATAGGTAGTGAGCTATCAGTGCTGCAGTATAGATAGCCAGGTACATGTGGGGCCCTCAGTATAGGTAGCAAGCTATGGGTGCTGCAGTATAGGTAGCCAGGTACATGTGGTGCCCTCAGTATAGCTAGTGAGCTATAGGTGCTGCAGTATAGGTAGCCAGGTACATGTGGTGCCCCTGAATAGGTAGTGAGCTATAGGTGCTGCAGTATAGGTCGCCAGGTACATGTGTGGCCCTTGGTATAGGTAGCAAGCTATAGGTGCTGCAGTAATGGTAGCCAGGTACATGTGGTGCCCCTGAATAGGTAGTGAGCTATAGGTGCTGCAGTATAGGTAGCCAGGTACATGTGGGGCCCCTGAATAGGTAGTGAGCTATAGGTGCTGCAGTATAGGTAGCCAGGTACATGTGGGGCCCTTGGTATAGGTAGCAAGCTATAGGTTCTGCAGTAATGGTAGCCAGGTAAATGTGGTCCCCTCAGTATAGGTAATGAGCTATAGGTGCTGCAGTAAAGGTAGCCAGGTACATGTGGTGCCCCAGAATAGGTAGTGAGCTATAGGTGCTCCATTCTATGTAGCCAGGTACAGGTTGTGCCTTCAGTATAGGTAGTGAGCTTTTAGTGCTTCAGTATAGGTAACCGTTTTCTGATTCCAATTTCCAAGAAGTCTATTTTTGGTAATTTTTTGCATTCTCTGATTGGAAAAGTACTTCCAAGTTGAGTCTTCATTCTCTGATTGATCTAATACTTCCAAGCTCTTTGATTGGGCTAAAATTACCGAGTTGCGATAATGCAGTATTTCTGCAGAAATCCAAATTCCTTTTCCGGTCGTAAATGCAGATTTGCTGTCACTATTCTACAAGATGAAGAACCACTATACTTAGAAAAAAATGGAAATAAGTTACAGTATGTGCACGCAGATAGCCAAGTAAAATGAGAGCTCTTATCAACTTATCATTTTGATCAGTTCTGACCTAAGCATCATGTTACAACAGCACAGGTAAGTCAGTTTCATCTGTGCACTTTACACACAGGGAACATAAGCATAGCAAACAATGTAATATTAAGCATCAAACATGGTACAAATGTAGAAAAAACAAATCTCAGCAACCAAAAAACAATGTGCAAACCCAATAATCCTATGCCTATATAAACAACTAAATAAAACCCAGGCATGGCAAGGCACAGGTCAGGCAGATTAGAGTAAGAGCAAAATAAAGTACAGGTAAGATGGATCAAAGAAGACAGGACAAGAAAATGGTTAAGTTCACGGCAATAGCATACTTGATTAGCAGACTCATAAAACTGATTCATTGTGAGGACAGCTTCTCAATACTTCAACTAGATTATAAAATCAAAGTAAGGAAAACAACATAGTAAGTAAAAGCATAAATTGTGCTGGATAAATCTGGTACAAAAAATGACTTTGTACTCAAATATACATAAATATACGTAACAGGAACAAGAGTGATTTTGGTCATATAACTACAGTGTAAAGTGCAGTGCCAAAATAGACAATGTGAAATACACTTGTAAATAAAATAATAAGATAAATAAAGTACAATACATTACAAATATTATGAAAGTAATATCTTAACCACTTCACAACTGAGGGGTTTTACCCCTTGAGCACCAGAGCAATTTTCACCTTTCAGCGCTCCTTCCATTCATTCGTCTATAACTTTACCATTACTTGTTGCAATGAAATGAACTATATCTTGTTTTTTTTGCCACCAATTAGGCTTTCTTTAGGTGGGACATTATGCCAAGAATTATTTTATTCTAAATGTGTTTTAATGGGAAAATAGGAAAAAATGGGGGGAAAAAATCATTATTTTTCAGTTTTCGGCCATTATAGTTTTTAAATAATGCATGCTACTGTAATTAAAGTCCATGAAATGTATTTGCCCATTTGTCCCAGTTATTATGCCATTTAAATTATGTCCCTATCACAATGTTTGGCGCCAATATTTTATTTGGAAATAAAGGTGCATTTTTCCAGTTTTGCATCCATCCCTAATTACAAGCCCATAGTTTATAAAGTAACAGTTATACCCTCTTGACATAAATATTTAAAGAGTTCAGTCCCTAAGGTAACTATTTATGTATTTTTTTAATTGTAATTTATTTTCTTTTTATTTAAAAAAAAAAATGGGGAGTGTGGTAGGTAATGAGTTAATTTATAATGTAACACTGTGTATTTATATATGAAAAATGTTTTTGGTTGTAGTTTTACTATTTGGCCACAAGATGGCACAGTAATTTTTTGTGCAAGCGTCATAGAAGCAGCCGATCATTGGTGGGGGGCTTAGATCAACGAATGGGAACGTTTTCTCCCATACATTGATCTCCGGCCTAGCGGACAGCGGCGTGCACGAGCGCGGGAGCGCACGGATGAGCAAGCAGGAGCGCGGACAGCGGTGGTAGCGCCAGGGTGTGCGTTTATCTACGCCCCTGGTGGGGAAAGGGTGTTAAAAGGGGCGTAGATACACTCACCCGTGGTGGTTAAGTGGTTAAGTAGCTATGCACAATGTCCTATATAATAAAACCCCTGTGTCCCTGCATCCTCCTTTTTGTCCCTGTGTCCGTGTGTTTAGCCTAGCATGCATACAAGGCATGTGGGCGGACTTGGGACAGCAGTAGGAGGGTGGGCGTGCAGGATGTAGGAGGGCAAGCGTGTGTGCATACAAGCTCATAGTGGAGCGTGGCCATGCACACATCGGGGAGCAAGGGCGGACATGCAGGGGGGAAGAAAGGGGTTGCGGCAGAGCCCCAGTGCCCGTTTTTAAATGGCAGGCTTATTACTAGAATAAGATGAAATACACTGGGATAATTGGTTTTCCTAAAAATGCACAAGAATGGGCAAGGATTTAGGTCTCTAGATGTGCAAAGCTGGTAGAGACACACCCTAAAAGACTGGTAGCTGTAATTGCAGCAAAAGGTGGTTCTACAAAGTATTGACTCAGGGGGCTGAATAATTACGCACACCCCACTTTGCAGTTATTTATTTCTAAAAAATGTTTGGAATCATGTATGATTTTCATGTACACCACTTTGTGTTGGTCTTTCACGTGGAATTCCAATACAATTAATTCCTGTTTGTGGCAGTAATGTGACAAAATGTGGAAAACTTCAAGGGGGCTGAATACTTTTGCAAGCCACTGTATCCATAGAGATGGCCCGAACCTCCGATTTTTGGTTCGCAAACTTCTGCAAAAGATCGGTTTGCGCGAACTTTCGCAAACGCCGCGGCAATAGACTTCAATGGGGAGGCGAACTTTGAAAAGTAGAAACACTTATGCTGGCCACAGAAGTGATAGAAAAGATATTTCAAGGGGTCTAACATCTGAGTTTTTGCATGGAGGAGTGGGATAGACGCCAAAAGTCCCGGGGAAAAATCTGGATTTGACGCAAAGCAGCGTTTAAGGGCAGAAATCACATTGAATGCTAAATTGCAGGCCTAAAGTGCTTTAAAACATCTTGCATGTGTATAGAGTACATCAATCAGGGAGTGTAATTAGAGTACTGCTTCACACTGACACACCATACTCACTGTGTAATGCACCGCAAACAGCTGTTTGTGTTGTGATGGCCGTGCTGGACTGGTGCGCACCATGGAGAGATTGCTCTTCCTCAGTGATATCAGGTAATGTCTGACTGCCTTATCAACTTTCGATGGTTCTTTCTCTACTATTGTTAAAGCTTACATCTATTTTTTAAAATTACATTTTCTGCTGGCTGTTAAGTACCTGTAACGAGAATCTGTTATGGAGGGCAAGTCTGCCATTGTGAGTAACCACAGGTAATGGGCGGGAAATCAGGGTTCGATTCCGGTCCGGAGTGGGAGCCTAAGAAACGGCTACCCCAACCTTACATCCAAGTAAGGACCCATTTGCTGTATAAGTAATGTACCTGCCCTGACCGTGCTTTGCAGACCCAACGCTGTGTGCCAGAGATGACACCACTTGCCTTTAACGAGAATCTGTTATGGAGGGCAAGTCTGCCATTCATTCAACTGTGTGAAACTTTCGATGGTACTATCTCAGTAGCATGGTGACCACTGGTAATGGCCGGGGAATCCTGGTTCGATTCCAGACCGGAGTGGGAGCCTAAGAAATGGCTACCACCACCACACATCCAAGGAAGGCAGCAGGCATGCTGTGGGCAAATGAGCAGGAACGGCTACCACCACACATTCAAGGAAGGCAGCAGGCATGGTATGCACATCTCGAGGAAGTGACCAAAAATAACAATACACCACTTGCCTCTCAACTTCATGGTACAGTTTGGGTATTGCCTTTTTAGTGAAAAAATTGCAGCCTGGTATCTTCCACTGCAGTGTCCCAATGGCCACAAATTTACGGAAGGCCTCAGAGTCCACCAGCTGGTATGGTAACAGCTGGCGAGCAGGGCCGGATTTCTACTTTTCAACACCCAAGGCCAGCGATCACCAGCCGCCCCCCCCCCCTATCTAAATGAAGCATTACATGTGTTTGATTATAGCGCATGGCATGCTCTGTCAGTTGTATTTTCCCCCTTCATCCCCGACAATGTTAAGTTGGTCCCACCACAAAAACTGGCCTAACTATGACTACGGTAGAGATAAGATTTTGAGCTCCTCTGAGGACAGTCAGTGACATGACTATGTACTCTGTAATGTGCTGCAGAAGATGTCAGTGCTATATAAATACATAATAATAATATGGTAGGACATTAGACTGACTATGGTAGGATTAGATTGTAAGCTCCTCCGAGGAAAGTCAGTGACATGACTCTGTACTCTGTGATGTGCTGCAGAAGATGCCAGTGCTATATAAATACATAATAATGATATGGTAGGACATTAGACTATGACTATGGTAGGATTAGATTGTAAGCTCCTCTGAGGACAGTCAGTGACATGACTATGTACTCTGTGCTGTGCTGCAGAAGATGTCAGTGCTATATAAATACATAATAATATCTTATTTTGTACCCAGCTCTGGTACACTTTAAATATATTGGCAGAAGTTCACAGATAAGCATGACAGAGAAAGTGGATAGAGAAAGCAACAAGAGTGGGTTGGCAGGGAAAGTGAGACAGGACAGTGGGCATAGAGATAGTGAGAGGGATAATGAGAGCACTAGCCTAGAGAGAGAGAAGAGACAGGGTGGGCAGTGCAATAATACAACTATTTTGTCAGCCTAGTTAGATTACAAGTATATGTCATATGAAAAAGTATATTTGCAGAACATAATGATTCTGCCTTTGCAGCCCCCACCAACATCCCACACACAGCACACAGGGACAATGCCTGCACCCCCAGTGTTCTCTCCCCAAACATTGCCTTGTCCCTGGTAAGTTTCAGAATGCAGCCATGCAAGACAGACAGCAGATTCGTATTGCAGAGCAGCCAGTCAGCCAGTCTTATCTGACATTCCTGACGCTGCCTGCAGAGACCATGAAGGAAAGGCTGCAGCACGATTGGTTACAAGTACACAGTGTACTTGCACAGATGTTGCAGACACACTATCCCCCGTGCAGAGCTGACAGTGGCATTGCAGGCAGAGGCTTTTTCCTATTTACCTCTCCGTGCAGGCACTATTGTCTTCCTCCTCCAGCATGTCTGCTCGGCTGGCTCTAGGCAGCTCCATACTTTGGTACCATGATGCTGAAGGAAGGGGCGGAGAGCCGAGCAAACCTTCTGGAGGAAGGAAGGAAATAGTGGGTGCACAAAGGGGTAAATATGATAGAGCCTCTGCAAAAAGGGTCAGAAGCCTGTGACCCCCCTGCTCGCTCCCCGTTTGGTCAAATCTAAAGCTCACCCTCCTCTAGAGCTGATGAGGGAATAAGGGCAGAGGCTCCATCTGATCGCTGCCTGCCTGAGCCTCTCGTGTACCACCAGGACTTTTCATCCCTGCCGCTATGTGTGACGAGTGAGTCACATGTAACCAGACCCAGCCGTCCAGCCTGCCCACGGCCGCCCGCTGCTAGCCTATTATCTGCAAACTAATGCTGGGCGGTTGCGGATGTGCTGGGTCTGGCTGCCTTTAGCAGAGTGTGGGAACTGGCGAGAGGAAGTGGAGGAGAGTGCAGAGGAGGCCAGACGGGCGGCATGAATAGCGCGGTCAGACGCTTTGATGTTGCTTGCTCACTGTGTGCACTGTAAACACTTTACTACCCCCCAGCCGCCCTAAAAGATTCTGAAATTCTGGCACCCTAGGCCTTGGCCTAGGTGGCCTTGCCATAAATCCGGCCCTGCTGGCGAGCTAACAGTTCCGCCAAGCCAGCTGTCAGACGCCGGGCTAGGGGGTGACTGGCATAAATTGGCTTCTTCCGCTCAAAGATTTCCTTCGCAGACACCTGGCTGCTGTGGGCAGAGGAGCTGTAACCGCTTAAGGTTAGAGGCGGAGTGGAGGAGGGTGGCTGTGAAGGTGCAAGGGAGAAAGCGGCTGAAGATGCTGCACCTTAAGGAGGAAGAGGAGAAGGAGGGTGGCTTTTCTTTTGTGTGCTGCTTTTCCTCTGGTGCTCTTCCCATTGCAGTTTGTGCCTTTTCTGCATGTGCCTTCGTAAGGCAGTTGTCCCTACGTGGGTGTTTGCCTTTCCACGGCTCAATTTTTGGAGGCAGAGAGAACAGATGGCATTGCTCTGATCTGAGGCAGACACATAAAAAAATGTCCAAACCACTGAACCCCCCCTGGGGTGATGGCACTATGGTGGCATCAGCAGCTGACGTTGAAGGGCATGTTGGCTGGCTGTCCATAGGTGGTGATACTTGGCGCCGGACATTGCTACCAGCGGTTTCTGAGGACAAGCTCCCCCTGCTTCTTTCAGGAACTCGTCTCCTCGTACTCCTCTCTGACTCCCCCTCTGAACTGTTCCCCTGTTCATCTCCTCTATTGGGAACACATGTGGCATCCATATCATCGTCATCATCATAATTATACTGCCCAGCTTCACTTGCCTCTGACACCTCCAAAACTGCACCAACAGCAGGTACTTCATCATCCTCCTCCTCACACGTTACGTCCATAGTGTCGCCTAACTCAGTCATATGAGGTGGTGTAACTTGCTTAGTGCCTTCATCTGGTTGTAACAATAATGGCTGTGCATCAGTGATTTCTCCACCAAATAACTCCTGCAAACTGTCAAATGCAGCGGATGTGGTGCTTTTAGTAGCACTGGTGGCTGCGGAAGATGAGGTGTTCTGTGTTAAATAGTCAACCACGTCCTGACAATCTTGGGAGTTGATGGGACGTGCCTTCTTTTAAGCACTGTACTTTGGTCCAGGCCCGCACGAAATCACATCAGCATGACCTCGCACAGACCTACCGGGTGGCCTTCCTCTGGGTCTGCCTCTACCCCTGCCCTCTACCGTTTCTTTCCGTTTTGTCCATAGAGGGGGGGATGAAGTGAAAGGTATGCACTGACTTGACTAATACAATGTGCAGTCACACAGGTGCAGTTAACAGGTATGCACAGAGTGGTATATCACACTGCGTGCACTCACGCAGGTAGGTGGGTGCACTGAACAACAGTGCAAACTAGGGTGCTAAGTAGTTTGCACTCTAGTTTGCACGTGAAGCTTTTAGGAATGATAACTGAGTTTTTAGGCGTGAAAACTGAGTTATCACACTTTTGTGAATCAAGCCCTAAATGTGCAGCTGTCACACTCACGTACCGTGAACAGGTTTAGTGACTGGTGGTATTAAATATCACACTGTGTGCACTCACGTAGGCAGGTGGGTGTACTGAAGTGAACAACAGGTAGTAGGTATATGCAGTGATGGGTATTACAATGTGCACCTGTCACACACAGACAGGTACTGGACAGGCACAGTGACACTGCGTGCGCTCACGTAGGTAGGTGGGTGTACTGAAGTGAACAACAGGTAGGTATATGCAGTGATGGGTATTACAATGTGCACCTGTCACACACAGACAGGTAGTGGACAGGTACAGTGACACTGCGTGTGCTCACGTAAGTAGGTGGGTGCACTTTGAACAACAGGTAGGTATACGCAGTGATGGGTATTACAATGAGCACCTGGCACAGTGGTAATAATTATACCACCAAGGGGCCAAAGGCCAGCTGAGACTGACTGACAGGGCTGTATATAATGCAAGTGGGCCACAAAAAAAAAAATAGATCACAAGAACAAGATTAGCTCTCAAAAGAGCTGTTGAGGGGTGCTTTTTAGAATCAGCAAGGAGCAAGCTAAGAAGCCTACAAGAGCCTAACTAAGCTTTCCCTATAGGTCTCTGCACAGCAGCTCTCCCTTCTCTAATTACTGCAGGCACACGAGTGAGTCCAATGCCTGACTCTGCCTGCCACACACAGACAGGTACCGGACAGGCACAGTGACACTGCGTGGGCTCACGCAGGTAGGTGGGTGCACTGTGAACTATTGTTCACAGTGCACCCACCTACTTACGCAGGTAGGTATATGCAGTGATGGGTATTACAATGTGCACCTGTCACACACAGACAGGTACCGGACAGGCACAGGATTCTGAGTAGCTTGCTGAGACTTAGTTCT
This sequence comes from Hyperolius riggenbachi, assembly GCF_040937935.1. NCBI lineage: Eukaryota > Metazoa > Chordata > Amphibia > Anura > Hyperoliidae > Hyperolius > Hyperolius riggenbachi. The sequence continues at coordinate 164,336,790 of NC_090656.1, read as the reverse complement.
CGCCATACACCTTCTGGTGGATTGTGGATCTGCAATATAAATACTGCTATACAATTTTTACTGGATTATACTGTATACTGTGGAGCTGTTTGCCTTTAAGCTTTTTTTTACACTAATCTCTTCCCCAACAGCTGCGATTGGGCTGTCTGGGGGACTCCTAGACATATGCACTAATTAACCTCCTTAGCGGTATGCCCGACACTGTGTTGGGCAAACCTCTTGCTGGCTTCAGGAGTCCCCCATGCATAATGAATGTGATCCAATGGCTGTAAAACGTTTAGCTAGCACTAGGCTAGCTAGTACAAGTGTCCAGCTCCCCCCAATTGCCTGCAATCCCCCCGATCTCCTCGTTATTACATTACCCAGCCTGGATCCAGCCTCCCCGCACAGCTTCGGTCACTCTATGGGGAGGATCGGGTTTGTGCAAGACGTCGGCGCCGTCACGCCGTTATGTGCGATCCTCCCCATAGTGAAGACCGGAGCTGTGCCTGGAGGCTGTGCCGACCCAGGCTGGGTAATGTATAAACGGGGGATAAGGGGGTGCCGGACACTTGTACTAGCTAGCCTAGTGCTAGCTAAACATTTTACAGCCATTTGATCACATTAATTAACTTTGGGGACACAAACTGGCAAAACCTTCTGAGCGGCGTAACGCTCAGGAGGTTAATGTGTGATACACGTTACAATTTTTCTATATTTATGTTTGTAGGATTCTTATGTATAATGTTAGATTACCCAGCAAATGTATTCATGTTAAGTCCTCCACTTTTACCAGTGTTTATAGTTTTTTAATAAATCTTTTAAAAAACGTCTTCCCTTTTGATAAAGTATATACACTTTTATGCAAAAAATCCTGTGACCTCCCAATTTTTTCATGCTGCTAATATTGTCAGATCTGACGATAATGTCAGAAACACACATGCATATGGTTGTTCAGGGTCTATGGCTAAAAGTATTAGAGGCAGAGGATCAGCAGGATAGCCAGGCAACTGGTATTATTTAAAAGGAAATAAATATGGCAACCTCTATATTCCTCCTGTCAGGACTAGTTCTAGCTACAATGGGGCCCTGGGGCAAAAGTAACTTGGGGGGGCCCACCCCTCACCCCCCTTCCAAAGAATCAACCCCAGGGCCCCTGGGCCGGCTGTCGGGCCTGATCCAACCCCCCCCCCCCTCTCTCCGTCACACAATATCATTAGGTGTCCATCATATGTCCCCTAAAATACATTTTTGGGGTTATTATTATTCACCTCCTTCTTTTCCTATACAGAGTAAACACACAGCTTCCCCACTGCCATGGATCATCATAGTTGGAGGAGCAGAGGAGCACCTTCAGGGGCCCCCTTTGCCTCTATGGAAGCGCTAGCCCTGCCTCTCGTTTCAGTTGTTCTTTAAGAAACAAAAACTCAGCACTGTGTAGGGTGGAATGTCATCTGTCTGAGATCATTATTTTAATGCAGGTCCTAATAAAGCTGCCACACATGAAAATAGCTAGTCAGAAATGTATGTTAGTAAAACATATGGGGCTCAGTTCACTAACCAGTGATAACTGAATTATCACGTGATAAGGCTTTGCACGTGTAAACTAGGGTGCTAAGTAGTTTGCACTGCATGGTATTTTAGCGCACGCACTACGTAATGCCATACGTTCCGTTCGCATGCAAAATCAGCCGATTTGCATGCAAAGTATGCTTATCACGCTACTTAGCACGCAAAGCGGCTGATTTTGCATGAGAAGCGCTGTGGGCAAAACTTTACGTGCGAAGCGCTAAAGTTTACGAGAACAAACTCTTATGCACATATTAGCGCTTGAAGTTAGCATGTGCTAAGCGGCTTTTCACTGGCGTGCTAACACTTAGCACGCTGATGTGAATCAAGCTCAAGGACTTTGTCATGTGATAGTTAAAAGCCAGAAGCATACCAATTAGGTCAGTGTGCAAAATAGCTGCTAAGGTGTGTTTCCATGCTTACAGAGAGATGGACTTCTCAGAACTGTGGAAAAAAGGTTCAGATCCTTACATTTTATGTCAACAGCAGAGACATGTGACTCATACTGCTGCTGCTTATTTCCCTCCCCCCACCGCCGTCACTTGCGCCAATACATCAACTTTTATGCTGGATACACACTGTGCGTTCCCGCACTCGATTTCCCGCTCGATTCCCGTCGATTCGTTTATTTCCTACATGTCCGATTTGCATTTCGATGGATCGTTAGGTCGATTTGGCATACTTTACATGCGAATCGACCTAACGATCCATCGAAATGCAAATTGAACATGTTGGAAATAAACGAATCGACGGCAATCGAGCGGGAAATCGAGTGCAGGCACGCACCGTGTGTATCCAGCATTAGAAGGAGCAGTGGCTGACCTTTGCACTTATCCTTTCCCCAATTGTAGTCAATGGGGCATGGCCACTGTAGGGGATACTATTATTAACAGACAGACTTTTGGAGAGTGTGGGAAAGAGTCTGAGTCTTATTTAAAAAATATTTTTAAAGCCCAACTAAGCCCCAAAAGTTGGTATATTCCAGAATCAAACATGTTGTTTAATAAAAAATATTTTGACACTGCATTTTTAATTATAGAAATTGATTTAAATAATGATTGCTTGCAGCTGCATAACTGTCCAGACCTCTGCACTGGCTGCTTTCCTGTTCAGAAATAGGGGTCTGAAATCAGTATCACACTTCCTGAAATGCTCATGAGACTGAGACTGATCTAAAAGGTGCCCTTGCCCCAAACGACTTCTATTTAAGTTTACTTGTTTGTACTGACGTGAGGAAGCGGACTGAAACCCGTGAAACGCATTGTCTACAATTAACCACTTGATAATAAAGACTCCTTACGTTATATTCGAGTGAGTCTTCTTTGGAGGTAAGACACCTTTTTTTTTATAATACCGTACAGTAATATACTCAGACCAATTAGTAGAGAATCTGGGCGCCTCCCCAAACCTTTTTAACAGTTATTAGAAATATTAGAATATGTTAGGTAAAGCAAATAAAGTTAAGTTTCTAAAATTATGGTTAGAGTAAGAAATATACTGAAGAGTTAGAAAACTTCCCTTACTGTTAAAAGCAAACTGATTTTTAGAAGAAGGGTTGCTACGTATGAAGTGGAGAAATATACATATTAATTTAAAATACATGATTGGACAACCTTTAAAAATAATAAGTAACTTAGCACATACCCATTATTAACAATATGATTAGCCTGTTAATTCTGAGGTTAGTCGAAGATTAGCTATGTCTCTCTGATGTGTGAATTCAATGGGAAAAACATATTTTCAGGTGCCAAGTCTGGACATATAGCCTGCTGTAATTCTTCCCGATTTTAATGTATATACATCTGTTGGTGAGTAACCTGCATTTCTCTTGAAACTAACTTCTGCTATAAATTTTTAGCAGCACCATTATACTATTTATTAGAGATGGGGTCTCACAGATGTGTTAACCTTTCTATGGTCCAAATCCATGCTTTTCTATCTCTGCTAACAGTAAGTCTAGAGATATTAAAGTAAGGAAAGAAAAGTGAATTTTAGCAAATTTTTTTTATGTGTAGATAAAAGCCACACTCTTTGTGGTTGTAAACTGGCTCTGTATGATTTGGATTCATTTCATTCAGTCTCTCTGACTGTTAGATGCCTCATCAGTTAAGATGCACAAAATGTCACTCAACATTAGACTGTTTTTTTATTCCCTGCTTAGCATTTCCACTTGGTTACCTATGTGCCATTGCTGCCCCCGTTATTATGCCATATAGCCGAAAGATAAATATGTCTAAAGCTGGACAGCAGAAGAGGAGTCTGTAAGGTTTGATAATCAGGCATTTTATTCATGTATATTGAGGAGATGGTAATGAGGGGGCTTTGCATTGTTGTGTGAAAATAGTCAATTCCCAGCAGTTTTGATAGAAATCGATAACTAAGTGTCTGATGATAGCACAGCTGTGCTTAGAAATGGTATTTCCACTTAGCATAGCATTCAGCCTTTTAAATAAGTGGTGATTTGAACTTCTGCCACAATATTTAAACTAACTGTTTTATTAAGTAGTATTTATACCAGCAAATGAGATGCTTACTACTGTAACTCTGTGGTACAGAAATCTAGTCATCAGTATGATCTCAGTGTGTCAGTTGATGTAGGTTTAAAAAGAAACATAAAACCTTTAAAATCTGTGTTCACAGTGCGTTTTGCCTTAAATAGATTATTGCAATTGACTGATCCAATGCATTAATAACAAATTGTATCGTGTTAGGCATCAATTTAAGTAAAAATGTAAAGATAATACCATTTATTGTCTAAAAAAAATAAATATTAAATGCACTATAGTATGCACTCATTTAAGGTAGGTAATGTACTTATTCTAGGTCACAGTGTCCACAACACTACATATATGTCAGTTAGCACAATAAACTTTCACTCAATATTCTTCCAAATATATGGTCCCCAATTTGCAATTTGCACAATAAGCTTTCACTCAATGGCCTATATGCAATTCCATTTTTCACCTGATTTTTCTCCTAGGTGATATTTTGAAACTTGTCAATAAAGTGATTTTTAAACCACCAGCAAGCAAAAAATGCTCAAAATAATTTTGATAGTGCTTTTTACCTACTTGTTGATACTTTTTTCAATTGCAAAGTGCTAAAATTTTTTGAAAATGAAAATTTCTTGTAGGAGAAGTTGGTGACGTCATCCCGCCCCGTCACCAAGGCGACCGGGGAAGCCCTGCAGGAAATCACGTTCTGAACGGGATTTCCTGCTTATTCTGATCGCCGAAGGCGATCGAAGTGGGTGGGGGGATGCCGCCGCTCAGCAGCTATCATGTAGCGAGCCCTAGGCTCGCTACGTGATTTAAAAAAAAAAAACCTCCTGCGCTGCCTCCTTGCCGGAGGAATTGAACCGGCGAGGAGGTTAAGCCACCAGCAAGCAAGAAAATAATTTTGATACTATGTTTTCACCTACTTTTTGGTACTTTTTCAGTTGCAAAGTGCTAAAAGTTATTTTAAATAGAATATGGACAATTATCTCCAAGGAGAAAACTCAGGAGGCAAAGTTAATTTCATATGGGCCTTGGTCTCGTGTATTAAACTGGTAGACCTTCTTATCAGGCTTCCATAAAGAAAAATGTAATATCAGTATAAATACACTTTCAAAAGTCACTCTTGAGGGAGCCAGCAACTGTCCTGTTCCTGCAGGAGTGCTTGTTCATACATGCATACATACATACATATATATATATATATATATATATATATATATATATATATATATATATATATATATATATACATGCATACATACATACACACACATACATTGAACTATACTTATTAAAGAGAATCTGTACTCTAATATTCTTACAATAAAAAGCATACCATTCTATTCATTATTTTCTCCTGTGCCCCTCTGTGCTGTTTCTGCCACTCTCTGCTGCAATCCTGGCTTGTAATTAACAGTTTTAGGCAGTGTTTACAAACAAACTAACCAGCTTCTAATAGGCTCAGCTAAGCATAGAGTGTGAGTCATTTAGAGTATGCAGGGGGCCTGCAGAGGGTGTGTATCGCTTCTACCAATCACAAGCAGCCCTGCACATTCCACACAATCAAGCTTTAGCCCGACAAACAGGACAGAGGAAAGATACATTGATTTATTACAGAGACAGTGCAGTTAGGAAAGACTGCAGTAAGCCAGAGCAGATTAGAACAGGCATAGGAACTTATAGGATAGAAGAACTAAGGCTGAAAAATTTGTTACAGAGTCTCTTTAAAGTGGACCCAAATAAAAAATACAAGATTTCAGACATAAAATCTATTTTCTAAATTATAATAATAAATAGCAGCCTTTTTTCAGCTGCATGATGACAAATATAAAATATTTTACATTTATTGGAAGAACCCCTCCCTTCCTTTCATATTGCCGGGACAGAATCCGGCAAACAGATGGGGTAGATGGTGTCCGGCAATGGAGGAATTGCTAATGGCTGCCACCTGTATATCCCTAGTTATGAAAAAAGAAGGGTGAAAAGCATGCAGTTAAATGCTCATAGGCTTGAAGGAGTGTTTATTTATCTTTGTATGTGTCAGAGTAGTGCAACTAAATATTTTGAATTAAAAAAAATGTTTGGTTTGGGTCCGCTTTAAGGCACTTCCCAGTGAGGACATTGAGCAATTCAATCAGAAACTATTACATGATGGGAGTTGGCTCACAAAGGTAAACTTTGTCTTTCCATCAGCAGCATCATTTATGGTTTTGTTTAGCTCTTTACTCTAAAAATGAAAACCATCCTCCTTTCTTATTTTCACATGAAATGTGATCAATAGTATTTTTCTTTTTAGATATTTTATCTAGCTGATTCTAGCTTGATTCTAGCTGCCCTGACAGACTTTTGTGTTCTCAACTATATGCCAAACAGCACATTAACTGGCTTGTTATGTTTGTTATTTTCAGTTTTATAAAAAACCTTAAAGTGAACCTCCGGACTAAAAATCTACTCAGCAGAACTGAAAAGGCTTGGTGTTTCTTTAACAGTTTCACAGCATCAGAACTTTGTTTTTCTTACCAAAGCACCATTTTTAGCTGCATTTTTAGCTAAGCTCCACCCATCAAAGAGACCTGCCTGGGCGGTTTTTCCCTGATGCTGTGCAAAGCATGATGGGATTTCCTATGTTGTTATTCACGTTGCCTAGAAAGTGGGGCTGATCAGCACACAGGACAGTTGGAACTGTGTCTCATGCTCCCTGTCACCTCCTTTCAACCAAAAAGATGGCTGCCCTTATGAAATCAAACATTTGCCTGTTCTTTTAAAACAGGGTGGGTAAAAGATTATATTACCTATCTATTTTAATTAACATAACTAATGTAACTAAATAACAGTATGTTTGTTTAGGCTGGAGTTCCTCTTTTATATGGTGCAACACATGCAGTTAATCCATTTTGTATCTAGCTCACTAAAGAATCTGTTGGTGAACTCTGCAACCAACATATGCACTTGGACAGACAATTATCTGTCTATTCAGCCACATCTTCTATACAACATCTCTCTAAAATATGCCTCGTTGATATATGCCTCTCTAATATGTTAACTTAACATGTCATGGTGCCCTGTTTTATTGCACTATGCTAAATGAGGCACTCCTACTGAGAGCAAATAACTACATAGCAAAAAAAAAAAATCATAGAGAAAGTATATTTAGTGTGACCTTCAACAGGATCTATTTTATTTAATAGTTTTGATTCTAGTACCATGCATTTTGGGATATATCCAATGGTAATAAATGTTATGTGTAATCTACAATAAGAAATGCTGCGCTGAATGAACATTGTACCAGTCTTTTAGTGAATTATATATTTTTCTGAATATAAAGAACACCTTTATATAACCTCTGGAAATATCCTCTTCTGGTTTACAGAGAAAAGAGGAAACATTCTTTAAAACTTTTCAAAATCTTCCCTTTAACAGTTTTCAAATTTACTCGAAAATGCATAAGAGTATTAAATTTCATTTCTTCAGCTGACTCCAATCAGCAATCAAACAAGATAGGTGGACAATTAAGATGTAACACTTTTAACTAGTTACTCTATCTTGTGCAGTATATCTGTATCCCGCAGGACTTCATCTGAAGTGCCAGGGCGTAGATACACACTGCCGCTGCCAGCTCTTGTGCTTGCTCCCATGCTTGCTCCCGCACTCACTCCCTTGCTTGCTCCCACACACGTTCTACTAACAGTACGCACAGGAAGATAAAGTGGGGGGACTTGTGGATGAATAGTAAAATTACAACTACATACATTTTTTAAATAAAAATACACACATATACCATTAAAATTAACCCCTTACCTCCCACACTCTCCCATAGTTACTTAAGACATTTGCATATATATATATATATATATATATATATATATATATATATATATATATATATATATATATATATATAAATACCAAGGGGTAAGCAGCACTGTGTGTGCTGCTTACCCCTTGGTATTTATTTATAATTTTCCCCTGTAAGCTTGCATAACCACACCCACCTCTAGCACAGTTAAGCATATAAATTAGTGCATTGCACATGTTCAGAGAGTTCATTTGGTAGCTAGTGAAAGGTAAGGTGTTTTTAATTTCCTTTTTTTCCCATTTAGTTGACTCTTGGGTTTTTGGTTTAGTTCCCACTAGACTGCTTATAAAAACTGGCATTTTGCATGGTAGAGTAGGACTCACCAGATCGGGGACACTTTGGCGCAGTTGGTGAGCTTAAGCGCGTTAAAGCGTAACCAAGAGCCCCTGTCACTGTTTTCCTGTTGTGTGCTGCAGCCCCTCTGTAATTATATATATATATATATATATATATATATATATATATATATATATATATATATATATATATATATATATATATATATATATATATACTGTATGATATAAAATACATAAATATTTATCTTAGGGCCTGACATTTTTTTTTATATGTATGTCATGAGGGTATATTATTCTTGCAAATATGGGCTTGTAATTAGTGATGGATGTATTTCCAAATATAATATTGTCATCATATATTGCAGTAGAGAAACATTTTAAATGTTGTAATAACTGGGACAAATGTGCAAATAAAATGTGGGGGTTTTATCCGCAGTAGAACATTTTATTTTAAAACTATAATGGACAAAACTGAGAAAACATGATTTTTTTTAAAAAAAATTCTTATTATGCCCGTTAAAATGCATTTCGAATAAAATAATTCTTAGCAAAATGTGCCACCCAAAGAAAGCCTTATTGGTTTCTAAAAAAAACAAGATATAGATCATTTTGTTGTGATAAGTAGTGATTAACTTATTGGTGAATGAAAGGGAGGAGCACTGAAATGTGAAAATTGCTCTGGCCCTTAAGGGAAAAAAAACTCTCAGTGGTTACATAGTTACATAGTTATTTTGGCTGAAAAAAGACATACGTCCATCAAGTTCAACCAGTACAAAGTACAACTCCAGCCCGTCCCCCACATACCCCTGTTGATCCAGAGGAAGGCGAAAAAACCCCACCAGGCATGGTCCAATTAGCCCCAAATGGGAAAAATTCCTTCCTGACTCCAGATGGCAATCAGATAAAATCCCTGGATCAACATCATTAGGCATAACCTAGTAATTGTAGCCATGGATGTCTTTCAACGCAAGGAAAGCATCTAAGCCCCCTTTAAATGCAGGTATAGAGTTTGCCATAACGACTTCCTGTGGCAATGCATTCCACATCTTAACCACTCTTACTGTAAAGAACCCTTTCCTAAATAAATGGCTAAAACGTTTTTCCTCCATGCGCAGCTCATGTCCTCTAGTCCTTTGAGAAGGCCTAGGGACAAAAAGCTCATCCGCCAAGCTATTATATTGCCCTCTAATGTATTTATACATGTTAATTAGATCTCCTCTAAGGCGTCTTTTCTCTAGACTAAATAAACCCAGTTTATCTAACCTTTCTTGGTAAGCGAGACCTTCCATCCCACGTATCAATTTTGTAGCTCGTCTCTGCACCTGCTCTAAAACTGCAATATCTTTTTTGTAATGTGGTGCCCAGAACTGAATTCCATATTCCAGATGTGGCCTTACTAGAGAGTTAAACAGGGGCAATATTATGCTAGCATCTCGAGTTTTTATTTCCCTTTTAATGCATCCCAAAATTTTGTTCGCTTTAGCTGCAGCGGCTTGGCATTGAGTACGATTATTTAACTTGTTGTCGATGAGTACTCCTAAGTCCTTCTCCAAGTTTGATGTTCCCAACTGTATCCCATTTATTTTGTATGGTGCTAGACCATTGGTACGACCAAAATGCATGACTTTACATTTGTCAACATTGAATTTCATCTGCCATGTATGTGCCCATATAGCCATCCTATCCAGATCCTGTTGCAATATGACACTATCTTCCTGAGAGTTGATGATTCTGCACAATTTTGTATCATCTGCAAAAATAGCAACATTGCTCACTACTGCATCTACTAGGTCATTAATAAATAAATTGAAGAGCACTGGACCCAGTACAGACCCCTGTGGGACCCCACTGCTAACAGTCTCCCATTTTGAGTACGATCCATTGACCACAACTCTTTGTTTTCTGTCCATTAGCCAGTTCCCTATCCATGCACACAAACTCTTCCCCAGTCCTTGCATCCTCAACTTTTGCACCAGACTTCTGTGGGGAACAGTGTCGAAGGCCTTTGCAAAGTCCAAGTATATCACATCTACAGCATTCCCAATATCCATATTAGCATTCACTACCTCATAAAAGCTGAGCATGTTAGTCAAACAGGACCTGTCTTTAGTAAACCCATGTTGATGCTGAGAAATAAGATTATTTTCTACTATGAAGTCATGTATAGTATCTCTTAGTAACCCCTCAAATAGTTTGCATACAACTGATGTTAAGCTTACAGGTCTATAATTTCCTGGATCAGATTTTTTGCCCTTCTTAAATAATGGGAAAACGTGGGCTGTACGCCAATCCACTGGGACTCTGCTAGTTGCAAGAGAGTCACAAAAGATAAGATAAAGGGGCTTAGCTATAACTGAACTTAATTCTCTTAGGACCCGAGGATGCATGCCATCCGGGCCAGGTGCCTTGTCTATTTTTAATTTATTTAGTCTTGCCTTTACTTCTTCCTGCGTTAAGTATTTAATAACTAGTTAAAGCATTTATTCAGTCAAGGTACTATATATACAACAATGTTTATTTGTAGGTAGCATGATAAATAATTGGCTGGTACTCTTGCCTTACAGTTGTTGTACAGTAAAGTGCTTTATCTACTTTAGCCTTTTGGATGTTGTTATTACGTCCAAAAGGCTGCTGCTGTGCTGCTGCACACTCCCGTGCGCCCGCACACTCCCATGTCACCATTAGCCCGGAGATCAATGAATGGGAACATAGTTCGCATTCATTGATCTAAGTCCCCAGTAGAAAGGCTGATAGCTTCTATTAGAAGCCATGGTCTTTCTGGAAAAAAAACTTCCATGTCCTCCCTATACTTACGCTCACTTACAGGACTAGAAAAAGAAAAGTGACAAATAGTAAAACTACATCTACACACATTTTTTTTCTTAAATAAACACAATTTATTACATTTAAAATTAATGGTTTACCCCCCACACCAAAAATTACCAAATAAAATTTTTAATTGAAAAAAAAAATTACAATAAAAACAAACATAAATAGTTACCTAAGGGTCTGAACTTTTTTTTAATATGCATGTGAAAAGAGTATATTACTATTATTTTTTAAATTATAAGCTTGTATATAGTGATGGACGCAAATCTGAAAAAATGCACCTTTGTTTCCAAATAAAATATTGGCGCCATACATTGTGATAGGGCCATAATTTAAATTGTGTAATAACCGGGACAAATGGGCAAATTAAATATGTGGGTTTAAACTATCGTAGCATGTATTATTTTAAAGCTATAATGGCCGAAAACTGAGAAATGATTTTTTTCCATTTTTTTTCCAGTAAAACGCATTTAGAAAAAAAATAATTCTTAGCAAAATGTACCACCCAATGAAAGCCTAATTAGTGGCGGAAAAACAAGATATAGATAAATTCATTTTGTGTAAGTGGTAATAAAGTTATTGGCGAATGAATGGGAGGTGAAAATTGCTCGAATGCATAAGGTGAAAAAACACTGAAGGCTGAACTGGTTAATCCTGCCTGAGATACTATCTGCATTTTATATACTGTATATGTATCTGATAATTATGTTCTTAATGATGATGAGACATAGATTATACTATTGTTGATCTATTGTAAGTAACCATGAGGAGTACATTTGTTTTTATTTTGAATTGTTTAATCTGTATGGCTTTCTAAGTGCACATATACTGTGCAACTAATAACTCTTTGTTTAGTGATGATCTGGCTCAGATATTTTAATATTTTATTGCAGACCTAGTTTAAGGAACCGAGAGTTTTACATTTGGTTCTGAGAACCAAAGCAAACTCAGAAGCCTGCTATAGTGGGTCTGCTGTTGTACTCAGCTGGACATAAATATTAGGGATGTGCAGGTAACTTTTTAAACTTTGATCCCGTGGCAAAGTGGGAGCTATTTTTGTTTTTCAAACTTCTTTGTGGAATTGATGTGTATATCACTTAATACATTTTTACAAATTTGCTAGCACATTTAAGAATACCTCCAACTTTATATGCCTCCACTCGTGTTAAAGAGACTTGGGAGGGGGGACACCCAAATAAGTTTTTTATTTTTTTAAATGCAAATCATATGTATATTATACATCAGTATTGCAACTGTGCAGAGATCCTACACAGAAGCATTGGAACTTGCCCCAGGACTTCCCTGGCAGGAAATTCACCGCTGTTTCTGTCGATATATGCAATGTTTTAAAACCGGTGGGTAGATACATTATCTGTCATTATTTTCCCATTGTAGCAGTAAAATCAATTTTCTTTAAATCTGCAAGATCTTTTTTTATGTCCCCCTTATTTCTACTAAACTCCATAGAGTTACTAGCAATTTTTTTTCTTCAAAAATTCATGGAACCACCCGAAGTCAGAGGAAATTCTTGCAAGACTGCCAGAGACTAAATTATTTTTGGGCACAGCAAAAGTAATGACAGCTTTAGTGCCACAGTACAGCATAGTTAAATTGGATGATTCAGCAAAGTGCCAGTCTCCGTACTGGGTAGAAATAAATAGGCTCTACAGCGCTGCGTAATATGTTGGCGCTATATAAATACTAAATAATAATAAAAATAATACTCAGGGGACATTTGTCCATGACCACCTTAAAGAGGATCCATAATGACTCACAGAGAATAAAAATGATACAGACACCCACTTTTACATTAATTATCTTGGTTTCAGCATCAGGGACAATTCTTTGAACAATATATTTCTGTAAATTGGTATGTATCCTGGTGATGTTTAGCATGGAATATGATATCACACAGCCTCTTGCCCCAAAGGCACGGAGACCATTATACAGAAGAAAGAAAAAAAAATATTACACAACAGTGCCCCTTGCCAGCAGTAAAGAAGCCAGCATCACTAATACATTTAGGAATGTGAATTAAGGAGTGAGGTAAGATTTTACAATGGGTAAACATTGACTAAATATTTTAAAAATAAATATTATAGAAATAAGCTATTCAATAAGCTATATTCACTAACCTTCCACTTTAAAGCATAGATAAAAACATCTAATATAGTTTGATTTCTTTTCATTAATAAACATGTTTAAGAAAATATCAGTTTTTTTGATAAAAATAAGTTGTGTCTACAGGTCTGACATAATGGCTTCAATTCACTAAGGGCAGGTCGGTAAAATCCTTTTGGTCGGTAAAATACCTCATTCTGTATTTTATACTTTTTTCCAAATTCCCCAAAGATCTTCTGCATTAGGTAGAAGTTTGGTAATTTACCGAACAAACATGCCTCAATTCTCCATCTCCAAGCCCTGCTCGGTAAGTGTCACTTACCAGCCATGGAGCAGGTCAGCGGTGAGGCCGGGAGCTGTGGGTATGACTCAGGGTTTTCCTTCCGGTGCATCTCCAACATCCCTTTAGATGTGCTTCAGCCACCAGTGGGAGCTCTTCTGTATGCCAGAATACAGATTTTCAAATCTAAAGGATGCAGGAAGCCCCTAAAATGTCACCTTCCTCTGATCTGATACAGTGAAAGACCCACCGCAATCCCTGTCTCATCAAATCACCTGAGGAGCAGGGCTGTGTGGCTCTCCCTTTTGGCTGCCTGCCTCTCTCTAAAGTTTGTCAAGTTACCGCACAGAGAGCATGGAAAAAGTAAGTTACTGGCTGCTATAAGCTGGCAAAAAATATCGAACACTTTTGCCTGATTTACCGAACAGGTAAATCTTTGTGAATTGCTATTTCTTGACATTTCCAGAGGCAATTACCGCACAAGTCGATAATTTACCTCACTAGTCGGTAACTCTTATTTTCATGGCAATAACAGGTTTAGTGAATTGGAATTAGGAAAGATGATCTGTAAAATCAGCTGTTTTCAGCATTACCAAATGCGGTAATGCTTAGTGAATTGAGGCCAATGTATACTGTATACAGGTAGTCCTCGGTTAACGAACAAAGTAGGGATTGTAGGTTTGTTCTTAACCTGAATACATTCTTAAGTCGGGACTCTGTGCCATTTCTGTCCTTTGCGCCTCCAGTGTCCCCCTCTGCTCATGTCTGGCCCTCATGTCTCCTTGGTCTCCACTGTGTCTCCCTCGTGCCTCCTTGTGTATCTCACATGTGCCTCCTTGTGTCTCCCATATGCCTCCTTGTGTCTCCCATATGCCTCCTTGTGTCTCTCATATGCCTCTTTGAGTGCCTCATGTGTCTCCCATATGCCTCCTTGTGTGTCCCATGTGTCTCCCATATGCCTCCTTGTGTGTCCCATGTGTCTACCATGGGCCACCTTTGCCCCCATTCTTTAAGCAGAGTAGGCGCAGCGGAAGCCATATCAGGGACATCTCACCTGTTCCATGGTGGTGTAAAGTCCCAGCGTGCTGCCTGGAAGCTGCGCGACCCATCCACTCTCCATTCACTGCCCCCCCCCCCCCCCGGCGGCTTCTCATGCGTTGCATAATGACGCAATCAGGAGAAGCCCCCTAGTGGCAACTCCTCCTGATGCGTCATTACGCGATGCATGAGAAGCCGCCGGGGGGACAGTGAATGGAGAGAAGACGGGCCGCGCAGCTTCCGGGCAGCACGCTGGGATCTTACACCACCATGGAACAGGTGAAATGTCCCTGATATGGCTTCCACTGCGCCTACTCTGCTTAAAAAACGGCAGCAGAAGAGGTAGTCCCTGGCTGTGTAATCACGGCGGATCAGCGGGCGTTCATAGCGGCGGGTCGTAAGTCGGGCATTCGTAAGTCAGGGACTACCTGTATTACAAAAATGTAACCTCTTTATGTTCACTATGCACTGAAACAGGCTATTCCAATGAATTCTAGACAGAAAGTTCCTGCAAGCTGCAAGTCTGCTCATTGTAACTGCATGAAGAAGCAACTCACTTGACCTATGTAGATGCAATTAAACTACGGTTCACCTACTGGTGGCATCTCAACTCATTCCTTACACTATATGCAGACAAGTTGGACATCCTGAGAACCAATTATACATGCACTGACAGAAAAAATCATGCCGTTCTTTTATTCAAATGAAGGAGTATTGCCACAGCTGTAGTCACAAAAATTGTATTTTTTTTCAGGCTTATCAATCACAGAAGGTGGCTAGTAATATCTTCTAATAACATAAAACTTAGTTTTAGGCACTTTTTTTGTTTCCACTAAAAAGGAAACTACCTGCTGAACCATCCAGTGCTGGTCGTAATGGAAAAAGCTACGCTTACGGATCATTACGCGTAATTTTACGCTATTACGCATTACGAAATTACGCTTACGGCATAGACAATCAATTTCAGTACATGTCTGTAATTACGCATTGCCCTTACGCAATTACGCGTAAGAATACCGTAATTCAGGTTGTTACGTTATAGGCTTACGCGTAAATTCCTACTAGCAATTAATGCGTAAGGTCATGCTGCCAAGCGGAAAAGTTGACGCATGGATCAATGTTAGGTAGCCGCCGACTTTAAGGGTTAATAGCAAAGCCCCCTTAAGTGCTAAGAGCCTCAAATTTGGAGAATATATTAAGGAGATCAGAAGGAATAAGAGGAAAAATTTTTTTTTCAAAAAGACCTTATAGTTTTTGCGAAAATCGATGTTAAAGTTTCAAAGGAAAAATATATACATTTAAAAACCCGCCGACTTTAACGGTTAATAGCAAAGCCTGCTTAAAATTTAGAAACACCAAATTCACAGGGTATATTAAGGGGATCAGTGGGAATAAGAGGAAAATTTTTTTTTTCAAAAAGACCTTATAGTTTTTGAGAAAATCGATTTTTAAGTTTCAAGGGCAAAAATGTCTTTTAAATGCGGAAAATGTCAGTTTTTTTTGCACAGGTAACAATAGTGTTTTATTTTCATAGATTCCCCCAAGTGGGAAGAGTTTTACTTACTTCGTTCTGAGTGTGGGAAATATTGAAAAAAAAACGACGTGGGGTCCCCCCTCCCAGACCTCTTTAACCCCTTGTCCCCCATGCAGACTGGGATAGCCAGAATGCGGAGCACCGGCCACGTTGGGCTCCGCACCCTGACTATACCAGCCCGCATGGTCCATGGATTGGGGGGTCTCGGAAGGGGAGGGGCAGCCAAGCTTTCCCCTCCCCCTCCGAGCCCTTGTCCAATCCAAGGACAAGGGGCTCTTCTCCACCTCCGATGGGCGGTGGAGGTGGAGGCCGCGATTTCCTGGGGGCGGGGTTAATGGTGGCATCTGGGAGTCCCCTTTAAAAAGGGGTCCCCCAGATGCCCACCCCCCCTCCCAGGAGAAATGAGTATAGAGGTACTTGTACCCCTTACCCATTTCCTTTAAGAGTTAAAAGTAAATAAACACACAAACACATAGAAAAAGTATTTTAATTGAACAAAAAACATAACCACGAAAAAAGTCCTTTAATATTCTTAATTAACCATTAATACATACCTGTCCCTTTAAAAGCCAGTTCCCACGCAATATCCTCGGAAATATACTAATCAGTTACAATGTAACAAAGTTATTACAATGTAACAACTTTTTTACTTTGTAAGACCACCGCACCCGACGTCACTCGCCGCTCACCCGCCGGCCGCCGCATACACGCTAAGTCCCCGCCGGCTCCCGCCGTCCACTCCGCCCACACCTGTCACCCATATACATGCTGGCACCCATGGGTGCCAGCATGTATATAGGTGACATGTGGGAGAGGCGGGGAGGGCAGCGGAGCCGGCGGGGACTTAGCGTCCCTTCACCCGACAGAGCTCTGAGCTATAGCTCAGAGCTCTCGAAAGCATCTTTGTATTTGGGCTCCAAGGAGCCCCATTGGTCCTTAGCAGACCAATGGGGTTCCTTCAAATCAGAAGGAACCCCATTGGTCTGCTAAGGACCAATGGGGCTCCTTGAAGCCCAAATACAAAGATGCTTTCGAGAGCTCTGAGCTATAGCTCAGAGCTCTGTCGGGTGAAGGGACGCTAAGTCCCCGCCGGCTCCGCTGCCCTCCCCGCCTCTCCCACATGTCACCTATATACATGCTGGCACCCATGGGTGCCAGCATGTATATGGGTGACAGGTGTGGGCGGAGTGGACGGCGGGAGCCGGCGGGGACTTAGCGTGTATGCGGCGGCCGGCGGGTGAGCGGCGAGTGACATCGGGTGCGGTGGTGTTACAAAGTAACAAAGTTGTTACATTGTAATAACTTTGTTACATTGTAACTGATTAGTATATTTCCGAGGATATTGCGTGGGAACTGGCTTTTAAAGGGACAGGTAAGTATTAATGGTTAATTAAGAATATTAAAGGACTTTTTTCGTGGTTATGTTTTTTGTTCAATTAAAATACTTTTTCTATGTGTTTGTGTGTTTATTTACTTTTAACTCTTAAAGAAAATGGGTAAGGGGTACAAGTACCTCTATACTCATTTCTCCTGGGAGGGGGGGGTGGGCATCTGGGGGACCCCTTTTTAAAGGGGACTCCCAGATGCCACCATGAACCCCGCCCCCAGGAAATCGCAGCCTCCACCTCCACCGCCCATCGGAGGTGGAGAAGAGCCCCTTGTCCTTGGATTGGACAAGGGCTCGGAGGGGGAGGGGAAAGCTTGGCTCCCCCTCCCCTTCCGAGACCCCCCAATCCATGGACCATGCAATATTTCCCACACTCAGAACGAAGTAAGTAAAACTCTTCCCACTTGGGGGAATCTATGAAAATAAAACACTATTGTTACCTGTGCAAAAAAAACTGACATTTTCCGCATTTAAAAGACATTTTTGCCCTTGAAACTTAAAAATCGATTTTCTCAAAAACTATAAGGTCTTTTTGAAAAAAAAATGTTTTCCTCTTATTCCTTCTGATCTCCTTAATATATTCTCCAAATTTGAGGCTCTTAGCACTTAAGGGGGCTTTGCTATTAACCCTTAAAGTCAGCGGCTTTTTTATATTATACGGGAGCGTAATATTAGGCGATTACGGCAGACTGTGTAATTTCAATGGGAGTTTACTGTCTTACGCGTAATTTGTTACGCGTAAAAACGTAACCCACGGTCTACGCGTAATTAATTACACGTAATACCGTAACCTTACACGTAACGCTTACGGTGCATTTGTAGTGAATTACGATGCGTAATTACGCTAATGCGTAATTTCGGCCCAGCACTGGAACCATCTTATGGATCACTGATTAGCAGCCCGTTCACGTTGAGCCAGTGTAAGACATCCCTCTTTACAAGGTTACATGGGCATGCAATGGAAAGTGTGATTGCTTTATCAGATGAAGCCATGTCTTTCTACTGGCTCATAGCCTATCATGGCTATCATTTTTTCAGTATGGACACATCACTTGAGACTGGGACATGCATATATATATATATATATATATATATATATATATATATATAGTTACATAGTTACTATACTGTATAGATATATATAAAGAGATTGCTGAGGTGGAAATTAGGAGCTTTGTATCAGGTATTTTAAATGTAACAACATATGCAATGTGTATTGTGTTATACGAAGTAATTCCCAGAACTTAGGTTTAGCCCCTAACTCTAGAAATACCTTCCATACTCTCCCTCAACATCACTGCTTCCAAATTCTCATATTAACAGTAAAATTAAAAAAGGCCAATTTATGACCTTCTGCTATTCTTAAAGATGAAATAAAGGACGTTACTAATGCAACTCTTATTTCTTAGCAAGAATTGCTTTGCCACCTAAAGTGTGGCACTAATTATTTTATTCTAGTATTTGGGGCCACAGAGGAATTTATGATTGACAGTTATCACAAGCCCCTCCCTTTAAAGTGGCTGAACCTTGCTGTAAGAAGGCAGGATATTCACATCGAATGCATTTTAAATATCACATGACTCAGTTAACCCAATTGGAATCCGAAAACAGGAAGAAAAACATCCCTGCACATTGCATTGGTATTAAATATTGCAAACTGGGTTTAGACTTTTATAATTTAAAGAGAGACTTAACTGAATAAAACTTAATGAATAAAATTGTTTATTATTTACAATGATACTCCATACATTTATTAGTCAATGGTCAAAATTCGCTAAGCTTATGTCTTGTTTAATAACTATTATGATCTGTATTTCCTGTTATTGCCTTGGTAATAAATCATGTATTATTCACTTAGCAATTTACCTAATGAAATCTCTAAATGAAGGATTAAATTCTGAGTTAAGTATTTAATCCTTAACTAAAGGATTTGATCCTTAAGTTAAGTTTTCAATCTCAAACTTAAAGTTAGGATGTTAATTCACAGAGAGGAATGCAAGTGATAACAATTCTAAAGTGTGTGAGGATTTATCAATTGGCCTCAGCAGTCCCAAAGTGAAGTGTTATTAGAGACTGCAATGAAAATGCAGTGTTCTGAGCTGTGTGCTTTATTTTCTAGTATTTTATGCAGAAGGTGACATTGTATACAGAGAAATACACAAAGCAGGTGCACAGAGAGGGAGGAAGAGAAAGACATCAAGTGTATGTATACACACGCTCACACATTCACAGAAATTCACCCAGACACACAGATACAGACAAACAGACACACTGATACAAACAGCCACTCTCACTCCCTTTACTTCCCTGGCTGCCATACAAAGGATCCTTCATCATGCTTGCTGTAATCTTCATTCTGTCTGTGTGTGCTTTACCCCTACCTACTTAATGCATGGAAGAATAACTACAGATGTCTTTTTTTATTTTAAACAATGCAAGTTGCCTGGTTGTCCCCTTGATCCTGTGTACTCTTAGCTATAGACCCTGAACAAGCATGCAAATAAAGTGTTCGGACTCAGGTCGGACTGGATTAGCAACATTCATGTTTTGTCATTGTGGCTCAGACGCCACTGACGTTAAAAGATTAGCGGGACTGCCAGGCAATTTGTATTGTTTAAAAAGATACAAATATGACAGCCTCTATATCACTCTCACCTCAGGTTTACTTTAACTATTTGACATTCCTGGACGTGAAACTCACATCCAGGAAACCATGTGCGCTCCTGCGCATTCCCGCGGCCGATCGCACGCATTCACGCGCGCTCCTGGCCCGCGGTTTATTAGCCAGCGAATCAGAGAATCGGGCAATGGTGCCCGATCACTGATTCCTCTCCCCCGCAGAAAAAGCGAAAGCGACGTGTTACGCTTAGAGTGATGTCAATGTAAACAAACTCATGGCTGCCATCTTGTGGCCAAAAAGTAAACTACAGCTAAATGTTAAATAAAAATAAAATACACATATTTACAAAAAAAAATACAATTTCAATCCCACCCTCCCAAAAATACCCACATAAAATGTTTAATAAAAAAACCAAAAAACATTACAATAAAAAACAAAAACAAAAACACAAATATTTACCTAAGGGTCTAAACTTTTTAAATATCTATGTAAAGATGAAATATTTCTTTTTTTTTTTTATTATAAGCTTGTAAATAGTGATGAATGCAAAACGGAAAAAATGCACTTTTATTTCCAAATAAAATATTGTCGCATACATTATGATAGGGACATAATTTAAACGGTGTAATAACCGGGACAAATGGGCATATACAATACGTGGGTTTTAATTATGGAGGCTTGTATTATTTTAAAACTATAATTGCCGAAAAGTGAGAAATAATGTTTTTTTTCCGTTTTTTTCTAATTCTTCCTTTTAAAATGCATTTACAGTAAAGTGGCTCTTAGTAAAATGTACCCTCCAAAGAAAGCCTAATTGGTGGCGGAAAAAACAAGATATAGATCAGTTTATTGTGATAAGTAGTAATAAAGTTATAGGCTAATGAATGGGAGGTGAACATAGCTCGGATGCATAAAGTGAAAAACGACTGAATGCGAACTGGTTAAGGACTGAAGTGATACTGTGAAAACTTATCACAAAACCTTAAAAAGGGCTACATACTGAAACCAAGATAATTCACATAAAAATTGGTATCCTAAATATTGTAGTACTTTCTACTATATGTTATTGTGGTTCCTCTTTAGTTAATGTTTTGTTTTGTAGTGTGCTGTGATGAGAGGCAATGAGGGGTTAACTATAAACCTGCAACCTATTGCATCTTTCTAAATAAACCTCTCATTTAAATAAACTGTTAAATGTACTCTATAACGCACTGGGTAATTTGTCAGTGCTGTATAAACATAATAAATAAACATTTACTTCTATCACCCTCCATACAGTTCACTAAGAATGTACTTGATAAACAATCAACCACTCATCCCAAAACCTGAACAACCATAGCTGAATAAATATTTAATTTTGTAACCATTTTGAAACTCAAATTCATAAAATATAAGAAACTAAAAAAAAACAAAAAAAGTATACAGACTCAAGATGTTTTTGTGGATGAGCAAGTGATACAATGTGATGTGCACCAGCATAGTAATGAACTGAAGCCATGTAAACATGAATACTCCAATATCATTCTTATTAATTCAAAGCACCCACCTTGTTTTATTTTATTTCTTGTGGTCTATAAAACAAATCAATACTTGGCAAGGAAAACATGACATTTAAATGTGCCACAGAGAGCAAACTAATAAGATATGTGTTATTTACCAACAGCTCACTACAGCTCCACTCCTACACTGATAAAGAAGGTTTCTGTGTCCTGGCTCTGCAAATGTCATTAGGGGTAATTTTTGCCAAAGCTAGTGCTTGTACATAGACCATGCTTTGCTGATTTGTGTATGTTGTCAGCTCACTGACAAGCTAAATTAGTAGAATAAATACAACAACTCTGAAAGTTAACATGTTGCATGCAAATCTGTCAGTTACTCAGATCCCCTCATTTAGCATTTTATGTGGTTTATTTATGAATTGTTGAGAGGAATCTTGAATGCTTCATTATGGCTCTTACTAGGCATCCACACTTAAAACTAGACTTACATTCTCATGATGATCTAAATCTAAGGATCTTCTCATTGACAGACCTTAAGGAATAAAAGAGAATATATATATATATATATATATATATATATATATATATATATATACAGTATATATATTACTTATACACAGTATAGATTGTATGTGTGTGGGTAATAACATTACTTAGGTATATTACGTGTTTACATACAACACACAGGCAAAACGTGCACACAGTAATGACTTCATAACAGAGCAATAGATAGTACTATACGCACTATGCAAATGAATGGGTAAACTAACCTATACCTTCTGTGGATTTATCAGAATTGGATTGGATTGGGTGCCAGATTTTGGACTAGACCATCTTCTCATGGAGGGGTTCTCAGGGTTTTCTTTATTTTTAAAAGCACTTAGTGAATAGCAGTTGCTCCATCCAACTGCCAAAGAAGTGTACGGTGAGCAGGGAGGCTGTCCAGCGTCAGTGTATAAATCTTTTTCAGGGAGTGTCTTTATAAAGAATAAGGCCATGCTGAGAATCCCCCATGAAGAGATGGACTAACCCAAAACCTGTTGGTAATGTCAGATTTCTACTACCTACTGTAAGTGACAGCAACATAGGAGAAAAGAAATGTATGGCTCATTTTACTCTGGACTTTTTATTATTATTATTATTATTTAGTATTTATATAGCGCCGACATCTTACGCAGCGCTGTACAGTATATATTGTCTTGTCACTAACTGTCCCTCAAAGGAGCTCACAATCTAATCCCTACTATTATTATATGTCTATGTATGTATTATGTAGTGTAAGTACTGTAGTCTAGGGCCAATTTAGGAATGAGCCAATTAACTTATCTGTATGTTTTTGGGATGCGGGAGGAAACCGGAGTACCCGGAGGAAACCCACGCAGACACGGGGAGAACATACAAACTCCTTGCAGATGGTGCCAGCGCTGCAAGGCGAGAGTGCTAACCACTACGCCACCGTGCTTCTTAGTACTTCTTATTTGTCTGTGTTTTACATTTTAAGATGTTCGCAACAGTTCCTCTTTAAGTAGCTGTAAGTTAGGGATGGATATAGATAAGGAAATTTAGGTGCTACCGTATGGGTGGAGGAAGTTTTATTGGTTAAAGGGGCACTACAGCAAAAATTGTAAAATTGAAAATATGTGTAAACATATACAAATAAGAAGTACATTTTTTCCAGAGTAAAATGAGCCATAAATTACTTTTCTCCTATGTTGCTGTCACTTACAATAGGTAGAAGAAATCTGACAGAAGTGACAGGTTTTGGACTAGTCCATCTCTTTATAGGGAATTCTCAGGGATATATTTATTTTCAAAAGCACTTAGTGAATGGCAGTTGCTCTGTCCAACTGCCAAAAAACTGTGTTGTGACCAGGGAAGCAGGCCAGCATCTTTGTTTAAATCCTTTTTTTTAGGGAATATTTTTATAAAGAATAAAAGCCTTGCTGAGAATCCCCTATGAAGAGATGGGCTAGTCCAAAACCTGTCGCTTCTGTCAGATTTCTACTACTTACTGTAAGTGACAGCAACATAGGAGAAAAGTAATTTTTTTTGCTCTGGAAAAAATGTACTTCTTATTTGTATATGTTTGCACATATTTTAAATTTTACAGTTTTTCGCTGTAGTGCCCCTTTAAGGTTAAAAAGTTAGGGTTATGCATCATTTAATGGAATCAATTACAGTTGTGCAATTTTTTTAGGAAGAGGGGTTTGAAGGGAGAAGAACTTAATAAGAATTGGCCTTCCTTTACTAGCGTGAAAACCGGGCCGAATTCTGAGAGTTTCCCCGCAGGCAAACTGCGCGGGGAAACTCTGCCATAGGAAACTATGGCGCCACCGGCCGAATCACTTACCTTAGCGATTCGGCCAACATTGCCGCCAGTTTCCGTGCGGGAGGCTGCAAATCCCATAGCCGTGCATGGCACAGCTTTTGGGATTCGTCAGCGTTCCCGCTGACCAGGAAGTGCCATTGCGCGTCTCGCAGCCGTGCACGGTGGCTAGTGGAAACGGGCCCTTAACCACTTCAGGCCGCGGGTTGTTTTCACCTTATGGACAAGAGCAATTTTCACATTTCAGTACTCCTCCCTTTCATTCCCCAATAACTTTATCACTACTTATCAAAACTAAATGATCTACAACTAAATATCTATATATACCTTGTTTTTTTCCGCCACTAATTAGGTTTTTTTTGGGTGGTACATTTTGCTAAGAATTATTTTATTTTAAAGAAGACTTCTGGTGTTCTGTGTTATGGTCAGATGAAACAAAAATGGAATTGTTTGATCACAATGATGTTTCCTTCATTTTGCATAAAAAAGGAGAAGCCTTCAACCCAAAGAACATCATCCCCACTATCAAACATGGTGCTGGGAACCTAAGGCTTTGGGGTTGTTTTTCAGCTTAAAGACCGAGTAACCTAATCACAGTAAACAGCACCATGAAAAAAGAGCAATACATGAGGATTCTCAACGACAACATCAGGCAGTCTGCAGAGAAACTTGGCCTTCAGCACCAGTGGACATTTGAGCATGACAACAACCCCAAAAACACAGCAAAAGTGGTGAAGAAATGGTTAGCAGACAACAACATTAACATTTTGAAGTGGCCCAGCCAGAGTTCTGACTTGAATCCAATTGAGAATCTGTTGTAGGAGCTAATGATCAGGGTGATGGCAAGAAGAGAAGCAGTAAAAAAGGGCACCGGCAGCTAATGGACAAAAAGGGCGCTGCCATTCACTCCTATAATAAATATCGTTTGATGGGCGCCAAAGAGGAAAAAGGGGAGCCGGAGATTATTAACTTTTTATAACTGCACCCTGGAGATTATTAACGTTTTCAAACTGCGCCGTTACAAATTACGTTTACAAATATACTAAACATATCTTAATGTATTTAACTAAACCGTTATTTAAAATTTTATCACTTACTGTTTGTAAAACATTATTATCCACATAAAAAATTTATCAGTAAGTAAATCGTAATATATTTTTACAGTCACTATTTGTAAAACATTATTATCCACACAATAAAGAAATCACTAAAGGGGGGGTCTTAGGGTTAGGCACCACCAGGGGGTCTAAGGGTTAGGAATAGGTAGAGGGAGGGTTCTGTGTGAGAGTAGGGTTAGGCTTAGTTGTAGTAAAATGTTAGTAATATTTACTAATGTTTTACTACAGTTATTTTTCATTTGTAAAACATTATTATACGTCCAGCGCTGCAAGGAGACAGCGCTAACCACTATGCCATCATGCTGCCCTAAAATAAAATTAAAAAAAAGTAAAGAAATAAGGGAGGCCTAGATGCCCTAACCTGTACTACTATTACATTAGTATTCACTTAATCAGAATTCTCAAATGGCAGAAAACCAATGACAAGAAAACATGGGCACTGCTTTAAGCATCTTTTGTGAATCTTAAGCAGGCACTTTCATGGCATCACTCTGTCATAAATCTGCTATCACAAGAATGTTACTATTCATTAATACCCTCTTTCCCTGAAATTCCCCGAAAGAAAGCCCTAGCAGGAATTTCAAGCATGCTCAAAATAAAAGCCCTACCCTGAAAGTAAGCCCTAGCTGTAGTAAGGGGAAAAAGTATGGCAACTTGTGTTTCTACTGGAGCCGATGGTATCACGGGCATGACCAAAACTCTGTCACTGGGCCAATCACTGCACTCGCTGCTACTCAGCGAGTGCAGGGATCAGCCCAATAACAGAGCCATTGTCCTGCCTACAAAGCTGTGTCCCTATAGGCTGAAGATTGGGGACACAGCAGCATGGAGATGGAAGGAAAAAGAGGATTAGAAGGACATTGCAGGATACAAAGGACAGCGCGACATGGAGTTAGGAGTAAGAGGAGGATGCAGGGAGACATCAGAGGACACAGGGTAAACCAGGAGAACATATGGTTACATGGGACACAGGAGTTTAGGGGATAGAGAAGGACACGGGTACAGAGGGAGAAACTAGGAGGACACTAAAGGTACAAGGGGGAACACAGGGGCACACAAGAGGTGGATACAGCAGAGGAAGAGGTGGAACAGTGGGGAAGGCAGGACGACACACAGCACAGAAACTTGTATGTTCATAGAAATATAAGACATACACTGAAAATAAGCCCTAGCACAACATTTGGAGCAAAAATTAATATAGGACACTGTCTAATTTTAGGGGGAACACAGTAATACTCTCGTTAGAGGCATTATTGACACTCATTGAAACACTGGCACCAAACAAAGGTTTTCTCAGTACTTTGCCAAACAATACTACTTTACCCCGAGGTATGGATAAAGAATGGTATAAAACAAAATCATTTTGACCTAAAAATCACAATAAAAATATTCTAGATGTAAAAGAACAAAACCAGTGTGCAGGACCACATTAGATGAACTTCAAGTGGAAAGCTACATTAAAACAAAAAAAAAAACATCTTCGGATATTGAATTTGGAAAAGTGGTTCGCTGAAAAAAAGTCATTCTAGAGAAAGTATTTTATTAGCAGATAGGAAAAGGAATTGGATGAAAAAATTAACGCTGAACATGTATATGAATAGGTAAAACTATATGGGTCACATCATGTAATTCAGAATATTGGAAGCGAAACTAGAAATAAAAAAACAGATAGTATCTACTCCAGATAGTATTTTTTTTTTAAAGTCAGCAAGGATAACCAGCTCTGTTAGGGATGCAATCAAATATTCTGCTAGGTACACACAATACAATTTACTTTCAGATCGATTTTTTCCAAAAGGTTGGGCCTGTTGGAAATAATCGATCTGACAGTAAATCTGCCATAAAATTGTATTATGTGTACCTAACATTAGGCTCATATTCACATATCAAGAAATCCTGTACTATAATAGTCCCTGTTAGAATTTAAGAATGATATGCTTGAATTCATAGGCCTCAGTTACTTTACCTAACTAGGTTTAGTAAAAGGACTTGCTCTGCAGAGTGTCTATTTAAGTGACATAAAGGTATTTCTAGAAGCAGTAGAACATTGTCCTGTGTCTCACACAAGGCTGTAGGGCTTATCAGGCCGAGATGTACAGACCTCCAGGCTGCAGCAGGATAAACCCGAGCCAATGTTATGAAAACATGCTTCTGGACCAAGATACAATATTTCAACTAATCATCCCAAACACTGTTGTCAACAACACTCATCATCTTTGATGAAACAGAAGAATTGGGATTCAAATCTTCAGAAAAAAATATGATCACCATAGGCACAATAGTAGCAAAAACTGATAGCAGGGAATTGGCATAAACACACGCCTAAGCCTAAACACAAAGCCGGCAAAATAGATAAACCGCCAGAATGAAAAAGCTGCAGTGGTCCTAAAAACCAATATACTTACAAATGATAATCAGCACTGACTTCATTCTTCAGGTGCTTTGCACAGGGTGATGCAGTAATCACCTGTGAAGGTACATCTTCCTAATGCTTTAATAGCTTTGTGCCCAACTCATGAACATCGGTTTATAACTATAGGTGTATGGCCATGGTATCTTATTTGCATTAGTGAGAGATGCAAAGCAAATAAAGTCCAAGGGTGCTCTTGCAATACTCTAGATTCTTACGTGTCATCCAATAGTTATAACAATAGATCATCAAAGTAAAGTCAACATCCTGCTATCCTTGTGGTAAGCCTATAGATACTATAATGGTAGGCACCCAAGAAGAGTAAAGTTACCATGGTTCAACTAAAATTGGAGTGCAGGTTGGTATGAAGGAAAAGCATTTACCAAGTCTTTAAAAAAAATAGCTGAACCAGACAACCTGATGGCTCCTATGTGTTGTTTGCCCGGATCACTCAGCAACTTTAGGGAGTGTGGTGTGTGCTCATGGCCTGCATCACTGACAGAGATGTGTCACTAAATTGCTTCTTTAATAAGGAGGAGACAGCTTTAGCAGCGTACGTCAAAAAAGGGCGTTGGGAAAAAAGGGTGCAGGGTTTAAACGGTAAGCATGAATAACGTTTAAAAAAAATATTGTGCTATATTTCGTTAAAAAATAATGTTTTATAAAGTTTTAAATCATTAAATAATGTGTATGAAATCGGCAATTGTGAAAACGTTAATCTTCCCTGTTTCAAAAGTTAAACGTATAATAACGTTTTGTGAAAAATTAGTAAGTATTACTAAAATGTTACTAAAACTATACCTAACCCTACTCTTACACAGAACCCTCCCTGTACCTACCCCTAGACCCCCCTGGTGGTGCCTAAACCTAAGACCCCCTGGTGGTGCCTAACCCTAAGACCCCCCCTAGTGGTGCCTAACCCTAAGACCCCCTGGTGGTACCTAACCCTAAGACCCCCCTGGTGATGCCTAACCCTAAGACCCCCCTGGTGGTGCCTAACCCTAAGACCCCCCTGGTGGTGCCTAAACCTAAGACCCCCCTTTATTGTGTGTAGAATAATGTTTTACAAACAGTAAGGGATAAAATATATTACAAATTACATTACGTAGCAATCGTTTTATTTTATCAATAATAATGTTTTACAAACAGTAAGGGATACAATTTTAAATAATGTTTTATTTGAATAGAATAAATATGTTTAGTACTTTTATAAAACGTTATTCGTCACGGGTGCTTTTTCTAAATGTAAATAATCACAAGCAGTTATAAAACATAAAACGTTATTATTATCCGGCGCCCTTTTTTCCTGTTCGGCGCCCATTAAACGATATTTATAATGGGAGTGAATGGTGGCGCCCAATTTGTCCACAAGCTGCCTGCGCCCTTTTTTCCTGTTCCCGCCTTAGCAGCTTGAAAACCTGGGCTCCATACCCCCCCGCCTCCCAACACACACACTCACACAAGGTGGAGGGATGCACGCATACAGTGAAAGGCTTCTGACCATGTATAGATCAAAAATCAGAAATCACCCACCAATTTGCAAGGTTATAATAATGAAGGGTTGATAGATTTCAAAGTATCAGATGACAAATGTGGAAACTTGATATTGTAGATATTATGGTTATAAAGAGAGATTTTGGGGGAACCATACTCTGTTGCATAAAACGTGAAGGGTTTTTAGTGGATCTAAGCCCTATGTCCTTAGAGTAAATGATTCAGAAAATCAGGAAGACATTTGGAAACTGAAGACTACATTTGCAAAAATGCAGCACTCCATTGATAGTTTCATAAAGTTTGGTGTTGTTTATGTCTGGGTAATGGGCACAAGAAATGAAACAAGCTTCATTTACAAAGCTGCAAAGCATAAATCTAACTCCAAATGCTGTTTCAGACACAGCTTCACAAAATGCAGATCTAATGTACACAAGCCTTATGAGCAGAATGATTTACTTGCAGATTGGGCAGAGTTACAAAGTATTTCAAAGTCTTGTACATTATACAAGAAGAGTATATATATATATATATATATATATATATATATATATATACATCATCATCATCAGGGGATGAGCAGCACAAACCAAATTTTGTGCAATACTATGCAAAGCATGCACGCAGCACTGGAGAACCCCAATCTCCATAAGAAATATATAAATACAGAGGGTGCTGCAGCACACAACAGGAAAACAGTGACAGGGGCTCTTGGTTACGCTTTAACACGTTTAAGCTCACCAACTGTGCCAAAGTGTCCCCGATCTGGTGAGTCCTACTCTAACCAGGCAAAAATGCTAGTTTTTATCAGCGTTCTAGTGGGAACCATCCCAAAAGCCCAGGGGTCAACTAAATGGGAGAAATGAAATTAAAAACACCTCACCTTCTACTAGCTACTAACTGAACTATGAGCTCCGCTGATTTATATGCTTAACTGTGGTAGAGGTGGGCATGGTTATGCACGCTCACAGGGGAAAAAATATATATATCAGGGGATGAGCAGCAAAAACCAAATTTTATTCAATACTATGCAAAGCATGCAAGCAGCACTGGAGAACCCCAATCTCCATAAGAAATATATAAATACAGAGGGGCTGCAGCACACGTCAGGAAAACAGTGACAGGGGCTCTTGGTTACGCTTTAACGCGTTTAAGCTCACCAACTGCACCAAAGTGAAATTAAAAACACCTCCTCATCTTCTACTAACTACTAACCCTCTGTATTTAATATTAATGGAAATTCAACAACTAAAAATTCACCAAACTCTCCTATTCACTTGTAAATTAGTGAAGTGTCTGAAGCTCTATGGCAAAAGCCCACCCCCAGCTCATGGCCGCTTAACAGGGGTTTCAGAGACTTAATTAATTTATGGGTGAGCAAGTCTGTTGAATGAGTTTTTAATTCTGATTCTTCATTAATATTAAATGTGGAACACTTCACATTTAGTGCTGAGCAAGCTTGGGGTGCTCTTTAAATGGTACACTAGATTATGTTTACCTTTATTTTTAGCTTGTTGAATTCAAATTGCTACTGTATTTTAGGAGTATTTGTGACTCCTACAAAACCTGTAGGCATTTGTTGTGTCTATTTGTGTGCGCATGTGGGGTGGTGGGTTATTTCTGTCTCTTCCACAAAATATGTTTCAAAATATTTTAATAATAATTAATAAATAGTTTAAGTCAAAGGAGCAGATAAAATGGCTGATGGTCTTTAATTATAGTTTATAATGACAGAACAAGACAGCAAAGTCACAGTAGAATCCATTTGGCATAGACACTGGAGCTTATTTGGTGGAAGCGCTATTGATATTTGATAATACTTGCGTAAAGAAACAGTGATCTTGAAGCAATAGTGCACCTAAAACTCTAACACATAGCACGGTCGCGATATTCGTTTAGCGTATAAGGAGACGTGCGTACATGTTTAGGCATGTAAAGGTTTGCGCTCGCTTGCTAACAAAGGTCTTTGCGTGTTAAAGCGACAGTTAACACGTGAAGACGTTTGTTAGTGAGCGAGCGCAAACCTTTACGCGTAAACATGTACGAGCTTCACATTGCGCGCTAAATTAATAGCACGACCGTGCTATCTGTTAACATGGTATAGTGAATCAACCCCAATGTGTTATCAACTGATTGATTAATTGATTGAAGGGTAAAGGTGGCCATACATCTAGTGATGATCTCAGCACACTCCTTGATCTATACACATGCCCCACATGGCTACCGGCATAGACGTGGGTGCATGCTTGACATCATACACGCTCCCCGTTTCTCCGGCAACCACGTGGGGAATGTGTATGGCGTAAGGAGTGCATCCAGGGACAGTGGAGGACAAGCGGCAGCTACAGACAGGTAATGTATAGTTCACCGGGTGCCATGGGGATACATTGCACATTAGGGGGAGAGCGTTGGGGGTCTCATCTCGTTGCTCGTCCCGATATCGCTCGCCGATACCGCTGCACACACGATCGAACAAGTTGGCCCTACATCTTGCAGCTTTTCCAACTGATTAATGCATTGTCGATCAAGCATGCACTTGGCAGCACTGATTTGGCGGCACTGATTTTAATCCAATTCCAATTATAATAATCAAATCGCATGGTTGATCGGCCACCAAGTCACCTAATGTATGGCCACCTTAGCATTACAGGAGCACAGTGAGATTTTTTCAATTGTGTGTTGTTCTTCAATCTCCATTAATGGTCAAACATTTCCACTTCAGTCTTGACTATCCAAAGACCAATCATTGGCCAATCAAAAATTAAGGTGTGTAGTGTACCAGGCTTAATACTGTAAGATGAGTTAACTCTGCCAAGTCAATTCACAGGAAAGTTATGAGGGGCAAGGCTTTCGCAATCCGCACACTCCACTCTTGAAAAGAAAGGCTGGGTTATATACAAATAGAGCTCAAGGCCAAGAGGGTAAGGATAAAGCCTGCTCATTCAAATGACTGTTATGAGCTCACCTACACACCTTTTTAAGGAATACTGGAAGCAATGGATATGCATAAGTCTAGATCTAGATCTCGTTAGCGAGGCTCCTTTTGCTGATCGGCTATTTTCAATTGCCACTATTATTGGCCTGAGGAAGCGGGCTTAGACCCATGAAAAGCATTGCCTGTGCTAGATAAATATTTCTTTGTTTATCCAAAGATCTCATAATTGAGGTAATCCACCTCATTTTATTTTATCTTGTTTTTAATCCAATTATATTCCCGCTGAGGCCCTCTTTGCCCAAATTGTGATATACTTATATATAATACTGTATTATCTCTGTGGGGTTTCCTTTTTAGAGTCCTATGGCCACATTTTGATCTGTAATTAAAAGGGAACCCAGATGTAAGTGCAAGAGAGAGAGAGAGAGAGAGAGAGAGAGAGAGAGAGAGAGAGAGAGAGACTTTTGGAAGGATTTTAAGCCATTTTTCAGGTCACTTCCGGTTTTCTATCCGGAAATCCGAATCCGGACGGAAACTGGGGTCGGATATCCATTTCAGATCCAGATTGGAAAGTGTTAAACTCGGATATCCGACCCGGATCGGATATCTAGGTATCCGGATCCGAATTAGATCCAGATAGTGAAAAGTGGTATAGGAGCAGCACTGTGTACCAGCTACGTGTGAAGTGTGCTTATTAATAGTCTTTTCTACATCGACATTTACTAAAGTCCACACATTAGTCAGAAGGGATTGCTACTGAGATGATTGAGAATCATGCTAATTATTATGATTAGAGTTGGGCCGAACCTCCGATTTTCGGTTCGCGAACCGGGTTCGCGAACTTTCGCGAAAGGTTCGGTTCGCGTTAAAGTTCGCGAACCGCAATAGACTTCAATGGGGATGCGAACTTTGAAAAAAAAAAATAATTATGCTGGCCACAAAAGTGATGGAAAAGATGTTTCAAGGGGTCTAACACCTGGAGGGGGGGATGGCGGAGTGGGATACATGCCAAAAGTCCCCGGGAAAAATCTGGATTTGACGCAAAGCAGCGTTTTAAGGGCAGAAATCACATTGAATGCTAAATGACAGGCCTAAAGTGCTTTCAAACATCTTGCATGTGTATACATCAATCAGGTAGTGTAATTAAGGTACTGCTTCACACTGACACACCAAACTCATCGTGTAACGCACCGCAAACAGCTGTTTGTGTAGTGACGGCCGTGCTTTACTGGTGCGCACCATGGCGAGAGTGCAGGTTTTGGTGGCTTTACAGCCCATATGGTCACCTGGCTGATGTAGCTGAATGACAGAACAGTGACTGTCCAGCTGATCAAATTTGGTCTGACCACAATGAGGCAACGACCTTATTATCGTGGGTGTGCCCCCCGAGACACTCATCTAGGCGCCGGTCATTGCTCCATTGTGATACGCAAGCCCCTTCACCACGGCAAGGTAATGATCACGAAGGGGAATGGGCGCATGTACATGCCTTTTCTTTTGTTGTTGCAGCTGCCCGCAGTGCAGCCAGAAAAATTAGGCAGTCATGTACACGCACCCGAAAAATTATTACAGCGGCCGCTGCTAGCAGCGGCCTAAAAAATTCAGCAATCCGCCTGGAGTCCCGGACCCTGTTGGTGGTGGCGGAGAAGGTAGTCAAGCGGCCTGCAGGCAGACATGCTGTGTGGAGGGACTGGGAGCGACTTAGTCTTCTTGGGGCAGGCCAGGCAGCCAGTCACACGGCGTGCAGGCAGAGATGCTGTATGTGTGGGGACTGACTTAGTCTTGGGGCGGGCAGCAGCCCTCCGGGATCCATGCCTCATTCATTTTGATAAAGGTGAGGTACTTAACACTTTTGTGACTTAGGCGACTTCTCTTCTCTGTGACAATGCCTCCAGCTGCACTGAAGGTCCTTTCTGAGAGGACGCTTGCGGCAGGGCAGGAGAGAAGTTGGATGGCAAATTGGGACAGCTCTGGCCACAGGTCAAGCCTGCGCACCCAGTAGTTCAAGGGTTCCTCATCGCTGTTCACAGCAGTGTCTACATCCACACTTAAGGCCAGGTAGTCGGCTACCTGCCGTTCCAGGCGTTGGTGGAGGGTGGATCCGGAAGGGCTACGGCGAGGCGTTGGACTAAAGAACGTCCGCATGTCCGACATCACCATGAGATCGCTGGAGCGTCCTGTCTTTGACTGTGTGAACACGGGAGGAGGATTAGTGGCAGTGGTACCTTGCTGGCGTTGTGCCGTCACATCACCCTTAAAGGCATTGTAAAGCATAGTTGACAGCTGGTTCTGCATGTGCTGCATCCTTTCCACCTTCCGGTGAGTTGGTAACAGGTCCGCCACTTTGTGCCTGTACCGAGGGTCTAGTAGTGTGGCCACCCAGTACAGCTCATTCCCCTTGAGGTTTTTTATACGGGGGTCCCTCAACAGGCAGGACAGCATAAAAGACGACATCTGCACAAAGTCGGATCCAGTACCCTCCATCTCCTCTTGCTCTTCCTCAGTGACGTCAGGTAAGTCAACCTCCTCCCCCCAGCAGCGAACAATACCACGGGAAGGTTGAGCAGCACAAGCCCCTTGCGATGCCTGCTGAGGTTGTTCTCCTGCCGCTGTCCCCTCCTCCTCCTCCTCCTCCCCCAAAGAAACACCTTGCTCATCATCCTCTGAGTCTGATTCGTCTTCTGCACACAACTTCTCTTCTTCCTCCTCCTCCCCCCTCTGTGCTGCTGCAGGTGTTGAGGAAACAGCTGGGTCTGATGAAAATTGGTCCCATGCCTGTTCCTGCCGTAACGGTTCCTGGTCACGCTCATTCGCAGCTTCATCCGCCACTCTACGCACAGCACGCTCCAAGAAGTAAGCGTAGGGAATTAAGTCGCTGATGGTGCCCTCACTGCGGCTCACCAGGTTGGTCACCTCCTCAAACGGCCGCATGAGCCTGCATGCATTCTCCATCAGTGTCCAGTTGTCGGGCCAGAACATCCCCATCTTCCCAGACTGTTTCATTCTACTCCAGTTGTAGAGGTAGTGGGTCACGGCTTTCTTCTGTTCTAGCAGGCGGGAGAACATAAGCAGGGTCGAGTTCCAGCGAGTCGGGCTATCGCAAATGAGGCGTCTCACCGGCATGTTGTTTTTGCGCTGAATTTCCGCAAAGCGTGCCATGGCTGTGTAAGACCGCCTCAAATGCCCACAGAACTTCCTGGCCTGCTTCAGGACATTCGCTAAGCCAGGGTACTTTGCCACAAATCTTTGAACCACTAGATTCATGACATGTGCCATGCAGGGTATGTGTGTCAGCTTCCCCATATGCAAAGCGGCAAGCAGATTGCTGCCGTTGTCGCACACCACGTTGCCTATCTCCAGGTGGTGCGGGGTCAGCCACTCATCCACCTGTTTCTTAAGAGCAGCCAGGAGAGCTGCTCCAGTGTGACTCTCCGCTTTGAGACAAGCCATGTCTAAGATGGCGTGACACCGTCGTACCTGGCATGCAGCATAGGCCCTGCGGAGCTGGGGCTGTGTAGCTGGAGAGGAGAACTGCCACTCAGCCAAGGAGGAGGAGGACAGCGAAGAGCATGTAGCAGGAGGAGAGGAGGTGGCAGGAGGCCTGCCTGCAAGCCGTGGAGGTGTCACAATTTGGTCCGCTGCGCCCTGCTTGCCATCGTTCACCACCAGGTTCACCCAATGGGCTGTGTAGGTAATGTAGCGGCCCTGCCCGTGCTTGGCAGACCAGGCATCCGTGGTCAGGTGTACCCTTGACCCAACGCTCTTCGCAAGAGATGACACCACTTGCCTCTCAACTTCACGGTGCAGTTGGGGTATGGCCTTTCTCGAAAAATAAGTGCGGCCTGGCATCTTCCACTGCGGTGTTCCGATGGCCACAAATTTACGGAAGGCCTCAGAGTCCACCAGCCGGTATGGTAACAGCTGCCGAGCTAACAGTTCCGCCACGCCAGCTGTCAGACGGCGGGCAAGGGGGTGACTGGCCGAAATTGGCTTCTTCCGCTCAAACATTTCCTTCACGGACACCTGACTGCTGCTGTGGGCAGAGGAGCAGGAAGCGCTCAAGGGCAGAGGCGGAGTGGAGGAGGGTGCCTGTGAAGGTGGAAGGGAGAAAGCGGCAGAAGCAGATAATGC
This sequence comes from Hyperolius riggenbachi, assembly GCF_040937935.1. Classification (NCBI taxonomy): domain Eukaryota; kingdom Metazoa; phylum Chordata; class Amphibia; order Anura; family Hyperoliidae; genus Hyperolius; species Hyperolius riggenbachi. Next base: position 164,300,870 of record NC_090656.1, on the reverse strand, counting down.
ACCTGATGGAGGAGGAAGAGGAGAAGGAGGGTGGCTTTGCTTTTGTGTGCTGCTGCTGCTTTTGCTCAGGTGGCCATCCCATTGCTGTTTGTGCCTTTTCTCCAGGTGCCTTCGTAAGGCACTTGTCCCTACGTGAGTGTTGGCCTTTCCACGGCTCAATTTTTGTTGGCAGAGCGAGCAGATGGCTTTGGTCCGATCTGAGGCCCACACATTAAAAAATTTCCACACCGCTGAGCCACCCTGGGATGTGGGCACTATGGGGACCTCAGCAGCTGATGCTGAAGGGCAAGTTGGCTGGCTGTACATAGGTGGCAATACATGGTGCCGGACACTGCCACCAGCTGTTTCTGACGAAGAGCTGCCCCAGCTTCTTTCAGCAACTTCTCTCCTCCTCCTACTCTCTGACTCCCCCTCTGAACTGTCCCCCTCTTCATCTCCTCTATTGGGTACATACAGAGGATCCCTATCATCGTCATCATCGTAATCATCCTGCCCAGCTTCGCTTGCCTCAGACAAATCCAAACATGCACCAACATCAGTAGGTCCTTCATCCTCCTTACACGTTACATCCATAATGTTGCCGCGTAACTCAGACATATGAGCTGGTGAAAATTCATCTGGCTGTAACAACAATGGCTGTGCATCAGTGATTTCACCACTAAATAATTCTTGCGAAGTGTCAAATGCAGCGGAAGTGGTGCTAGTAGTAGCACTGGTGGCTGAGCAAGATGAGGTGTTCTGTGTCGCTAAATACTCAACCACGTCCTGACAATCTTGGGAGGTGATGGGACGTGCCTTCTTCCGAGCACTGTACTGTGGGCCAGGTCCACACGAAATTACATTTACACGACCTTGCGCAGACCTGCCGGGTGGCCTTCCTCTGGCTCTGCCACTACCTCTTCCTCTACCTGTTTTGTCCATATCGGGTATGCACGGAGTGGTATATCACACTGCGTGCACTCACGTAGGTAGGTGGGTTCACTTAACTGCACAGGTATGCGCACTGATGCGGTGGGTTCACTGAACAGAACAGGTATACAGTGGCGGGTTCACAGAACAGGTATGCAGTGGCGGGTCCACTAAACAGAACAGGTAAGCAGTGGTGGGTCCACTGAACAGAACAGGTATGCAGTGGCGGGTTCACTAAACAGAACAGGTATGCAGTGGCGGGTTCACTAAACAGAACAGGTATACAGTGGCGGTTCACTAAACAGAACACGTATGCAGTGGCGGGTCCAATGAACAGAACAGGTATGCAGTGGCGGGTTCACTTAACTGCACAGGTATGCACACTGATGCGGTGGGTTCACTGAACAGAACAGGTATGCAGTGGCGGGTTCACTTAACTGCACAGGTATGCGCACTGATGCGGTGGGTTCACTGAACAGAACAGGTATGCAGTGGCGGGTTCACTTAACTGCACAGGTATGCGCACTGATGCGGTGGGTCCACTGAACAGAACAGGTATGCAGTGGCGGGTTCACTAAACAGAACAGGTATACAGTGGCGGGTCCACTGAACAGAACAGGTATGCAGTGGCGGGTTCACTAAACAGAACAGGTATGCAGTGGCGGGTCCACTGAACAGAACAGGTATGCAGTGGCGGGTTCACTAAACAGAACAGGTATACAGTGGCGGTTCACTAAACAGAACAGGTATACAGTGGCGGTTCACTAAACAGAACAGGTATGCAGTGGCGGGTCCACTGAACAGAACAGGTATGCGCACTGATGCGGTGGGTTCACTGAACAGAACAGGTATGCAGTGGCGGGTTCACTAAACAGAACAGGTATACAGTGGCGGTTCACTAAACAGAACAGGTATACAGTGGCGGTTCACTAAACAGAACAGGTATGCAGTGGCGGGTCCACTGAACAGAACAGGTATGCGCACTGATGCGGTGGGTTCACTGAACAGAACAGGTATGCAGTGGCGGGTTCACTAAACAGAACAGGTATACAGTGGCGGGTCCACTGAACAGAACAGGTATGCAGTGGTGGGTTCACAGCACAGGTATGCAGTGGTGGGTTCACAGCACAGGTATGCAGTGGTGGGTTCAATGAACAGGTATACAGTGGCGGGTCCACTGAACAGAACAGGTATGCAGTGGTGGGTTCACAGCACAGGTATGCAGTGGTGGGTTCACAGCACAGGTATGCAGTGGTGGGTTCACAGAACAGGTATGCAGCCAGACAGGAACAAGCTAAGCCTAACTAATCTTTCCCTGAGAGACAGTCTGCAGCAGCTCGCCCTACTCTGACTAATGCAGGCACACGAGTGGCCGTAATGGCCGCCGCTGCCTGCCTTATATAAGGGGGGGTGGGGCTCCAGGGGCTAGTGTAGCCTAATTGGCTACACTGGGCCTGCTGACTGTGATGTAGAGGGTCAAAGTTGACCCTCCATGTGCATTATGGGGCGAACCGAACTTCCGCAAAGGTTCGCCTGCGGGACGCGAACGCGAACCACTGAAGTTCGCATGGAACCGTTCGCAGGCGAACCGTTCGGCCCAACTCTAATTATGATACACAATTATGCTAATTAGGAAAATCTAAACTGTAAATGGACTACTCAAATATTGCAGTAAAATAATTGAATTGGTCAATTTTCAAGCTGCATAGATTTGCAGCAACATTTGTAAAGCAAGTAAAGTATGGTGCGGTGTTAGTCGAAGAGCAGAAATACAAACATCAAAGAAACAAGCCTTGAGGCCTGGAACCCACTAGCAGTATGTTACTAAGCAGTTACTAAACAGTTGTGATTTGAAAAGCTCTTACAAATGTAATTCTAAGGGAGTGATCCCACTTGAGCAATTTGATTTTATAAAAAGTCCCCATAGCAAGAGCTTTTTCAAATTACTAGTGCTTAGAAAATGCTGCTAGTGGGTTTGAGCCTTTATTCCAGTAATACCTTTAATGACTAACTGTACATGGTTTATTGCAAGCTTTCAAAACTTAAAGTTTCTTCTTCAAGCATTATACAAAACTGGGTCAGAACTTTACAATCCAGTTCTGTATAATGCCTGAAGAAGAAACTTAAAGTTTCAAAAGCTTGAAATGAACCATGTACAGTTAGTCATTAAAGGTATAACCAGAATCAATGCTTGTCAGCAACATTTGTATAATTGTGCATCAACTTACAATTATTTGCATATTATCATCTTTCATTATTTACCAGCAAATTCAATTGCAAGCTTTACCTGAGCAATCTCTGAGAGAAAAGAGCCTCACTCTAGCTATTTGCCTAAGCATTGCTTGTGGCTGCTGGGCGATGGAAAGCAAGGTATTTGTGCTGTGGTGCTGTCCTTAGCCTCTTCCCATTTATGGACGTACCTCGTACATCCAGATCTGTGCCTAGCTGTATTCCTGGACGTATGAGGTACATCAAGTGCAGAATGCCGCTGATCGCGCACACCCTCATCTGCGTGCATGTGTCCACCCATGTCGGGAGTGCACATGCACTCTCGTGTACTCTTCTGATAGTGAATGATTGTTGCTACCAGCAATCATTCACATAAAGTTAGGTGTGAATTTTTTTAAATATTTTCTTTGAGCCCAGTGAGCCTATTAAAAAATAAGGGGCTTGATTCACTAAGACAAATAGCATGCCTTAGCAGAGTTAATTGTCCCAATAGGCTGCCTGTCACTTGATAGGACACTTGACAGGCAGCCTATTGGGCCAATCAAAGTGTGGGGATAATGTCCTTTAAAGTGATTGGACCCGCAGGGGCTCAGGGCAGGACGAGTGGAGTAGAAATGGCCCGAACCTCCGATTTTCGGTTCACGAACCGTGAACGTGAACTTCCGCAAAAGTTTGAATAGCGCAAACTTCCGCGAACCGCAATAGACTTCAATGGGGAGGCGAACTTTGAAAACTAGAAACGTTTATGCTGGCCACAAAAGTGATGGAGAAGATGTTTCAAGGGGTCTAACACCTGAGTTTTTGCATAGATGAGTGGGATAGACGCCAAAAGTCCGGGAGAAAAATCGCAAAGCAGCATTTTAAAGGCAGAAATCCAATTGCATGCTAAATTGGAGGCCTAAAGTGCTTTAAAACATCTTGCATGTGTATACATCAATCAGGGAGTAATTAGAGTACTGCTTCACACTGATACACCAAACTCACTGTGTAACGCACTGCAAACAGCTGTTTGTGTTGTGACGGCCATGCTGGACTGGTGCGCACCATGGCAAGAGTGCAGGCGATATCGGTTTTCCAGCCCATATGGTCACCAGGCTGAGGTAGTTCAATGACAGAACAACAGTGATTGTCCAGCTGATCAAATTTGGTCTGTCCACAATGAAGCAACAACCTTATTATCTTTGGTGTGCCACCACCTCATATAGCCGTCGGTCATTGCTTCATTGTGATACGCAAGCCCCTTCACCGCGGCAAGGTAACGATCACAAAGAGGAATTGACACATGTAGATGCCTTTTGTGTTGTTGTTGCAGCCGCAGTGCAGCCAGAAAAATTAGGCAGGCATGTAGACGCACCAGAAAAATTATTATACCGGACACTGCTAGCAGCGGCCTTAAAAATTCAGGAATCCGCCTGGAGTCCCGGACCCTGTTGGTGGTGGCGGAGAAGGCAGTCAAGTGGCCTGCAGGCAGAGATGCTGTGTGGGGACCGACTTAGTCATGGGGCAGGCAGTCACATGGCCTGCAGGCAGAGATGCTGTGTGCGGGGACTGACTTATTCTTCGGGCGGGCAGTAGCCCTCCGGGATCCATGCCTCCTTCATTTTGGTAAAGGTGAGGTACTGAACACTTTTGTGACTTAGGCTGTGCTGAAGGTTCTTTCTGACAGGACGCTTGAGGCAGGGCAAGACAGAAGTTGGGTGGCAAATTGTGACAGCTTTGGTCACAGTTCAATCCTGCGCACCCAGTAGTCCAAGGGTTCATCGCTGCTCACAGTGTCTACATCCACACTTAAAGAGAACCTGTACTCAGTAAAAATATTTAAAATAAACACATGAGGTAACTTCAAATGAACATTGCATAGTTACCTTGCCATCAGTTCCTCTCAGAAGCTCACCATTTTCTTCTGACAATAATCCCTTCCAGTTCTGACAATATTTTGTCAGATCTGAAATATATCAGTTGCTGTCAGTAAAATATCAGTTGCTGTCAGTTAAAGCTGAGAGGAAAACTGATGTACCAGGTAATATCCATGTTTCCCTATGGCTCAAGTGGGCGATGTTACAGTTTAACTGTGTGCTGACAAGAAAGCTGTTATGGGTAATGGCTATTTTCAAAATGGAGGACGAAAAATTCCCTTGATCACAGTGAAGAAACAGGACGCGGGACAGGAGAAAGACACTGAGGAGTAGACTACATGGAAGGTAAGTATGACTTGTGTATGCTTATTATGACTTTTAATTTTCAGTTCAAGTTTTCTTTAAGGCCAGGTAGTCGGCTACCGGCCGGTCCAGGCATTGGTGGAGGGTGGATCCAGAAGCATTGGACTAAAGAATGTCCGCATGTCCAACATCACCATGAGATTTCTGGAGTGTCCTGTCCTTGCCTGCATGGACATGGGAGAAGGATTACTGGCAGTGGTACCTTTATTGCGTTGTGCTGTGACATCACCCTTAAACACATTGTAAAGCATAGTTGCCAGCTTGATCTGCATGTGCTGCATCCTTTCTGCCTTCTGGTGATTTGGAAACATCTCCACCAGTTTGTGCCTATACCGAGGGTCTAGTAGCATGGCCACCCAGTACAGCTCATTCCCCTTGAGTTTTTTTATACGGGGCTCCCACAACAGGCTGGACAGCATGAAAGATGCCATCTGCACAAAGTTGGATGCAGACATACTATCCATCTCCTCTTGCTCTTCCTCAGTGATGTCAGCTAATTTCTTCTCCTCCCCCCAGCCACGAACAATACCACGGGTATTGAGCAAAACCAGCCCCCTGCGACACCTGCTGCGGTTGTTCTTCCACCTCCTCCTCCAAATCAACACCTTCTTCATCATCTGACTCCTCTTCCCCAAACGACTCTTCCTCCTCCTCCTCCCCCCTCTGTGTTGCCGCAGGTGTTGAGGAATCATCTGCTTCTGCTGAGAATTGATCCCACAACTCTTCCCCCCGTTCCTGTTCCTGTTCACGCTCCTCCACAGTTTGATCCACCACTCTATGCACGGCACACTCCAGGAAGAAGGCATATGGGATCAAGTCGCTGATGGCGCCTTCACTGTGACTCATCAGGTTTGTCACCTCCTCAAACGGCCGCATGAGCCTGCAGGCAGTTCGCATGAGTATCCAGTACTTTGGCCAGAACATCCCCATCTCCCCAGACTGTGTCCTTTGACTGTAGTTGTAGAGATACTGTTTGATGGCTTTCTCCTGTTGTAGCAGGCTGTTGAACATCAGGAGGGTTGAATTCCAGCGAGTCGGGCTATCGCAAATCAAGCCTCTCACCAGCAAGTTGTTTCTCCGCTGAATATCGACAAATTGTGCCATGGCCGTGGAAGACTTCCTGAAATGCCCACACACCTTCCTGGACTGCTTTAAGACGTCCTGCAAGCCTTGGTACTTAGACACAAATCTCTGAATTACGAGATTGAGCACATGTGCCATGCAGGGTACATGTGTCAACTTTCCCAAATTCAAAGCCATAATGAGATTGCTGCCGTTGTCATGCACCACGTTGCCAATGTCCAGTTGGTGCGGGGTCAGCCACTGATCCACCTGTTTGTTAAGAGCAGCCAGGAGAGCTGCTCCAGTGTAACTCTCCACTTTGAGGCAAGACATGTCTAAGATGGCGTGACACTGTCGTACCTGGCAGGCAGCATAGGCCCTGGGGAGCTGGTGCTGTGTAGCTGGAGAGGAGATTGCAGCACCAGTAGAGTTGAACTGCCACTCAGCCAAGGAGGAGGAGGAGGACGACAGCGAAGAGGATGTAGCAGGAGGAGAGGAGGTGGCAGCAGGCCTGCCTGCAAGTCGTGGAGGTGTCACAAGTTCCACTGCACAGCCACAAACTCCATGCTTGCCATCGGTCACCAGGTTGACCCAATGGGCTGTGTAAGTAATGTACCTGCCCTGACCATGCTTGGCAGACCAGGCATCCGTGGTCAGATAAACCCTTGACGCAACGCTGTGTGCCAGAGATGACACCACTTGCCTCTCAACTTCATGGTACAGTTTGGGTATCGCCTTTTTTGAGAAATAATTACGGCCTGGTATCTTCCACTGCGGTGTCCCAATGCCCACAAATTTTCTGAAGACCTCAGAGTCCACCAGCTGGTATGGTAACAGCTGGTGAGCTAACAGTTCCGCCAAGCCAGCTGTCAAACTCTGGGCAAGGGGGTGACTGGCAGACATTGTCTTCTTCCGCTCAAAGATTTCCCTTACGGACACCTGGCTGCTGCTGTGGGCAGAGGAGCAGGAACCGCTCAAGGTGAGAGGCAGAGTGGAGGAGGGTGGCTGTGATTGTGAAGGTGCAAGAGAGAAAGCGGCTGAAGATGATGCACCTGAAGGAGGAAGAAAAGAAGGAGGGTGGCTTTTCTTTTGTGTGCTGCTTTTCCTCAGGTGGTCTTCCCATTGCAGTTTGTGCCTTTTCAGCATGTGCCTTCATAAGACACTTGTCCCTACGTGGGTGTTGGCCTTTCCATGGCTCAATTTTTGGAAGCAGAGAGAACAGATGGCATTGTTCTGATCTACGGCAGACACATTAAAAAAATTTCCAAACTGCTGAGCCCTCCTATGGTGCCATCAGCAGCTGACGTTGAAGGGCATGTTGGCTGGCTTTCCATAGGTGGTGATACATGGCGCCGGACACTGCCACCAGCTGTTTCTGACGACGAGATCCCCCTGCTTCTTTCAGCAACTTGTCTCCTCATACTCCTCTCTGATTCACCCTCTGAACTGTTCCCCTGTTCATCTCCTCTATTGGGAACCCACGTGGCATCCGTATCATCATAATCATCCTCCCCAGCTTCGCTTGCCTCAGACACCTCATAAACTGCACCAACAGCAGGTACTTCATCATCCTCCTCCTCACACGTTACGTCCATAATGTCGCCTAACTCAGACATACGAGGTGGTGTAACTTGCTTAGCGCCTTCATCTTGTTGTAACAAGAATGGCTGTGCATTAGTGATTTCCCCAACAAATAACTCCTGCGAAGTGTCAAATGCATCGGATGTGGTGCTAGTAGTAGCACTGGTGGCTGCAGAAGATGAGGTGTTCTGTGTTAAATAGTCAACCACGTCCTGACAATCTTGGGAGTTGATGGGACGTGCCTTCTTTTGAGCACGGTACTTTGGCCCAAGGCCGCACAAAATCACGTCAGCACGACCTCGAACAGACCTGCCAGGTGGCCTGTCTCTGGGTCTGCCCCTACCTCTACCTGTTTTGTCCATATCGGGGGGGATGAAGTGAAAGGTATGCACTGACTTGACTAATACAATGTGCAGTCACACAGGTGCAGTGAAAGGTATGCAGTGACTGGTATTACAATACAATACAATGTGCAGCTGTCACACAGGTGCAGTTAACAGGTATTACAAATGTGCACCTGTCTCTCACACACACACACACACACACACACACACACACACACACACACACACACACACACACACACACACACACACACACACAGGTACCGGACAGGCACAGTGACACTGCGTGCGCTCACGTATGTAGGTGGGTGCACTAAAGAGAACAACAGGTAGGTATATGCAGTGATGGGTATTACAATGTGCACCTGTCACACACACACAGGTAGCGGACAAGCACAGTGACACTGCGTGCACTCACATAGGTAGGTGGGTGCACTGAAGTTAACAACAGGTAGGTATATGCAGTGATGGGTATTATAATGTGCACCTGTCACACACAGACAGGTACCGGACAGGCTCAGTGACACTGCGTGCGCTCATGTAGGTAGGTGGGTGCACTGAAGTGAACAACAGGTAGGTATATGCAGTGATGGGCATTACAATGTGCACCTGTCACACACAGACAGGTGCTGGACAGGCACAGTGACACTGCGTGCGCTCACGTAGGTAGGTGGATGCACTGTGAACAACAGGTAGTTATATGCAGTGATGGGTATTACAAATCTGCACCTGGCACAGTAGTAATTATACCACCAAGGGGCCAAAGGCCAGCTGCGACTGACTAACAGGGCTGTATATAAATATAATTCAAGTGGGCCACACACACACAAAAAAAAATAGATCACAAGAACAAGATTATCTCTCAAAAGAGCTGTTGAGGGGTGCTTTTTTAGCAATAAGAATCAGCAAGGAAGAACAAGAACCTAACTAAGCTTTCCCTATAGCTCTCTCTGCAGCAGCAACAACAGCAGCTCTCCCTTATCTAATTACTGCAGGCACACGAGTGAGTCCAATGCCTGATGCTGCCTGCCTTTTATAAGGGGGGTGGGGCTCCCGGAGTGAGTGTAGGCTGATTGGCTACGATGTGCCTGCTGACTGTGATGTAGAGGGTCAAAGTTGACCCTAATGATGCACTATGGGGGCAAATCGAACTTCCAGAAAAGTTTGCGGTTCTCCGCGATTGCGAACCCTGGAAGCTCGCCGGGGAACAGTTCGGGCCATCTCTAGAGTGGAGCTCTCATCATTGCCAATTAGCAGGTTCATAGCACTCGCTATGCTACTCTGATAAGGAATGTTAACTTTAATAAAGCTTGTTAACTCTGATTAGACATGTGAACTCTGATAAGGTGTGTTGAGTCTGATAAGGCATGCTATTTGTCTTAGTGAATTAACCCCCAGGTGTTTTTTTTTAAGTTTTACCCCTAGTAGATCACGTATACTTGGCTCTAAGATTCATGAACACCTATAATGACCACCCATAGTGATCGGATGCGATCACTAGGGTGACAGCTCGGGGACCCAACACTATATAGAATTATCAAAATGTTGTTGCCTAGCAATGCATCCATACTGGGGTCCCTAAACTGTGCGTCCTAGCGATCGCATGCAATCGCTACAGATGCACAGGCTGGTGATAATGGTACGCTACATGCCCAACTAGTGATGAAATATGGCATGTATAGTATTGTTTTAAAGGAGATAAGCAAAATAAAGTATCTTTTTTACATTTTATTTTTTTTATTTAGCATTGCCAAGATCCATCCAAAAATCACATTTTACACAAGGGTAGAATTCTACCCCCTTCAGTTGTAAAGAGAAAAAAAAAATCCATTAACTGTATGGTTGACACACACAACATTCCTATACAGTAGTGTATCAGCTGTCAGTCATCCTTATGTATTTTTCATGCAAAACCGCCACATCATCCTGTGACACCTTCTCCCATCCATGCTCAAGCATGTGGTACAGGTTCACTATGCCACCAGAGTAAGCATCACAGTATGTAGCCTTCTATATGGAGCGTTTTGCCAGTTCCCGAGCTACTTCCAGGTCTTAGCTGTAGCCTCTGTCCAGAACACCATAGGCATACATGGAACCAGCACCCACTGAGAATACAGAGCCAGACACATGGTTCCCTGCACTGTCCACATATTAAAGACCAGGCCTCCTTTTGTCCCATCTGCAGATCATAGTTCCCATAGACAGCCCCATGCCTTTGTACTGATACACCATATTGGCGAGGAGCTTGGAAGCTGCTGCCACAGATATGCGCTCCTTGTTCTGTAGCTCATAGATGCGGCACTGGTGGGCCAGAAGCCTCTCCTAGAAACTACAGTCAGCAGCTCCTCCAACCATAGTGCCCAACAGGTAAGGATTGACCCTCTTCACCGTCTGTGAGCCAATATACTGTATGAGCCTGCTGTAGAACGGGAGTCAATGGCCACAATAACTCCATGGCGAAACTTGAAGACCAATGTAGTGGTCCCATGCAGAAACTTGATCCCAGGCTCTGCCACGCCTTGTGCCACCATCTGAAAGCTCAGTCCCTTGGCATCCAGGCTGCAGGTTATCGGATTTTCCTGGTGCTGATTCCACAACAGGCCCTCCGATCTCACAACACTAGCCAGCGCCATGTTTACTCCTGGCCAAGCCAAATAATGTATTTTGAGGTGTGTTACAATAGTGGCACTTGTCATATAAAAATTAGGAAAGGGGAAACATTAAAAAATGCGTAATTTTTGCATTTACTCCTAATTTTCTTTGATTAAGTGCCTGTTAAATTAAAAAAAATATTGGAAAAAATATTATGTAAAGAAAACCTAGAATCTTCTGAAAAAAACAACAATGTATTAGTTTGATGGCATAGCCAATAAAAAGTTATTGCTGTATCAATAGTGACACAGCTGATATGTCAAAATTGCCAGGAACCTTAAAGAGACACTGAAGCGAGAATAAATCTCGCTTCAGTGCTTATATTCAGCAGGGGCATGTGTGCCCCTGCTAAAACGCCGATATCCCACGGCTGAACGGGGGTCCCTTCACCCCCAAACCCCCCCTGCAAAATCAACGACCAACATGGTGGTAGATTTTACTGCTCTTCAGGCAGGGCTAACGGCTGCAGCCCTGCCTCTCAGCGCCGTCTATCAGCGGCGCATTGCCGCCTCTCCCCCGCCCCTCTCACTGAAGGAAGACTGAGAGGGGCGGGGGAGAGGCAGAGATACGCGATGACAGAAGTGCGTGAGGCAGGGCTGCGGCCATTAGCCCTGCCTGAATGCGGAAGTGATCCCCCGCTGCACGGAAAGGATATAGGAGGTAAGGGACCCCCGTTTAGCGGCGCGATAGCGGCGGTTTAGCAGTGGCACACGTGCCCCTGCTGAATATAAGCACTGAAGCGAGAATTATTCTCGCTTCAGCGTCTCTTTAAGAAGGTAATAACCTTGGAATGTGAAGTGGTTAAGCATCATGGCATTATGGCACTGCAGTCTCACTTCCCCTGGAGATCTGCTGAATAATCACACTTGCTGCTAGATCCAGAAAGCTCCCTTACACTCACCTGACTCTCACAACTTTGTATGATTGTGTCTTCATTTGAGATAAGCCACCTCAACTTTTTTCTTTTTAATTGGTTTTTAACTTGGTTTTATCATACCATGGGTGCCTCTTTTCCACTTGTACCACCAAGAGAGGGTTGACGTGCTTTGGTGTGATTAGGTCACACTCCAATAAAAAAGGGTAGTAGATGTAAAAAGGTAAAAGAAACAATTGCACAAACTAAAAACTGACACCCAAAGAGGTAACATGATTCAAAACCATTTAAAGAGTAACTGTCAGGCTACAAAAGCTAATTTAAACCTCTATTCTCCTGTGTTAAACAGTTTAGAAGGAAGCCAAAAAGGCAATACTGAAATTAAAAATCCCTCTTACTTTTGATGTGTGCTGAACAGCAAGGCTGTTATTCCCAAGCTCTTAAAAGGACGTGAGGCCGCATGACATACTGCAAAGCATTCTTGGGCTGCTTCTCCCCACCTTGGGTCCTCCCCTCGGCTGCTAGTGAGAAGTTACAGGCTCATGTTACAGCAGCTTGTAATGCAGCCCAGCTCACAGCACTGAAAAATCACAGGGCAGAGTATACTGCATGAGTCCGCTATTGTTTCTAGCCACATGGCTAATTAATATTCACTGCACAGTAGTGTTGTCCATTAGGATCTTTACTGTGAGTCGAATCATCAGGAAGCAGGGAGGACATGACGACACAATTGGCTTCATAGGAGACAGACAAACATGGAACCTATTTAGCTACTGATATATGTGTTTTTTTTCTCTGAGACCTTATACCTAACAGCTCCTCTTTAAAAGGCAAGAAAAACTTACCCCAAGAAAAGGACCGATTTTAAGTTACAAAAATAATTTATTCAGAAACACTGGTCAATGTCTATTGCGGGCAAACACCGGCCTCCTCAGCTCAATAAAACAGTTTCTCATGTTAAGAGTGATTTGGCTTGGATCGCCCAATAGCTTAAAACATCCAAGAATGGCTAAGAACAAAACAATGGTTTATTTTGAAGTGACCTTCATATGAGCTTTGATGCAAATCTTTTTGAACATCTATGGAAAGAACTAATACATACAACCTGAAGATGATGCACTTCAAACCAGACAGAGATGGAGCACAATGCTCAGGAATCATAGGTCAAACTACCTGTGCATTGGTGCAGAAGTCTCATTGAAAGTTGTCACGTCAACAGTCACTTGTTTGCAGTAATTGCCTCTAAACACTGAGAAGGAAAATATTAAGTTTGGGGGTCCATAGTTTTTGCACATGCCATTTTCATTTGTTTTATTGTTTGTAATATTCAGCAGAATCAAAACTCTAAAACAAAGACTGATTTCTTTTTGTTAAATATGGAAATAAAAATGTGAGGGATAATTTTGTTCATGTATTTATATATTTATATTTATTATATATACACTTGAACACTTTTTGTGGCCTGATACCAACAAATCTGCACAAAATTGTGTGTGTGTGTGTGCGTGCGTGCGTGCGTGCGTGCGTACGTGCGTGTGTGTGTGTGTGTGTGTGTGTGTGTGTGTGCGTGTGTGTGTGTGTGTGTGTGTTTGTGTGTGTTTGTGTTTTCATATAAATGTAATTTTCACTTCACAGGGCTACTACCCATCTGCATGACACTTGTGGGCTTTAAGTTTTCACAAACGTTTCCATAGAATGTGAGCAGGATAAAGTGGTTTTATCTGCTCCAGCGCATATCATCCTCTTGTCTGGGCATCAGTAATATCCCTATGCAAATATCTCATCTTACTGGTCAGAGCCTCTTTAAAACTTCCATAAATGCTTATAATTACAGCATTAAACTCTAGTTTATTATTTTTCACAGGTGCAGGTGTACAGCTGATAGCAAACCGTACCACATTTACATACAAATTGAAGATTTTTTTCCCTCTCCTCTCTTAACTAATCAGCCAAGTAAAAGGAATGAAGCCTTAGAGCGCGATCAGGTCCTTAAATACATCTGGTGACATTTTTACCATGCATTAGAATGATAGGGCAAGCAGAAATATAATGTAGCAATGATTGCTTTTCCATTGAAAGCACAAACTGTTTCATTTTTCCTGTCATCTCAAATAAGTGTTAAAGAGGGATTTGAGGCTATTGTGTGTGTTCCTTATGCCAGAAACTTACAAACACTGATGGGCGCATTAAATACCCATTAGTGTCTCCACTGAAATCATGGCCACATATCTGCTCTTCAGAATGTATTCTTTGATTTAAAGTGAAATTGGCCTATGTTATGCTTCCCATTCCCTGCTCTAAAAGCAACAGCTCCAATTACCTAGGGTGTAAATTAATTTCTCGTTTTCAGATTGCATTTGACTGTAATTCTTCATGCGGGTCACATGCTACGATGTCAGATTGTAAACCATCAGTGATGATATGATAGTGGCATTACCAAAAATCTGGAAGGTTTCCAATAATGAAAAACAGACAGAGAGGGAAGACAATGAACCCAGAATGGCACTTCACATACTTTGTTGATTTAAATAATGGCTTTAATTATTTTTGTTTCATTTCTGTGGAGACAAAATTATAGCCTGTGGAGACATAAGCGGCTGTGCTCTTAATAGTAACATTTTACAATGAAAATAGACAAATTAGTGGTAAATAGAATGGGATGGGGGAAAGAGAATCAGTCACTTTTGTAGTCTGTTTTTTGTGTTTTTATGAGCTCATAGTTTTATTCCATAAGACACTAGGCTTAAATGGCCTTCAAAATACTGTACAGTAAATAACTGTTAACTCGACCTTTATGTCCACCCAAAAGAACAAAAGCCAAAAGGCCCATGCTGAGTTGTTAAACTTGGTGTACTGTGTGTGCATTGTTATTCATAGATCTAGGCAAAACTATAGTCGACCACAGTGGGTACTGAAACACAACAGGTTAGTAAGAAAGTTCAACAAATACACATAGGTAACACAAGTAATTTGTATAGATCACTATCCATAGGAATTTGTAAACTGTTGTACTGAAAGGGATATACAGTACATGTTACTACAGTAATATTAGTTTTTCGTTTTCTTTTTTTTAACAAGATACCCATACTATATGCTATTGAAGCTCACATTGTCATAACTTTGGCCACATTTGGCAATTTGATTGAGCACCCTCATTCTGAAGACCTACTTTAACAATGTTTTACAATATTTAATCTACCTTACTTATGCACTGCATGGTTGTTGCTAATTTCAAGAATTAAGCCATGTGCAGATATCAGATTGTAATTGAGCCTTGAATTTCAAAATAGGACTATTATTGGAATTGTTATTGATGATACCCATACAAAATGCACAATCAGAATAAACAATATTGCTTCAAAGTTAAAGAAGCACTGTAATGAAATATAGAAAATGCAGTAAATTATTCAGGATACCCACTTTTATATTAATTGTCACACTTCCTATATCTAAATATCTAAAAAACACTTCCTATATCTAAATATTGCTTTGCACTATATCTATATATTGCCGTACAGTATATATATATATATATATATATATATATATATATATATATATATATATTGCTGGTTAAGAACCATTGATACAGAGTATTGTATACTAAAACAGGCCTAACGACCCTGTTATGACTGGAATGCTATTGTTATCTTGATTCTGCCTTTATATACCCATTGAACTGAATCACTCATCTGCCTGAACCAACACCTAGTATATACCATTGTCTTAAGTGTGATCCATTCAGCACTGCTGATCCAAAGTTCCGCATGAATGGAGTTTTGGATCACCACTTTGGGGTACTTACACTAGGTGATCAAAACACCAATTGTGACCAAAAATGTTAGAACTCTCCTTTATAAATACAGTATGTCCACAGGAAAGGTTGCACTCCACATGGAAATCAAAGTAGCCAATGCCAGGGGTTCACAGTTATCACAAAGTCACCGTCTCTTTGTTCCACCCAATTCAACCAAAATCACTGGAGCCTGGAGACTGATCACTGTGGGACCAGGCGGGGACCGGAGTTGAAGTGCTTTTAGTACTGACATGTAAAACTAAAAGCAGCCTGATGGTGAGTGCATACCCTGAGGGAGGATTATGTGAATAGTATCCATGTATGTGGGCACATCCCGGTGGAGTGCAGAATGTGGTGGCAAGGGCTTTTGAGTCCATCCGTTATTCAGCACTATGTGCATTTTGTAATCTATTCCTAGGGCTGATCTCTAACACCTCTGCAGTGGGGGTTTGAGGATCGTGGAGTGCAGTGATTTTGGCTTTTTAAATATGGAGATCTTAAAACAAGCCAATATGATTTTTTAAACTGGAGAACAAGGAAGTATTGAGAAAGTAGTATATAAATAGGTCCCATTGTGTTGTAATTTGTTCTGTTCACTTCACTTCTCCTTTAGGAGTTAGAGCCCCACACCAGTGGGCTACGAATTCCCTGCATCCGACCAGCCACATGGGGTACAAGGAGTTAATAGGGTTTAGGGAAGGGAAACATTATTTTTAAAGATTTATTTGAATAATATAATATTTGAATAATAATAATACTAGTAATAATAATAATAATAATAATAATAATAATAATAATAATAATAATATCTTTAAAATTCCACTTTGACATACCGTGCATGCACAACACAATATCCAGCCACTGAAATCAATTTCAAATTGAAAATGGTCTTTAAGCTTTCTTTGAAATTTCATGAAAATATCACTGTTGGAATAATTTATTTCTGCAGTTCAGAGCTGGATTATTCTCCTGTTTTAAACTGATAATGTCTCACTGAAGAGTATCATTGGTTAGTCAAAGTCAAAGGGTTGTTTCTCTGCTGTAAATAAAAGTATGTCTTGTTTTGCTTTCTGTTTGGTGCAGTATGACTCCCATCAGCTGCACATATAATAATTCCTTTTTTTTTGTATAGCGCCTTTCTCCTGTCGGACTCAAAGCGCTTATGAGGCAGCCACTAGAGCGCACTCAGTAGGCAGTAGCAGTGTTAGGGAGTCTCGCCCAAAGAACTCCTTACTGAATAGGTGCTGACTTACTGAACAGGCAGAGCCGAGTATCGAACCCAGGTCTCTATATACTATATGTGGCTGGCAGACCCCTATGAAGATTTATTTTAAAAAATTAAAAATTAATTGTGCCAAGCCGGTAATATGATACCAATTCCGAGTGTCGATCTCTACCTCCTTACAGATTTGGAAACGGTAATATGATACACCCCGAGAAATAAGAGAACACTGCAAATATGATCTGTTTCTCAAGTTCTCTCTTTTATAGTTGCAAGTACTGAACTGAAAAGCTTTGCCTTTGTTTTTTTTAGAACTACTAGCACTATTTCATCTTAATTACAGAATACAAATATTTGTAGTACATAATTGTAAAGGAAATGACAACACATTAACATAAGAGAAGCTATGCAGTGTTTGCAGAACTTGAATAATTGAAAGAAAACAAATCTCCAGTTCACTCTTAAACAAAATGGCAGTAATGTTCAGAATTCAGTACTTGGGGAAATAGCTCTGAGTTGCAATCACAATATTTATATGTTTTGGCATTTTCTCAATCAGTTTTTCTCAACCAGCTCTGAGTTGCAATCACAATATTCATATGTTTTGGCATTTTCTCAACCAGTTTTTCACATTGCTTTTGGGTAACTTCATACCACTCTATCTGCAAAGAATTCAAACAGTTCAGTTGTGCTTGATGGTTTGTGATCATCCCTCCTCCTCTTGAAGTCAATGCAGAATTTGTCAATATAGTTTATATCTTGAGATTGGACTGGCTAAGACAAACTCTAAATTTGGTGATCCTCCATCCAGACCTTGATTCCCCGGGCTGTATGGCATGGAGCATTGTCCTGCTGGAACTATCAATCATCTGAGTTGGTTGAGGAACATAGTATTAACAGAACGAAGCACATTTTTTCTAGGAGAACCTTGTATATGACTTGATTAATGTATTCTTTGCAAAGACATTTGTGCCTAATTCCAACGACCCCAATCATCACTGACCCACCTTCATATTTTAAAGTTTGTGTGAGACACTGTGGGTTTTAGGTTTTTCAGACCAATATCTAACCATAAAATGACCCAGCATTTGGCAATGCTAAAAATTGGACTCATCAGAGAAGATGACCTTTCCTCTATTCATCTACAGTCCAATTCCTGTGGTTTTTAGCAAGCCTTAACCTGACTCTTCTTTGCTTCTCAATAATGAATGGATTTTTTCTGGCTTTGCATGACTTCAGCCCTGCCTGTAGGTGCCTGTTTTCAACTTTTATTGCCATGCACTTTGTCCCAGTCTCAGTTTTCCACTGTGTTTGAAGGTCTCTTCATGTCAGTCTATGGTTCCTAATTTGAGTGGCAATCAAATTAGTTTATGGACATCTTTTTGCATGCTGTTCTCCATCTTCCTGACTTATCCACCATTACACCTGCACTTACATAGATGATATTGACACTGAATGTGATATGTATGAGAAGGCTAACCTAGAGAATATGTGAAAAAAAATGTATTTCAAAAAACCCTACACTTTTTCGGACAATTGATTTTACAATTCAGAGTAGAAACATACTTTTAAACAAGTGTATTGAAGGACATTTTGTCTTATTGTAAAGCAATATAAATACCTGAAAAGCTGAATGAGAATATAAGTATATGTTTGTGCTTGGGTGCAGGCTGGTTGCCAAAGCACAAGACACTCCTGGCCATGGCTGCTGTGTACAGCCATATGAGAGCACTATCTAAGAGGTCAATTGAAATTGACATAGCATATGACCTTGCTCTGCCTGTGTCCAGTCAGAGTTTTGTATGGGGGGCATAACTCCAACATTGAGGGGGGGGACAGTGAAGTGGGGGGGCACACAGTATATGGGGACACTAAAAAAAAACACACGTATGGCTACCTCATAAATTTTGATACAGTGCAGTGTGCTTTAATGTTCCACTGTCTTTGTTATTTGTGTGTTTTTTTGTTAGTAGGTTGGTGTGTGTGACTGAATTTTTCCATCAGCCATTACATGTGGGGTGTGACTTGGTTGAAGGCAGTACAGATCTCTTCAATTAGTGTGTCTGAATCTGTAGTGTGAGCATGTACATAATTAGAAATTTTGTTTTTTGGACATTGACTCATCGTCAACATTTTACAAATAGGTAACATATTCATTAGGCATAAAATAAAGACCCATACAAATTTGAATGTAAAATGTTTAACCTGTTCAGCTTTCAGTGTTTTTTCACCTTATACATTCGAGCAATTTTCACCTCCCATTCATTCGCCAATAACTTTATCACTACTTATCACAATGAATTGATCTATATCTTTTTTTGTTTCCGACACCAATTAGGCTTTCTTTGAGTGGTACATTTTGCTAAGAATTATTTTTTTCCAAATGCATTTTAATGGAAATATTAAGAAAAAAAGGAAAAAAATCATTATTTCTCATCTTTCGGCCATTATACCTTTAAAAGAATACATGCTACCACAATTAAAACCCACATATTGTATTTGCTGATTTGTCCCAGTTATTACACAATTTAAATTGTGTCCCTATCACAGTGTATGGCGCCAATATTTTATCTGGAAATAAAGGTGCATTTTTTAAGTTTTGCGTCCATCACTATTTACAAGCTTATAATTTTAAAAAATAATCGTAATATACCCTCCTCACATGCATATTAAAAAAGTTCAGAACCTTAGGTAACTGTTTATGTTTTTTTTTCTTTATTGTAATTTTTTTAATTAAATATTTGGGTAATTTTTGGTGTGGGAGGTAAACAGTTAACTTTAAATGTAATAAATTGTGTTTATTTAATAAAATATATGTAGATGTAGTTTTATTATTTGGCCACAAGATGGCCATAGTCAATGTTTTATTTTTTAGTCCTGTAAGCAAGCGCTCTCGCTTCCAAGAAGTATAGGGTGGACAGGAAACTTTTTTTTTTCTTTAGAGAGATCACATCTTCTCAAAGAAGGCGTTGGTCTTTCTACCGGGGACTTAGATCAATGAATGTGACCTATGTTCCTATTCATTGATGTCTGGGCTAACAGTCGGCAGCATGGGCACACACAGGAGAACAACAGCAGCCTTTTGAATGCAGTAGCAACATCCAAAAGGCTAAAGTAGTTAAAAAAGCACAGCCATTTTGAATGTAGGAAAGTTCCAGACCTCCTATCATGGATTCATGAGCACATACAATTCTTGGTAATAATAAGGTTCAAATTAAGATCAAGCATTCATTTGAGCTGAATTTCATGGATTCATATTCTACAAACATTTTACATTTTCATTTAAATTTGAAATGCACATATTGGCTTTGATAGAATTCTGCATTATCTGAAGTATGGAAAAGATTCTTGGTGTTGAATAAAAATATGTATTTAGTATATGCATGTGCTAAACACAGTGTGGCTATCTACCTAGCTCCATTAACCTCCTGGCCGGTCTAATTCCCGCCGGCAAGGAGGCAGCGCAGAACTTTTTATTTTTTTTTAAAATCATGTAGCAAGCCCAGGGCTCGCTACATGATAGCCGCTGAGCGGCGGCATCCCCCCACCCACTCCGATCGCCTTCGGCGATCAGAATAAGCAGGAAATCCCGTTCAGAACGGGATTTCGTGCAGGGCTTCCCCGGTCGCCATGGCAACGGTGCGGGATGACATTACCGACGTCATGGACGTTGGGACGTCACAGGGAATCCCGATCCGCCCCTCAGCGCTGCCTGGCACTGATTGGCCAGGCTGCGCAGGGGTCTGGGGCAGGGGGGGTGGCGGGTAGCGGCGAATCGGCAGGTAGCGGCGGCGATCGCATACTACACGCAGCTAGCAAAATGCAAAATGCAAAATGCTAGCTGCGTGTAGGAAAAAAAAAGTTATGCAAATTGGCCCAGCGGGGCCTGAGAAATCCTCCTGCGCAGGTTACCCCGAGCTGAGCTCGGGATAACTGGCAAGGAGGTTAAAGACTACCAAGGCTGAATAACCCACCTGTTTGCTGGGAAATGTGCATTAATCTTAAACCCCATCCCCATGGCAAAACTGCAAAGGCTGTTTTTGCCCAAAGCCTCATTGAAGAAGTTCAGCGCTCCGTAGCCACCCCCACTTGTGTTGCTGTGGTGTGCCCCCAGCTTGGCAGTTGGCAGGCGACTATAAGAATAATGTCAATTTCTCAGCAAATTGGTGACTTATTCACCCGTCTTTAAGTATGTGGACGCATAACACATACAACCCTCAATTATTATTAGACACTGGGCCTACACAAAGGGGATGCTCAAAGCATTGATACCTATCAGCATTTGGCACTAGTGGTTTATAAGGCAAGGATTAATTTTTCACTCTACTAACAAGGTATCCACTTAGTGCTGACTGGTATGCAGGCTAGAAGGATTATCTGGGAGAGATATCCTCACTGGCTTTTTTCCTGCAAACCATCAATTTGCACAACCAGTTTACAAGATGGCTGAAATTTCTAGTGGGGAGAGGAGGAGTTAAACACACCATGTTCTTTATCTGTGCTACTTCTCTTTAAATGTTCCTGTTTTATGTTTTGCCTTCCTAGGTGCTGTTCAAGTTTTCTTTTTGCATTATTACGGATGAGGGTACCTCTATCCCAATATCTCACCTAAGAGTCTTTTAATGGTGTAAGATGCAATTATAAAAAAAAAAAAAAAACGACATCAATTTAAATAATTAAATGGTTTCAGGTAAAAAAACATTTAAATAGATTTAAGGGGATCGGTTGAAAAGGGTGCCCGAGCTGCCTGTATGAAAAGGGCGCTGCCATAGACATCAATGTTATTTCTGGAAATATGGGCTACAAGGTGTAGAAAAGGGCGCCCGAGTTTTGATATAGGCTACAAGTGGGCTCCCCTTTGTAGCCCATATTTTTTCGGCTACAAGGTTTTCGGCTACAAGCGGGCTCCCCTTTGTAGCCCATATTTTATTCGGCTACACTAAGGTGCCCCTCTGTAGCCCATATTATTGACTTTTTTTTGTAGCCGAAGTTTTTATATGGGCTACAAGCACTGTAAGCCGAATTATTTCATTCCCCCACTATCCATGGCGGCCTGGAGGGGGAATAGTAATTAACACATCCCGGAGTTTTTTTCTAGCCAAAATTTTTATATGGGCTACAAGCGCTGGAAGCCGAATTATTTCATTCCCCCACTATCCATGGCGGCCTGGAGGGGGAATAGTAATTAACACATCCCGGAGTTTTTTTCTAGCCGAAGTTTTTATATGGGCTACAAGCGCTGGAAGCCGAATTATTTCATTCCCCCACTATCCATGGCGGCCTGGAGGGGGAATAGTAATTAACACATCCCGGAGATTTTTTTGTAGCCGAAGTTTTTATATGGGCTACACCAGGCGCCTTTTTTTTGTAGCCGAAGTTTTTATATGGGCTACACCAAGCGTCTTTTTTGTAGCTGAAGTTTATATGGGCTACACCAGGTGCCTTTTTTGGAGCCGAAGTTTATATAGGCTACACCAGGCGCCTTTTTTGTAGCCGAAGTTGGTATATATATGGGCTCCACCAGGCGCCCTTTTTTACTGGCGCCCTTTTCATGTAGACCCGATTTAAGTTACCCTAAGCTGTATGTTTATCTTCAAGAGACAGGGTATGATTTTGTGGCAGTGGGTCAGGTGAGAATTTACACTACGTCAGCCAATGCAATATCGAACACTGTTACTACCATGCACCTAAATGAACACCTTTGACCAAGAATTTTCAACGCATTTGCAACGCATTTTACCAAATTCTCCCTGAAGTTGATTGAATTGTGAATTAGGTGGACATGCTGTAGCACCAATTGCTAAATGTAAAGCCCCCTTTACACTTACATGTCTTCCTAGGCAAAAAAGCCTTGATAGTTGCTATGGCTTTACTAATGCTTTGGACATTACTCCTGAGGATATTGGCATGAGATCATCAACTAAAGGTAAGTATTTAATGTTAATTAAGAACATTACTTTTATTGTGTTTTTATTTAACTCTTGTGAAAATGGGTAAGGAGTACATTAGTACTACTATATCTATTTCACCTAGGGGGAAGACATCTGGGGGTTCCCTTTAATAATTTGATCATAGGCCACATACTTTAGGGCTTACACTCACAGACATAGGGGCTGTTACAACCACCTCCTCCTGGGCACTAGAGGTGGTGATGAGTCCCTTGTCTATAGTATGGACTAGGTCTTTTGGGGAGAGGGAAGGCTTCACCACCACTCTCTCCCAAAGCCCGCTATATCATGGACCATGTGTGCTGTTTCAGCTCAGGGTGCAAAGACCCACATACTCCAGCTCAGAATTCTGGCTATACCAACCTGCATGGGTGACAATAATGGAGGGGCTCCTTCATTTTCTTTTTTAGTGCTGCAAATAATAGGTACAATTGCCATGGATCCTTATATAGCATTATTGCAGATGTACAGCGATCCTCTGCCAAAGCATTGCAGCTTGCCCCAAGGTTTCCTGTTGCGTCATTACACTGTCACTGTACTGACCATCAGGATACCCTGGAGGCAATTTACACTGCTTTTGCTAAATGCATCAGATGCCTTAAAGAGACTCCGTAACAAAAATTGCATCCTGTTTTTTATCATCATGCAAGTTCCAAAAGCTATTCTAATGTGTTCTGGCTTACTGCAACATTTTCTGCTATCACAGTCTCTGTAATAAATCAATGTATCTTTCCCCTGTCAGACTTGTCGGCCTGTGTCTGGAAGGCTGCCAAGTTCTTCAGTGTTGTTGTTCTGCTATGAACTCCCCCTTTCAGGCCCCTCTCTGCACACTGCCTGTGTGATATTTAGATTAGTGCAGCTTCTCTCTGCTCTCTTATCTTTTACAAGCTGGATAAATCCTCCTCTGAGCTGGCTGGGCTTTCACATACTGAGGAAATTCAGACAAGGGCAAAGCTGTTTGCAGGAAGAAAAGAGCAGCCTGAAACTTCAGTACATGAGAGATGCAGGGGGAATGAAACACACAAATGATCTCTTGAGATTCAAAAGGAAAGCTGTATACAGCCTGCTTGTGTATGGATGTATTTTCTATGTGTGGACATACTGTACATCAACCTACTTCCTGTTTTGGTGGCCATTTTGTTTGTTTATAAACAAACTTTTTAAAACTGTTTTTAACCACTTTTAATGCAGCGGGGAGCGGCGAAATTGTGACAGAGGGTAATAGGAGATGTCCCCTAACACACTGGTATGTTTACTTTTGTTTGATTTTAACAATACAGATTCTCTTTAAAGTGAACCTCCAGACTAAAAATCTGCTCAGCAGAACTGAAAAGGCTTTGTGTTTATTTAACAGTTTCACAACATCAGAACTTTGTTTTTCTTATAGAAGTCTCATTTTTAGCTGCATTTTTAGCTAAGCTCTGCCCCATCAAAAAAAACTGTCCAGGCTTTTTCCCCCTGATGCTGTGCAAAGCATGATGGTATTTCCTATGTTGTTTTTCACATTGTCTAGCAACTGGGAGGGGTGATAAGGACACAGGACAGTTGGAACTGTGTCTCATGCTCCCTGTCACCTCCTTTCAACCAAAAAGATGGCTGCCCTTATGAAATCAAAAACCTTTGCCTGTTCTTTTAAAACAGAGTGGGTAAGAGATTATATTACCTATCTATTTTAATTAACATAACTAATGTAATTTAATGACAGTATGTTTGTTTAGGTTGAAGTTCCTCTTTAAGTACTTATGGAATCATACTTAATTTGTCTTGGGGTGGGGAGGATTTACTATATACAGTACATCTGCAGTGTAAGGCAGTCACACTGTTTACCACTTAAGTCTATCTGGGTGAATATATTTATCCAGATAGGCTGTGCTGCTTCCAGGGAGCGGTGTGTGCGAATACGTGTGCTCCCGCTGCCTGCTATTAGCCCCGCGATCAATGAATGGGAATATAATTCCCATTCATTGATCTAAGTCCCCTGCAGAAAAACAGACGGTCTCTTATCAGAGGCCAGGGTCTTTCTGCAAAAAAAAAAAGTTTCCCGTCCTCCTAATGGTTCCTGGAAGTGAAATTGTTCGCTTCCAGGACGTTTTGACTGTGGCCATCTTGTTGCCAAATAGTAAAGCTACACCCAAATACATTTTTCATTAAATAAATACATTCAATTACATTTAAAATTAGCTGTTTACCTCCCACACCAAAAATTACCCAAATAACATTTTTAATAAAAATAAAAAAAAATTACAATAAAAAAACACATACATAGTTACCTAGGGGTCTGAACTTTTTGAATATGGATGTCATACCTTGCACCTGCATGTCATAATATGCATGTCATAATATGCATGTCATAATATGCATGTCATACCTTGCACCTGCGCAGTATGCATATGTATCTAGTAGTACACGTACGTAGTACACGTACTGCGCAGGCGCAAGATGGCCATAGGGATGGGAATGCAATTGAGGGCACACACGGCCATAGCCACGCAGGTACACTGCCAAAGATAAAACGGAGCCATGGCGGGGGACCGGATGATCGGTGACTGACGGTGTGGGCACAGGATGTCTGCAGGGGACTGATGGAAGCCTTGGGTAAGTGAACCTTTTTTTTGTACTCATTTAAGTTAAAGCTCACTTTGCAACTTTGTATATTTTCTTAAAGTGTACCAGAGCTGTTGTAACTAAAACATTTTATGCATACCTGGGGATTCTTCCAGCCCCATATGCAAGGATCTCTCCCACGCCGCCGGCCTCAGTCTTCTCGCAGCTCCGATACCGGGTCCCAGCATTTCCATCAGTCGAAGCCAGTCTGACATAAGTGAAGTGCGCTGTTTGCGTATCTCTCCAGCAGTTTCTGGAAAGATACATAGAGGGCACACTTCTCCTGCGTAGACTGGCCCGACTGAAGGAAGTGCGGGGACCCGGTATTGGAGCTGCGAGAAGAGGGCTGGAGGAATCCTCAGGTATGTATAAAACGTTTTAGTTACAACAGCTCTGGTTTCCTTTAAATGTATTCAATGTACTGTGTGTTTTTAGATCAAAGTAGTTTATAGTTTTGTTTTAAATGTCAGCTATAATAACTTGCATTTCCTTACAAACATGAGCATTTGCAAAGTACTATTTATAATTGGACTATGCAATTAATTAGCTATTTTTTTTGTTCTTTTTATTTACATCATTGCAGCCATGCACTGTGATACATGCAAAACGTGTGAAACAAAGTTTTCAAAGTGGCATTTGTATCATATAAATTTTCTTTAATACACTAGTAGTGCACAGAGAGAACTAAGGGCCAGCCAGTAAATCTGAACTGAAAGTATGGTATTAATTTAGGCTGGTCTCAGGAGAAAAGAAAATGATGGTTGACACCTCATCAACCACTTTAATCTTCAGTAAACTAACAATCTTGAATGAATTTAAAAAGCAAAAATGATGGCCCAGTGGTTTCTGGGTGAAATGTCAAAGGAAGTGAGAAGGTCACATCTCGAGTGTATATGTATACCAAGGGAATTACCAGCTCCTATAATGTCACTAGTACAGCTTTATAAATGTTAATTGATAAAAGACTAAAATAACGTAATTTCGGACGTATGTTGCAAGCCTCACATAAAAGTAGAGCTGCAGTAATATACAGTAAACACTTCTAATCTTGACTATATAGTTATACAGGGATGGCATACTTACTTGTCTGATGTCCCCTAAAGTTTATTGATTTTAACTACAGATTGATGCTGTTATTATTGCTACTTCATTAAAAAAAAAAAAAAAAAAAAAAAAAAAAAACAGACACAAGAGAGCAGAAAGACAAAAAGGCCATGAATTGCTGTCAAACTTACAATAAGTCTCCATTCACTCAATACAAACTGCAATCTGTACAATCTATGCAATCGCAAGGCAACATAGCTGAAAAGTCACATCACGCAGGTACCATTGCAGTGCTACCATACAATATGATAGTATACCTTACTACTGCCACTGCAAACATACACATTGCCCTGTAAATGCACTGCTAGCTGTGCCATATCCCGATGGAACTAGATGTGCCGCATCACACCATAGGAATACTTTTGCATCATATGGTAGGGACTAGATTGTGAGTCCCTCTGAGGGACAGTTAGTGACAAGACAATACACTCTGCGTAATATGTCAGCACTGTATATATACTTAAATAAATAATTAAATGTTGTGGTGGCAACGGACATATTGTCACACTCCTGCTACAAAATATTTATCTCCCTGACATATGACCCCTGCCAAGCTGAATAAAATCTTTACCACTTACCCCTACACATGTTGGAGATGCAGCAAGCACAGAGGCACTTTTATTATTATTATTTATTGTATTTATATAGTGCCCACATATTACACAGCAGTGTACAATACACAAGATTACAGACAATGATAACAGGGGTGACCAACAACACAATACATGCAATAATTAATAATATACAACAAAACTGGTAATAAGCAATAAGATACACAACACAATACAGATAATAATACAATGCCAGATCATACGGTTGTAGTCCCAATAATACAAGTTCACATTACTCTAGGTAGTGTGCACATTCAAGTATGGTACACAAGGAGAGAGGGCCCTGCCAAAGGTTTACAATCTAGAAGAAGGGGGTGGCGACACGAAAGGAGGGGACAATGCCATGCTATATGCTTTTATGTATATATCTTGGCATTGTCCACTTATAAAGCCTTACTGGTCTGAAATTCACTACTTGGTTAAAAAAGATTTCCTGTGTTTCTCTTCCCTTCAAGCCAGAAACATACTTACTCCATGATGTACAATACCTCAATCTATAAAATTCTACAAAAAAAAATCGGTGGTTCCCCACCTCCTAAATGCAAAAGCTATGATGATTCCAGGCCTTTGGAAATTGCAAAATATTTCCTCAATCCATGCCTGATTTGATAGGATTGACAGAGTTTGAGAGATTGAGGAGACCATTCTTTAGAGACAGAGTGGACCTATTTCTACTCACTTGGTCAGGTTGGTACAATTTTAAAGATACTGAGCTCTGTTATCACTCCTGGATAGGGATGGCTGAATGTGTTTGCTTTTACAATCGTTTGCAATCCCCATTGACTTTATTGGCAGGCAAACCTCTAAAACCTTCATGGCATCTCTACACCCACATTTTTTTTTAAAAGTGTACAAAGTATACCAAAACCTGGACAGTGGCATGGCAGAAGTGGATCAAGGGCAAAATATCCTTCAAAAATTATGTATTTAAAGAGACTCTGAAGCGAGAATAAATCTCGCTTCAGAGCTCATTGTTAGCAGGGGCATGTGTGCCCCTGCTAAACCGCCGCTATAGCGCTGCTAAACGGGGGTCCCTTCACCCCCAAACCCCCCACTGCGACACTTGTTCCCAGACTTGGTCGCTCCTGGCGCCAGGGCTAACGGCTGCAGCCCTGCCTCCAGTCGCGTCTATCTGCGGCGCATCGCCGACTCTCCCCCGCCCATCTCAGTGAAGGAAGACTGACAGACGCGTGTGGGGCAGGGCTGCGGCGGTTAGCCCTGCCCCAACCTGGAAGCGCTCCCCCACTGAAACGAGGGGATTTGGGGGATCAGGGACCCCCGTTAAGCCGCGGGATAGCGGCGGTTTAGCAGGGGCACACGTGCCCCTGCTATCTATGAGGTCTGAAGCGAGATTTATTCTCGCTTCAGACTCACTTTAACACTGATGCTTTTTTATGCTTAAATGCCAAAAATCACATATGGTTTTTATATTTTTAAAATAAAGGTGTAGTATTTCTGTCACGGTTACCTACCGTAGAATTGCATTTTCAGCCACTTTTGTAGAGACCAGAGATTCGTGTCATTCGTGTGACCTAAAATTTCATATTTTCAAATATTTCATCTGAATGTGCCACATCACCAATGACTTCACTCTACAGCCACACCATCCTTCCTGCCCAACAGAAAATAACACCAGTCCTTTAGAGAGGCCTGAATATGTGTTATAAGAAGCAGTGCTGGGCCGAAATTACGCATGAGCGTAATTACGCATCGTAATTCAATGTAAATTTACGCGTAAGCGTTACGCGTAACTTACGGTCTTACGCGTAATTATTTACGCGTAAGACCGTAAGTGGTATCGTAATTACACTGTCTACCGTAATTGCTAGGCATGCGTAATTTTACGAACACTTACGCGTAATTTTACGCGTAATTACTAACGTAAAATCTCCCATTTTCTAAGAGTAGCCAATCAGTCAACATCCTAAGCAACCAATAGTATCTTCTCCCGCCCTTCAGTATAAGCGTACGTTTTGACGCATATGAATGATATGTACGCAATAACTGTCACATTGACGGCTATTGCGTACATATCATCCGCATGCGTAAAAAAATACGCATTAATGGGTATTACGGCACTACGCGTAACATTGTAGTGTAAGAGCCTTCATTACGGTATCCTTACGCGTAATTGCGTAAGTTTACGCGTAATTACAGTGATGTACCGTAGATAATTTCCTACGCCGTAACCGTAATGGCGTAATGCGTAATAGCGTAAAATTACGCGTAATGATCCGTAAGCGTAGATTTTTCCATTACGACCAGCACTGATAAGAAGCATCTTCATACTATGATAAACAAATGTTTAATTTTTTATGGAGTTATTTTTTTAAAGAAAATGTGCCTGGTACCTGCCAGTAGTGTAAGAATGTTTTAAATATCATACATTATATAAAATAAAAATACATTGTGACATGGAACCTAAATTAATGTTCAAAAAGGTGGATCAGCGCAACACCAGGCCGCCTCCGAATGACCTCCATCAGAGATGCGCTGAGCCCCCCCAGGAACTACATTTCCTTGCTATGTACTAATGTAATTTGTTTTTGGTCAGCTGCTCCCACTTAACAGCCGTGCCTTTGGTGTATATGCAGAGCTTCTGTTTGGGTTCAAGGTGCGTTTGTAGTTCCTGGGGGGGCTCAGCGCATCTCTGATGGAGGTCATTCGGAGGCGGCCTGGTGTTGCGCTGATCCACCTTTTTGCGCAATTTTCAATTTTCGATTTTATTTGATTAGCCGCACCCAGGCTATGCATATACATAGGTTAGGATTTAGTTAGTGTTAGGCCCCTCCCATGGAGGATTGTCTTCTTCGCAGAGGGAGGGACGAGTACTTAATAGGTTGCGTGCAAGCTGTTAATGGAAACCAACATCCTCCTCTAGTGGTAGACAGGTCATGTGTATGCTCGGTGTGTATTCGACCCCACAAGTGGGGCTTGCACTCTTTTGCAGGTAGGCACTAGTCTGTTTTTAAGTAGCGCTGCTCATTTCCTTGCTATGTACTAATGTAATTTGTTTTTGGTCAGCTGCTCCCACTTAACAGCCGTGCTTTTGGTGTATATGCAGAGCTTCTGTTTGGGTTCAAGGTGCGTTTGTAGTTCCTGGGGGGGCTCAGCGCATCTCTGATGGAGGTCATTCGGAGGCGGCCTGGTGTTGCGCTGATCCACCTTTTGCGCAATTTTCAATTTTCGATTTTATTTGATTAGCCGCCCCCAGGCTATGCATATACATAGGTTAGGATTTAGTTAGTGTTAGGCCCCTCCCATGGAGGATTGACTTCTTCGCAGTGGGAGGGACGAGTACTTAATAGGTTGCATGCAAGCTGTTAATGGAAACCAACATCCTCCTCTAGTGGTAGACAGGTCATGTGTATGCTCGGTGTGTATTCGACCCCACAAGTGGGGCTTGCACTCTTTTGCAGGTAGGCACTAGTCTGTTTTTAAGTAGCACTGCTCATTTCCTTGCTATGTACTAATGTAATTTGTTTTTGGTCAGCTGCTCCCACTTAACAGCCGTGCTTTTGGTGTATATGCAGAGCTTCTGTTTGGGTTCAAGGTGCGTTTGTAGTTCCTGGGGGGGCTCAGCGCATCTCTGATGGAGGTCATTCGGAGGCGACCTGGTGTTGCGCTGATGCACCTTTTTGCGCAATTTTCAATTTTTGATTTTATTTGATTAGCCGCACCCAGGCTATGCATACACATAGGTTAGGATTTAGTTAGTGTTAGGCCCCTCCCATGGAGGATTGACTTCTTTGCAGTGGGAGGGACGAGTACTTAATAGGTTGCATGCAAGCTGTTAATGGAAACCAACATCCTCCTCTAGTGGTAGACAGGTCATGTGTATGCTCGGTGTGTATTCGACCCCACAAGTGGGGCTTGCACTCTTTTGCAGGTAGGCACTAGTCTGTTTTTAAGTAGCGCTGCTCATTTCCTTGCTATGTACTAAATTAATGTTCATTGCTGCGTAATATGTTGGCGCTTTATAAATACAATAAATAATAAATAAATGGAAATAAGTGAATATAAGTAAGAAATGCCTGCAATCTGCCATGACCCTGCAGGATGCCGCCTTTCTAAGCAGGATGCAACAAGAGAAGTAAAAACAACCAGATTCCTCACTCACAAGCAGTGTTTCTCAGATACCTCATTATCCTATTCGAGTTAATCGAATATCCGATTCGACCTCGGATATCCGACGTCACTATCCGAGTCTGTATTCGAGTAAAATATTCGAGCTGGCTTTAAATAGCTTTTAAAACTTGTATTGGAGGTCGATGATGCATGAAACCACCTTTTTTATGAAGAAAAACATCAAGTGACTATGTGGTGATGTAGTAGTTATAAAAAAGGTATCAAAAATAGTAAATTAACTTCATGAAAAGTGTTTGCATGAGAAGGTGTGTCCAAAATGGTTGTTGGAAGTCTTCATTTACGTCGTCTTCATCTTCTTCTTCTATATCTTCTTCTTCTATATCTTCTTCTTTTAGTTCTTCTTCTATATCTTCTTCTACTCGAATCTTCTTCATCCTCTACTTCTTGTATCTTCTTCAATTATCTTTTTTTTCTTCTATATCATCTTCTTCTTCCTCTTCTTCTTATTCTATATCTTCTTCTTCTTCTTCTATATCTTCTAGTTTGTGAGTATTAATATTTACTCTATCTAATAACTATTTACCAGTACATATTACACTATTGGGGCTCTCGGTGTTCCTTGTGTGTATATATATATATATATATATATATATATATATATATATATATATATATATATATATAATTTAGTATTTATTTAGCGCCGACATATTACGCAGCGCTGTACAGTGTATATATATATATATATATATATATCTTGTCACTAACTGTCCCTCAAAGGAGCTCACAATCTAATCCCTACCATTGCCATATGTCTATATTATGTAGTGTAAGTACTGTGGTCTAGGGCCAATTTTAGGGGGAGCCAATTAACTTATCTGTATGTTTTTGGAATGTGGGAGGAAACCGGAGTTCCTAGAGGAAATCCACGCAGACACGGAGAGAACATACAAACTCTTTGCAGATAGTGCCCTGGCTGGGATTCGAACCAGGGACCCAGCGCTGCAAGGCGAGAGCGCTAACCACTACGCCACCATGCTGCCCCACTACGCCACCGTGCTGCCCTTGTTTTGTTCTACGTCAAGTCTTATTGTGAATTACAAATCTACAAATACTTCAGCAGACGTGATTCTACACTCATCAGTGATTTTATCAGAATATTTTGGAATACTGAAAGCAAAGACATCAATGAGGATTTATTTATACATCACTGCAAGGTTGTTCTTTTCACTGGATTGTATGCATCTGAAAATGTGCTACTAAACCTGTTAAGTCACCCTCTAAATGGTAATTAGTTGAACTTTCAAGAGAGGCTGAATACTGTGTAGTTTATCTGAATTACCTAGAGGGTACAATCTGTTTGAGGCCTTTTTTTTTTTAAGGATGGTCAACGATAATTTATTTATTTTGGGGGGTAACTAGCCGAACTAGCTGCCAGGAGAGACTGAAAACTATTTAGCATCATTTTATTGCCCAGAGAGATTATGTTATTAAATCAACCAGCAAATTCATATTGAATTATATTGTATGTGTAACATCTGCGGCTGAGGGCACGCAGGGTGTCTCCGCAGCCGCCTCAGCTCCCTGCTCGGAGGATTTTTCTGTTCCGCCGGCGTCTAGCATGTCGGGGACGGCATTGTCATTAGCACATAGGGTTGCTGTATCGCACGGCCGCACGCGTAGACAGGACCTTTATGCTGGGAGGAGGCGCGTCAGCTGATCCGCTGGTCGGCTGACGTCAGAGGGGACTCACGCCGCTCAGGATTGGCTAATTGTAGTGGGCGTGGCTGTGAGGTCTCCTCTGCTTCTTAAGCCTGCACGATTCACTCGCAACCTGTCTGCTGTTGCGAATACATACGTGTTAGCGCTCAGACCTTAGACTAGTATCCGGTGTGCTTTGATCTGGGAAGAAACCAGGGATTTCACACAAGACTAGGACTATTGTTTATTGTATTATTATTGATATTCTGTGTATGACTCTGGCTGATCTCTGACTCTGCTATTGCTTAACGTTTCTGTACCTCTGCCCATCTGATCTAGTTGCTGAACCTCTGCCTGAATACCTACTACTCTTTTGCCTACTGATTCTGTACTGTATCTGCCTCTCAGTTGCCGAACCTAGCCTGTCTGACCTCTCTACTCACCAGTGGGCCCTTGCCACTGGTGAGGTGCTTTTCTGATAGTACCCACCAGCTCCTCTGGTGAGGTTTAGTTAAATCTACTCAGTTACTGTTTCTGATCGTACCCACCAGCTCCTCTGGTGAGGTCTCATTAAACTAATCAGTTACTGTTGCACCAAGCACATCTCTCTCTGTGTTCCTGTTTGCTATACTTGCATTATTGCTGATTCTGCAGGTCACCACATAATCAGGTATAGTGTCTGTATTATTGGTGATTGTGCAGATCACCACATGATCAGACGTCTGTGTTGCTACACCAAAATATTATTGCAATCGTTACAGTATGGTATTAGTTATGTAAAGGAATAATATAGGTCTGTTATTAATATACAGTAGCTGTATTTACTTATTAAGACTTAAAGGGTAATAGTAAAGGTATATTGTATGTATATATGAGAGTAAATATCCACAAAGTGCCTACTGATAGTAGTTATATCCAGAATTTTAGTTAATAGTTATGTCAAGACTAGAGATGGCCCGAACCTCCGATTTTCGTTTCACGAACCGGGTTTGCGAACTTCCGCAAAAGTTCGGCTTGAACTTTCGCGAACCGCAATAGACTTCAATGGGGAGGCAACCTTTGAAAACTAGAAACATTTATGCTGGCCAGAAAAGTGATGGGAAAGATGTTTCAAGGGGTCTAAAACCTGGAGGGGGGCATAGCGGAGTGGGATAGATGCCAAAAGGCCCAGGTAAAAATCTGGATTTGACGCAAAGCAGTGTTTTAAGTGCAGAAATCACATTGAATGCTAAATTGCAGGCCTAAAGTGCTTTAAAACATCTTGCATGTGTATACATCAATCAAGGAGTGTAATTGGAGTACTGCTTCACACTGACACACCAAACTCACTGTTTAACACACCGCAAACAACTGTTTGTGTAGTGACGGCCGTGCTGGACTGTTGCGCACCATGGCCAGAGTGCAGGCCATGGCGGTTTTCAAGCCCATATGGTCGCCGGGCTGTGGTAGCTCAATGATAGAACAACAGTGACTGTCAGGTAGGTATATGCAGTGATGGGTATTACAATGTGCACCTGTCACACACAGACAGGTACCGGACAGGCTCAGTGACACTGTGTGCGCTCACGTAGGTAGGTGGGTGCACTGAAGTGAACAGGTAGTAGGTATATGCAGTGATGGGTATTACAATGTGAACCTGTCTCACACACACAGGTAGTCACTGAATGTGCTGGGCCTGGCAGTGGAACACACAGTAGGAATTACCAAGGCTGTCTATGCAACACAAGTGTCAGTGGGGCACACAAAAAAAAAATAGATCACAAGAACAAGATTAGCTCTCAAAAGAGCTGTTGAGGGGAGCCAGGAGCAAGCTAACAAGCCTACAAGAGCCTAACTAAGCTTTCCCTATGAGAGTCTGCAGCAGGCACACAAGTGAGTCCAATGCCTGACGCTGCCTGCCTTTTATAAGGGGGGGGGGGGCTCCAGGAGGGTGTGTAGCCTAATTGGCTACAATGTGCCTGCTGACTGTGATGTAGAGGGTCAAAGTTGACCCTCATGATGCACTTTGGGGGCGAACCGAACTTCTGGAAAAGTTTGAGGTTCTCCGAACGTGAACCACCGAAGTTCGCCGGGAACCGTTCGCCAGCGAACCGTTCGGGCCATCCGTTCGGGACATAAAGCATTAGGATAGAAACAGTTTCTTAAAGTAATATAATGCTGCATTACATACAGCAGATAAAGTGGAGCATACAGGCAATTAAAAGTATGCTTCCCTGTATCTGTTAACTTCTGCATTTATAGACAATGCTCTGCAGCAATGCGTTACCGTAATGCAAAATTTTCAACGCGACTTTAACGTTGCACTATGAATGTTGCATAGGGTTAACATAGCGGTGAGGTAAATTGCATTATAACTAGAGATGTCCCGAACGGTTCCCAGCGAACTTCGGTGGTTCGCGTTCACGGTGAACCACAATTTTTTTTCAAAAAAGTTTGTGTTTGCATTTTTCCCATAGACTTTAATGCCCACCAACTTTAGCAGTTAATAGCAAAGTCCCCTTACATAGTAAAAATACCAAATTTGCAGAGTTTGTAGAAGAGGGTAGTGACTACAAGAGGAAAAATGTTTTTTTCAAAAAGACCTTATACTTTTTGAGAAAATCAATTTTAACGTTTCAAAGAAAAAAGAGCCGGTTCATTAAAAAAGAGCCGATTCATTAAAAAGAACCGGATCATTCATGAACCGTTAGTATAGCTTGGCATTCGTCCTGTGCAGGACGTATAGGTG
Source organism: Hyperolius riggenbachi (assembly GCF_040937935.1). Lineage (NCBI taxonomy): Eukaryota > Metazoa > Chordata > Amphibia > Anura > Hyperoliidae > Hyperolius > Hyperolius riggenbachi. Next base: position 164,265,197 of record NC_090656.1, on the reverse strand, counting down.
CCGGCTCCCACTGTCTCTCCCCATCTGCCTTCACCTGTCACCCCCACCTAGGCTGGCACCCGGTGCACCCATGGGTGCACACGGGCAGTCACATGGCGTGCAGGCAGAGATGCTGTGTGTGGGGACTGACTTAGTCTTTGGGCAGGCAGTAGCCCTCTGGGATCCATGCCTCATTAATTTTGAGATGAGGTACTGAACACTTTTGTGACTTATGCGACTTTTCTGCTCAGTGACAATGCCTCCAGCTGCGGTCCTTTCTAACAGGACGCTTGAGGCAGGGCAAGACAGAAGGCAAATTGTTACAGCTCTGGCCACAGGTCAAGCCTGCGCACCCAGTAGTCCATCTCTGCTCATACTGTTGATGGATCTTTCTCTACCATTGTTAAAGAAAGCGTACGGCCGGGGAGTCAGGGTTCGATTCCGGTCTGGAGTTGGAGCTTGAGAAACGGCTACCACCACACATCCAAGGAAGGCAGCAGGCATGGTATGCAAGTCCCGAGGTAGTGACAAAAAATAACAATACAGGAGGACTTTCCAGGCCCTGCTGTATATGAGATGAATCCATTTTAAATCCTTTAGCGAGAATCTGTTATGGAGGGCAAGTCTGCCATCCATTCAAGTGAAAGGTATGCACTGACTGCCAGGTATAATACAATGTGCAGTCACAGATGCAGTGAAAGGTATGCAGTGACTGGTATTACAAAACAATGTGCAGCTGTCACACAGATGCAGTTAACAGGTATACTCGGAGTGGTATATTACACAGCGTGCGGTCACACAGGTACTGTGAACAATTATGCAATGACTGGTATTACAAATGTGCACCTGTTACACACACAGGTACTGGACAGGCACAGTGACACTGCGTGCACTCACGTAGGTAGGTGGGTGCACTGTGAACAACAGGTAGTTATATTATATGCAGTGAGGGTATTACAAATCTGCACCTGGCACAGTAGTAATTACCACCAAGGGTCCAAAGGCCCACTGCGACTGACTGACAGGGCTGTATATAATGCAAGTGGGCCACAAAAAAAAAATAGATCACAAGAACAAGATTAGCTCTCAAAAGAGCTGTTGAGGGGGGGGGGGGGCTTTTTTTAGCAATAAGAATCAGCAAGGAGCAAGCTAACAAGCCTACAAGAGCCTAACTAAGCTTTCCCTATGAGAGTCTGCAGCAGCTCTCCCTGATCTAATTTCTGCAGGCACACGAGTGAGTCCAATGCCTGACGCTGCCTGCCTTTTATAAGGGGGGGGGGGGGGGTGGCTCCAGGAGGGAATGTAGCCTGATTGGCTACAATGTGCCTGCTGACTGTGATGTAGAGGGTCAAAATTAACCCTAATGATGCACTATGGGGGTGAATTGAACTACCGGAAAAGTTCGTGGTTCTCCGCGGAGGTTTGCCGGGAACCGTTCGCCAGTGAACCGTTCAGGCCATCTCTACTTGCCAATGGCCTTCCATTTTGACATCTCAAGCAAGGGGAGCTGGGCACAAAAATGCTCAGGAAGCTTAAAGCAATGCTCTAATTCAGAGGTGGCCCTAGAGTACGCGGGGCCTGGGGCGAGTGTCATATGCGGGGCCTAGAGACATATGCTGTGGATACACGTTGTGGAAGCACACACTCTGTATAGGTTAGATAGGTAGGTGCCTCCAGTATAGGTTAGATAGGTAGGTGCCCCGCAGTATAGATTAGATAGGTAGGTACCCTGCAGTATAGATTAGATAGGTGCCTGCAGTATAGATTAGACAGGTAGGTGCCCTGCAGTACAGATTAGATAGGTAGGTAGGTACCCTGCAGTATAGATTAGTTAGGTAGGTACCCAGCAGTATATATTAGATAGGTGCCTGCAGTATAGATTAGATAGGGTGGTGCCCTGCAGTACAGATTAGATAGGTGCCAGCAGTATAGATTAGACAGGTAGGTGCCCTGCAGTACAGATTAGATAGGTAGGTAGGTACCCTGCAGTATAGATTAGATAGGTGCCTGCAGTATAGATTAGTCCGGTAACTGCCCCGCAGTATATATTAGATAGGTGCCTGCAGTATAGATTAGATAGGGTAGTGCCCTGCAGTACAGATTAGATAGGTGCCAGCCTGCAGTATAGATTAGATAGGTGCACTGCAGTATAGATTAGATAGGGTGGTGCACTGCAGTATAGATTAGATAGGTGCCTGCAGTATAGATTAGACAGGTAGGTACCCTGCAATACAGATTAGATAGGTAGGTAGGTGCCCTGCAGTACAGATTAGATAGGAAGGTGCCTGCAGTATAGATTAGTTAGGTTGGTACCCCACAGTATATATTAGATAGGTGCCTGCAGTATTGATTAGGTAGGGTGGTGCCCTGCAGTACAGATTAGATAGGTGCCAGCAGTATAGATTAGATAGGTGCCTGCAGTATAGATTAGATAGGTGCCTGCAGTATGTGCCATCCTGCAGTATGGATTAGATAGGTGCCAGCCTGCAGTATAGATTAGATAGGTGCCAGCCTGCAGTATAGATTAGATAGGTGCAAGCCTGCAGTATAGATTAGATAGGAATGTGGCTGCAGTATAGATTAGATAGGTAGGTGCCTGCAGTATAGATTAGATAGGAAGGTGGCTGCAGTATAGGTTAGATAGGTGCCTGCAGTATAGGTTAGATAGGTGCCTGCAGTACAGATTAGATAGGTGCCAACCTGCAGTATATGTTAGATAGGTGCCTGCAGTATAGGTTAGATAGGTGCCAGCCTGCAGTATAGATTAGATAGGTGCCAGCCTGCATTATAGATTAGATAGGTGCCTGCAGTATAGATTAGATGGGTGCCAGCCTGCAGTATAGGTTAGATAGGTGCCTGCAATATAGGCTAGATAGGTGCCAGCCTGCAGTATAGGTTAAATAGGTGCCAGCCTGCAGTATAGATTAGATAGGTGCCAGCCTGCAGTATAGGTTAGATAGGTGCCAGCCTGCAGTATAGATTATATAGGTGCCTGCAGTATAGATTAAGTAGGTGCCCCGCAGTATAGATTAGATAGGTGCCAGCCTGCAGTATAGATTAGATAGGTGCCTGCAGTATAGATTAGATAGGTGCCCTGCAGTATAGAATAAAACTGGTTAATAGAGGCGCCAAAATAGGATAAGATGGGTTAAAAACCATTTAAAAAGGAGGGGGTGGGTGGATCCACTACCCTCACTAAAATGACCAGGCTAAATCGAGCCGTAAATAATGCAAGAAAACATTTATTGGTCTCCAATAAAGAGACCAATAAATGTTTTCTTGCATTATTTACGGCTCGATTTAGCCTGGTCATTTTAGTGAGGGTAGTGGATCCACCCACCCCCTCCTTTTTAAACGGTTTTTAACCCATCTTATCCTATTTTGGCGCCTCTAATAACCAGTTTTATTCATATCTTGTCCACCCTGGGTGGAGGGGTGTATCCCAATTTTTTCTTGTCTATAGAGAGCGACTTTTTATACCTGAGTGGGGTCAGGTGAAAATTCTCTCCACCTGCTATTTCAGTGGTCGCCTGCGTGGTGACCCACACTTGTGAGTATATTCTCATATAAATATTTTTCCACATTGGTCGTACATACTACACCAGATTTGGCTCTCGGTTTTCTCCCTTTTTTGTCTTTCAAGCGCCCTGCAGTATAGGTTAGATAGGTGCCAGCCTGCAGTATAGATTAGATAGGTGCCTGCAGTATAGGTTAGATAGGTGCCAGCCTGCAGTATAGATTAGATAGGTGCCAGCCTGCAGTATAGATTAGATAGGTGCCCTGCAGTATAGGTTAGATAGGTGCCAGCCTGCAGTATAGGTTAGATAGGTGCCTGCAGTATAGGTTAGATAGGTGCCAGCCTGCAGTATAGATTAGATAGGTGCCAGCCTGCAGTATAGGTTAGATAGGTGCCAGCCTGCAGTATAGATTAGATAGGTGCCCCGCAGTATAGATTAAGTAGGTGCCCGGCCCCCGCAGTATAGATTAGATAGGTGCCAGCCTGCAGCATAGGTTAGATAGGTGCCTGCAGTATAGATTAAGTAGGTGCCTGCAGTATAGATTAGATAGGTGCCAGCCTGCAGTATAGGTTAGATAGGTAGGTGCCTCGCAGTATAGATTATATAGGTAGAAGCCCTGCAGTATAGATTAGATAGGTAAGTGCCCCGCAGTACAGGTTAGATAAGGTGGCTGCAGTGCTGGGCATAGTGGTTAACTCACGTGTCTTCGCCGATGCTCTCACAGCTACCATCTATTTCCTCTCCCGACATCTGTGTATTGGTAACAGTGCCCCCCTGTGGTGACATGCGGTCACGTCATCCCAGGGGGCGCTGTTACCAATACACAGATGCTGGGAGAGGAACTAGATGGTGGCTGTGAGCATCGGCGAAGACACGTGAGTTTTAACAACTATGCCCGCTCTCCCCAGCACTGCAGAGGGTGAGGGGCCTCCTCAGGCGCGGGGCCTGGGGCGATCGCCCCACTTGCCACCCTCAAAGGCCGGCTCTGCTCTAATTCCAATGAAATAAAGGGAGTCCACCATCCACAGTAACACCAAACAATAGGAACAGAAATGTAAGTATTTTATTATTTTATTACACTCTACTTTACAGTAAGATTTACTGTTTATTTGTAAGTTGTTTTTGTCATTCTCGTTCTGTAGTCTTAAATGCACTATTTTTTGCTTTTCCTAATAAATTATGTAAAATTATTTAGCTTATCCCCTGTTCTGAATCTGCAACTGTGTGCTGGAAATATTGTGCATCTGCAAAGATTAAACAAAGGCTTTGCATTGTTTCTTTTCAGGTCATGTATCTATCTAGAGGTTGCATGCGTGTGAGCAACAGTTGTCTGTTACCCTGCTCTCAGCTTGCTGGTAAATAGATTGTACTGCAAAATGCTGGGGGTGGGGCTGAGAGAGCAGTTGCTGACCCTTTTGTGACAACATCTGCCCAGAAAAGCCCTGCAATTCTACCCCACCCCCTTTTTTTAAAAATCATTTATTAGCTATTACAAAAGTAAAAAAACAACTACTGTTATTTATAACAGTTTATAATATACTTACCGGTAAGTAATTTATGAATTATGTTGGATTGCCTGTGTCAGGGGTGACTGAACCCCTCTATGCTCTGATCTTACTATTTCACTGCAGTACCTAGCTTTCACTGTCTGCACCTCTCCCTCCAAAAGTGGACACTTTAGGCTGTAATACAGGCTTGCTTCTATTGTTGTTATTATTTGTGAACACAAGCCTAGACACTTCTTTGAGGTAAGCCACCTCTCAGACTTTTCAATTGGGATATTGACATTTATATCAATGTTTTTTCTACATTGGGTGCCTCTCATTCTGTTATCTACCTCTGTGTTACCCTACTTGGGAGGGACGGGCTCTCCTACTACCCAAGGGCAGGTTCTCCCCATACACACAGATGGTGGTTACCATTAGCAACGTGGGTTTGTGAGTACCTTGTTTTACGTTATAAATCACGCACGCAAGTGCCAAGCATACTATACTATATTGGGCTCCTGCCCTTTTTTATGTTTCTTTGACCCACCCTCTCCTGAAAGCAGAGGATGAAAAGGTGAGTGTGGGCTGAGAGGGAGGTGTATTTGATAGTGATTTTTAGTGACACAATGGGCGAAAGGTGGTGGACATTTTATATATATATATATATATATATATATATATATATATATATATATATATATATATATATATATATATATATACATATCTTACTTAACTACTTCGCCTCCAAGTGTTTTTCCCCTTAAAAAACAGAGCAATTTTCACCTGTCAGTGCTCCTTCCATTCATTTGCCTATAACTTTATTACTACCTATCACAACAAAACAATCTATGGCCCATATGCAATTAACTTTTTCTCCTGAGTTTTCTCGCTTCTCACTTCCCATCATTTTGCAATTGAAAAAGTACCAAAACGTAGGTAAACAAATACAATAAAGATTATAATGAGTATTTTCTTGATTGTTGGTAATTTAAAAGGCATTTAATTGACACATTTAAAATTATCACCTAGGAGAAAACTTAGGAGAGAAAGTTAATTGCATATGGCCCTATATCTTGTTTTTTTCACCACCAGGTAGGCTTTCTTCGGGGTGTATGTTTTGCTAAGATGTATTTTATTCTAACAGCATTTTAACAGGAAAATGAGAAAAAAAAGGAAAAAAAAATCATTATTTCTCAGATTTTGGCCATTATAATTTTGATAAATGATAAATGCTACTGTTAGATTTCTAGCGGTTTATTTATGCAGGAAAAGCTGTCATTGTGTATGTTTATGTTTATGTCATTGTCATATGTGTATGTTTTAAGATTTAATGTTTTTGCAAAATTTCACTGTAAACTGTAAAGTTAGAGTACTTCTTTAAAATATTGCTCTGGGACGTCTCAGCATATACCAGGCAGTGGAACTCATAAGATTATTTTAGTTACAGAAGCTAAAACATTTTTGTTCATGTTACAAGCATCTTTCAAATGTCAAGGTTAAACAGCGTACTGCGTGAAGACTGACAGAAAGAAGTTTGAAAATCACAGTACTGCAGCAATCATATACAGTATGTGTATTTGCTCTGTTATTACACATAAATATTATTAATCAATACATTACTTCTAAAGAAAGAAATAGTTATTGTTAAACCCCATAATTAAATATAAAATAATTTATTACTTTGAACTACATTTATAAGCTGGATTCTGCTAGTAAATGTTTGAAACACATTTGAGATGTTTGGGTTATGTTTGGGTTATTAAACATTCTGGAATGTCAACAATAAACATTGCAAGTTTGTCCCATATTTAGGACAATGATGCCACCTGGCAGTTTTTATCTTCATAAAATTAATATGGAAAATGATTAAATAGTGTCATCTGCCGGTGGAAATTATTAAATTCATTTGTTAATAATAGAAAATTATTTTAAACTATTAGGTTTTAATATGAAATTATATCCTATATGATTCATTGTTTTGAGAAGAATTATATAATAAGCTCTACATTTAAATGAGTATATTAGAAGTCCTGTGTACTTCAATAAGCATTAAATTACTATATCAGTAATTCACACATTTTCTGGGTCAACATGGCCGATTTCATGTCTGCAGAAGGACAGACACATTCCAAACTAATTAGCAGAAGGACACATTATCAGAAATGCTTCATGAATTACATTGGTTAATATTTAAGGTCCCAATGTCTTGGGCAAATAAGTCAAATCAGCAGACAAGATGGCTGGTGATGTCCATTTTTAACCAACTTCTTTAAAATGACCTGATAAGCAAATGTCAGTATATGTAAAAATCCCAAACTACGTAAATTCCCATAGATAAGTTAAATAAGGAATTTGTAAACAAAAGTATTATGACTTAGGTATTCAAAACATGATAAAGAATTGATGCACGTACATTTCAGCCAATCAGAACCATAGATTGAGGGAGATTTCAAATTAGGCAGCCCTATTGGATCCATGGGTATGAAAATAGGTGGATTGAAGGCTATTCAGAGACATCCATTTTATGCTATTTCTTTAAGAAGATTTATTAAAAATTTTTACACAGCTACCAATTCAGATGAGACTACTTTTGATCCTATGCTACATAACACAACTGTTATATTCTTTTTTGAATGTACTCAGAAGATTGATGTTTGCTTGGCTAAAAAGGCCTGAGGATTTCGTTATACTGTTAGAAGGAAACGCTACTTGGAACTGTTCATATTTTGTATATATGCTGTATGATAAGCAAATACATTTTTTTTAATATAAAATCAAATACTGAGTGCTCTGATTCATTTCAAGGTATACTGTCAATTTATAATTACTGTTATAGAGGGTTCAGATCCCACTATGCTGTATTTATATGATAACAACGCTATTACTATGCAAACAGGAAGATATGCATGGACATGTAAGTATCAGTTTTTGTGAATGATGCACCATCTCATTGATGACTGTGGTCATTCATGCTGGGACTTAGATCAATGAATGGGAACTGTGTTTCCGTTCATTGATCTCCCATCTTGCAATCGGCGGTGGTAACGAGCGTGGGGCAGCAAGGGACGTAGTTCCTCATCCCGGGAGAGGGGAAGTGGGGGCAATGCAAGGACGTAGATACTGTCTTGAGGGAGGGGAAGTGGTTAAAGTGTTGGCTTGTGATGACATCGTGATTGTACATATGGATGGAATGTGAATGGGTATTTTGGTATCTGCAGCACTGAAGTCATCATATGAGCATGAAGCGCAATAAACTTTGAAATTGTTATGAATATTGTATGTAGTAGACCTATTAGAACATTCCCTCTGCTATACTATTAATGTTTATTCTAGGAGTGGTTAGTATAGGTCTGCATTGAGCTAAAAATTAAATAAAAATTTGAAGTGATTTTTTAAGAAGCTTTACATTAACAGTAATGCCAGTACGTGATTCATCCTTTGCTGCTTTACAACTTCTTTCCAAATAATTATTGACCCACGACAACCTAACACAATTTGCTCTCATTCTTTCTGCAGCTGCTAACATGGTTAAACATATTATTCCGCTTGTCAATAGGGCTGTCAGCAGACAGCAAAATAGAAAAATGAATGGCTGTGTATTATTGACTCATACAAATGATCATCACTGTGTAGTAATACTACACTAATAGCACACACACCACTTTTTACAGGAACCACCTTCAGAGAGTTCAAAATGTTACTGCCAAACTCTATCTGTACAAGTGGCAATGATAGGGCACACCCATAATCATTAATTTAAAACTCACATTATAAAACACTGAAACCATGCAATGAAAATATCAATGCTGCAATTATATTGTGTAATTAAGGGTGGTTTATTTAATACAAGGCTGGGTTTCATTTATCTATAATAACAATTTGTTCAATCAATTTCCTTTGCCAGCCAATGCTCATTATTAATCTGAAATTGTTTATGTTACACAGACAGTGAGGTTGTGTGTATTCTCAATATTTAACACAGATCTTACACATTCATGCTTCCAGTTCTTTTACCCTATACTGTATATCGAATGCATAAATATCATCACATAGCACGTGCACTTTGAACTGAAACAGAACTTAGCACCTGTTAGGCCAAAATATTCAAAATGAACCTTCCTCTAAAGGAGCTTTGTAAATGGTGCATGCTTTATGGGGGCAGCTATGGTTACTGCTCTGTAGCCTCCCATGTTTACAAGGGCACCCATCTTCCTTCTGTCAGTGCCGCAATGCCACAGACCCACAAATCCAAAGTGGCCACAATGTCCAGTGCGTTCCTGGATGCTAGTGCCTGCCGTGAGATGTAGTTTCCCTGGCCCCTAGTTCATGTTGGGAGATGTAGTCAGTACATCGCTTCGCTGGGAAATGTATATCCGTTTCCCGGCATGCACTAGCGACACACCTGACATGGCAGGGACTTTGAACCTGTGGGTCTTCAGCATTGTGGTATTGACAGAAGGAAGATAGATGCCCTCATATAGTTGGGGGGTGGGGGTGTATATCTGAGAGCGTACCAAGTAGGTAAGTAAATCGACGCCCCCACAGAGCATGCATCATTTTGACCTAATAAGTGCTTAGTTCCCTTTAACCTCTGAGGCTCCCTATGCTAAACTTTCCTATCAGTTTGGCACTGTCATTGGCCTGAGGAAGCAGGCTCAGACCCGTGAAATGCGTTGCCTGTGCTACTAATAAAATGTTTTGTCATTACAAGCATTTTTCGTTACTGAGGTAAGCTACCTCAATTACTTTTCATTTTTAAACTGTTTTTAAATTATTTCATCTAACACCAGGGCGCCTCTTTAACCATATTGTGCATTTTATTTGCCCATTTGTCCCGGTTATTGCAACGTTTAAAAAATGTCCTTAGTACAATGTATGGCGCCAATATTTTATTTCGAAATAAAGGTGCATTTTTTTTCAGTTTTGCGTCCATCAATAATTACAAGCCCGTAAATTAAAAATTAATAAATATTAAAAAAGTTCAGTCCCTAAGGTAACTACTTATATTTTTTTTTATGTATTTTTTTTTCCTATACAAAAACAAAACAAAACAGGAAAGATACCTGGGGAGGCAGTGTCTCATAGACGCTGGCATTCATTGAATCGGGGACTTAGATTAATGAATGGGAACTGCGTTCCTATTCATCCATCTCTCCGCTAACCGGCGCTAATGGCAGCGCGTGTGCGTGCGCAGGCGAAGATGGCAGCCGCACCTTTATACCTGCACTGTTGGTTTTCATAATCACTTAAAGGAATACTATTGATGTATGCATTTATTTTTAAATGCTGTATGTTGTAGCACACATTAGGGCAAGTACTAGGAGCAATTTTATTCCTCACACAGCTGTTCCTCTCAGCTGTAAAATCCTCCGTCAGTTTTGGCGTCAGTGTTGGATACAAAATGTATCTAATACTGAGCTCCCAGAGGGCTAGACCATGTCTCTGCACAGGGGAGTTGCTATCAACTCCTCAGTTTATAGTTTAATTATCACCTTGCTGAAAGAATCTTGTTGATATGGTGGTAAGGGGTTAAAGATTCTAGCAATGTGTGTTTATTATCTTTGCTTCTCTTGACTGATAAAGATACTAATAATGCTAATTGTAAACAGTGATCTGCCCCTCTCAGCAGCTTGTAAAGTGGATGCAGCCTGGAGTGTATCACCTCAAGCAGACAGCCAGGCAAGCAGTCTGAGTGTAAACACAATAGCTAGTTATATTCCAGCAATATTACAGCTCATTTAGTTACCTGTTACCACCTCAGATCAGCCTATTTCTCCTCATGTCTGCTGTATGCTGTGAGTGACACAGTGAAATATATTTGTGAGCTGTGTGACAGAGTAACCAAGCAGCTCAGGGTGACCCAAACTACTATGAGCTGTGTGAGAGATGATTTTTTAAGCAGGGATAGTGAGAGAGAGACCTGGGTGAATAAATAAAGTGCCCCTAGCACTAGTGGTAATGTGTACACTAATATAGAGTATTAAAAAAAAAGTCGTTTCAATCGATAGTACTCCTTTAATTATTCTATACTGCGAGCACAGCTACACAATGCACTATAAACACAGAAAATGTGTGTTCTAGCTTTCTCTTCAGCACAAAAAATATCTCCATTGCTGTCCATTACAACTAGCAAACAAAATTATTAATTCCTACTAGGGGCATAACTAGAAATCACTGAGCCCCCCCCCCCCGCAAAACTTTGGATGGGGCCCCATCTCCCTTCTTTCTGCACAGGTAAACTGAGAACCAATGTTATTCAGTTGGCTAGTGCACAATTGAATGTGTTTTCCTCATGCAGATAAAAACTGACAGCAGTGAACAGGGCCGTGCAGAGGGTCCTTAAGTAGGGGGTGCTCAAAGGGGCCTTGCAACACCCCCCCCCCCCCACCCCCTGTCCTTGTTTCTGGCTAGGGGGTATTGGTTTTCATGTGGCTGCTGAATGCAAATGCTGGGTGCCATGTGGGTTCTGGGTGTGAGTACAGAGTGTCATGTGGGTTCTGGCTATGGGTGGGTATCTAGTGTCATGCAGGTGTTGCTTGCAAGCACTTAGTGCCATGTGAAATCTGGGTGAATGTACTGGATGTCATGTGGGTGCTGGGGGCAGGTACTGGGTATGACTTAGGTGCGAATACTAGGCGCCTTGCCTGTACTGGGTACTGGCTATGGGTGGGCTTTGGGCGTCACATGGGTTTTGAATGCAAATACTTTGGGTGCGGGTACTGGTTAAGTGGGTGCTTGGTGCATATAGTGGGGGCCATGTGGAGGCTGTGCGCAGGTGTGAGTACTGGGTGTAATGTCAGATCTGGATGCAAGTACTTTAGGTCATGTGAGCATGAGTATTGGGTGCAAGCTATGGGGGGAAGGAGTGGATATTGGGAGAAGTAGAGGTAAGTGTGTGTGCTGCAGGAAGGGGAAGTCATTGGGGGTGCTGGGGGAGGGAGAGGTCGTTGGGTATGCAGGAGGAGGTCACTATGGGTGCTGCTGGGGACAGGAAGGGTACTGCTGGAGACAGGAAGTGTGCTGCTGGGGGAGAGAAAAGTCAATGTAGGTACTGTGGTAGGGAGGAGTCAGTGTGGGTGCTGGGGGAGGCAGGATCACTGCAGTGCTAATGCTGGGTAGGGAGAGGTCAGTGTTGGTTCTAGGTGGATGGGGGGGGGGGGGGGGTCACAGTGGGTGTTAGGCTGAGGGAGAGGTCACTGTGAATGCTGAGGGAAGGAGAGATTGCTGCTGTCAGGGAGACACTATCTTACCCGCTCCCACACAGCTGTGGGGATGGTTACACTAGGATTCCTGTATGGCACCGCTTTAGTCCAAAGTGTCCCAGATGGGGAGGAGCTTCCTACGGGTGTGGTCAAGGCTTCCCGCAGGAAGGGGCTTAGCTTATCGTGACTGGAGGTGGAGCTTCATTTATACAGCCAAATGGGTATTTTTATGGGAATGTAAATGGGGGGTGCTTGGGCACCCAGAGCCCCCCTCCCTGCATGTGCCTGGCATTTTATCTATCAATTACATTAGCTTCTGTAATAAAATGTGCATGTTTTCACACATACAGACACACATGGGCTTGATTCACAAAGCCGTGCTAACCTACTTAGCACGTCTAAAGTCTTTAGACGTGCTAACCAGGGTGCTAAGTAGGTTAGCACCGAATTTCTGAATCAGATAATTCTGTGCTAACCTACTTAGCACCCTGGTTAGCACGTCTAAAGACTTTAGATGTGCTAAGTAGGTTAGCACCGCTTTGTGAATCAAGCCCATGGTGTGCAGAAAACGCATACAGAAAACCGACAGACGAGTGTGCTCCGAGTCTCAGCTTATTACACCCACTCTGTCCATCTCTAATAGAGCAGAACTGGCTCTGCAGACTGCTCCAACCCCACTACAGTAAAGAGCACTTGGAAAGGGGTAGAGAGGTGGGGGCTGGGCGCTGTACACAAGAGCCTACTGCACACTGAATAGGGCCTGTCTACAAATCTGTCTACAAAACTTTGTATGATTCGTTATCAGTGGCTGAGCAGATGCAGTCATTAGAACAATTATACAAAGAGCAGAAAGCTTTTTCTCTTCGTGCCCTTATTTGTCAGTCTCTCAGGGCAAGGAAAGAGCCCCCTTCGGCTTCTGGGCCCCCTGTGGCTGCATCTCTTGCAGTGTCTATTGTTACGCTCCTGATTCCTTCTATCTCTATTAGTTAAGGGTTGGCTAATCTCTGATTGGTTGCTGTAGCTGGCTGTGTGTGTCCATTGGTTTACAAAGGATCCTCACACAAGTGCTATTGTAATTTCACACATGGTGACATTAGAAATTATTTTAGGAATTAAAATGATTAGAAATATTTTTGAGTTGACAAATCTATTTTGACAAATGTGTTCATCATCATCAGTGAATTTCTTGAGATAGCATAACCCAAATTATGTTTGGTGCACACTTCTTTAACTTTGAAGAGTTAATTCAGAATGCAAGGATTTTACTCTGACTTACAGACTCAAATATAGGGTTGATTTGTTGTAAGGTATTAGGTGTGTCATCACAAAGCACTGTGAATAACCTACATCACTCATCAGGTAACCTAGGCTGGTTGTTTTCATGATCAATGATACTTTTCTTTATTTAAACATTGGATCATCTCTTTTACCTTTACAGAGTAAACTGCTGACAAGTTTTAGCATCTGCACGGATTAGAAGGCTGAGGTAGTATTGTGACTTTCACCTCGCTTAAATCCATATGTAATCTCATAATAACCATATCATCTTTACTCAAAGCTTCAATTTGGCTCTCCAGGAATTTGCCAATGGCTTTGTCATAATCTTACCCATTCTCAAGTACTCCTACATGTACCGACTTGCTATGATGATTATAAAATGATCAGAGTAATTAAATAATTGACTAACTCCATGTAATATACTTATTTTCAACAAACCCTTGAAATGCAGTTTTGAAACTTGAGGGCACTCTAGGACATATTTCATCTAAGCTTTGTATGTGCATGTTTGATGCTTGGAAATTCCCCATCTCACACCAGTTTTCCTTCTTGTTCAGAAATCACATCTTTAGGGATCCTTACACTTTTTTTTACTTACAGGAAACCAGACCTGTGAGAAATGTTAAGGATGTCATGTTTATTTCCTTTTAAAGAAGCACCATAACAATAAATAGAAGAATGTAATATATTATTCAGCATTCCCAATTTTACAGGGGCGGCAGGCTCTGGCCCCTTTTAGGACCAGGACTTCTTTTAATTTTACCGGCCATGATCACTGTGATTGACTCACAGTTATTAGTTGGTAAGGAGCCAATGAAACTGGCTTCTTTACCTATAACAGGAAGCACAGGCAGGGATTGGCTCTGGACCAGACCATGAAAAGGTATTGCATAGAATCTATGCCGTATCAGAGTTAGAGAGCTGCAGGCGTGGCGTAGATTCTAACTACCCGAGCCAGTTAATTAGCAGAATCAGAAACACTTCCTATATTTATGTATTGCTGTATATTAGTATGTAACACAGCCCTCCCAGTGATGTTTAGCCTAGGATTCGATTTCATGAGTCCGGGAGGCCCCAAACCTTATCCAATTGACTTTTTCTCCTACATTTTCTCCTAGATGATATTTTCACACCTTATCAATAACGTGTTTTAAGCCACCACCAGGCAAGACAAAATTCAGAGTAACTTTGACAGTACCTTTTGTTCACCTTTTTATGGTACTTTTCCAGTTGCAGAGTGCTGCAACGTTGTTTTAAACAGAAGATGAACATTTATCTCTCAGTGTTTCTGTTCACTTTGAAACACACAGAACAGGAACATCCACAGGGCAACATAGGCAACCTAGAGGGGGGATGGAACACATGATATTCATCCTGCATTCAGACATATCAGTAAAACAGTTAGGCAAAGGCAAGTAGTGATGTGTGAAATTGATTATGTACACACAAGTAATTTTGTTTTTCAACAGCGGAATTTACTGCTTTCATTTAGGTTAACAATAATTCAACAAAAATGTATTAGGCTCCCTGAGGGTCTCCACCTTGCCTTGGACCTGAGAAAAACCTCTATGCTGTTTTTTTCTGGTATAGGTCACTTTTGGGTCTGCTTTATGCGATCTCAGCAGTCCTATCCAGATTCTACCAATTAAATAGTTTCATTTTGCAGCCTCTTTATGTTTTTTTTTACTTTTAATTTTAACCCCAAGGGGTGGTATAGATATAGGTCCTTATGGTGACAGGCACATGATTGCCAGGAAATCAAATTGGTCTAGTTAACTTGAAGTTAAATAAAAGTAACAATTTCCCTGGGGGAGGACATGATTTTTGAGATGTCTATTATTCATAATTAAGGTGCTCAGATTACTTAGCGAAGATGTCTAAATGCCTTCCCTGAAGTACATTAAAAGTTATATCATTTTTTTTTCCCAATTTTTTCTTTTTGCCTCAAAGGACAGTGAAAAACTGGACACAGCACCAAACATCAACATTTGGGAATAGATTATTATGAAAGAATCATATTTTTTTTTAGATTAGAGTTGACTCCACTCTATGTGCATGGGTCAAGGACTTTCTCTTCAGCAGAATGTTTTAAGCTTGGTAACTGCTCCTCCCGTGAGAGAACTACCAACATAGGTATACAACAAGGGTGAATATTGTCCCTGCTCCTGTCTTCATTGTACACTAACAACTGTACCTCATCCACTGACTCTGAGAAGGTCATTAAATTTGCAGATGACACAACTATCATTGGCCTCATCAACAGCAATGGAGAGAATGCTTACGACAGCGAGATTGAGAATCTGCAACTCATGCAAGGACAACAAATTTGTCTTCAACATGGCAAAAACTGTTGAACTGATTGTAGACTGCAGGAAACACCCTTCCACACTCTACCTAGTCCTCATCATTGGAAACAAAGTCTTCAGGGTACCATGCATCTGGTTCCTCTGCAATACCATAATTAATGATTTAAGATGGAGACAGAAAAACACCAAAATCCAGAAGAAGGCACGGCAGAGGTTGTTCTTCTTGTGCCAACTGAAAATTTGTAATGCCAGTTATGCCACATGAGCTGCTGCCCAACTTTTACACTGCCACCATCAAATCCATCCCCTGCTCCTCCTTCCTCATCTGGTATGCAGGTGCAACCGCTAGTGACAAAAAACCTCCAAAGAGTAATTAGCACAGCAGAAAAGATCATTGGATCGCCTTGCCACTGCTAGACCTCCTTCACACTCCTAGAATGGAGATGAGCGCCACAAGGAACTTTGCAGGACTCCTCCCACCTAGGCAGTCACTTCTTTGACCTCTTCCCAGCAGGTCACCTCTACAGAACCCTCCCCTCCAGTACCACCAGGGGCAGAAGCACCTTCTTCCCCAAGCAGTCCTCTTGCTAAACTCCAGTTCCCCCAACCAGGTTGGCCCTCTTTCGCACTCTAGTCTCTCATGTCTCCAATGCAAGTCCCAGATGCTCTAAATGTCTGCTCTCTTATGCCTCTCTCAATATTTCTCCCATGTTTGTCAAAGGAACGTCTGTCATATGTACTACTGCCCAGATCTGGGACAAGGTCCTCCAGCACCCAAGGCTGAGACCCCAAAGTGCACCCCTCCATCCCTGCCACCCCATCCATCACACACTGATTGCTATTAGACTAATAGGCGCCACAGGGCCCACAACCTCCCCAACACCTTAATATGTAGTTATCTGGCTTGCAGTCACTGCCATGTATCCCCTTTTCTCATTTATTTCTGCTTCAAACACAATTAGGAATGACAGCTGAATGAATTCTGCGCCCCCTCTTATACTGCGCCCTGAGGCTGGAGCCTCTCCAGGCTATGCCTCGGCCCGGCCCTGCTACTGCCATGTGAACCACAAACACTGCCAGATATGACAGTCATTGTGCTTTGCAAATAAAGCTGATTCTGGTTATATAACTTGTAATGGAGCTGTGCAGCCAGCTAATTTCTGTCCTGATAACCTTCCACAGGGCTTTCTGCCTTTACTGTGAGGCCTAGTATATCACTTGTAATGGAGCTGTGAAACTGGCTAAATTTTTTTTGTCCAGATGACCCAAACAACTTGTGCCTATTTGATTAAATGGTCATTGAATCGAACAGAAAGATATTAAACCAACACTGAAGGAGAACAGTACAAAAGAAAGCAATTGAAATACATAACATAGTTAATTAATCTTTGTTTCCTCTAAGCTAATCAGTCATTTTTTGGGATGTTTCAAATAAAGTTTTCTAGATTTTATTTTATTCCTCTTCAGTGAAAATAATACACATTATACTAGTACATGTTTATTAATTGATTATTGATTGGACAGTTGTGGTCCTCCCTTGTAAATCCCTTTGAGCCATTTATGTAATATGTAAATATATGACACCCAGGGAAGTGTTGTTGCACTAATGCAATTCCAGTATTAAGGTGTGTCATTATTTCTTATAGCCATTGCATTAAACACTGCTTTTTGGAAATGTAGTGTTTTTCTGGAGCAGTTTGTGAACCAATAATTTTTTCCATTGAACTGTATATGGAACTTTGCTTTATTTATGCTTAGCAGAATTGTATTTGCTTTAGCTACTGCAGCTTGGCATTGTATATAATTATTTAACTTGTTATCAACCAGTATTCATAAGTCCTTCTCCAAATGTGATGTTGCCAGCAGTATGCCATTTATTTCATATGATGATCTACCACTGGTATATGTTTAAAGTGCATGACTTTACTTTTATCAACATTAAATTTCATCTGCCATGTACCTGTCCATATGGCCATGTTGTCAAGATCCTGTTGTAATATATCACTATCCATCTTAGTGTTGATAATTCTGCATAATTTTGTATCATCTGCAAATATAGCTACATTACTTTGTATTCCATCTACTAAATCATAAATAAATACATTGAAAAGATTTGGACCATGCACTGACCCCTGTGGCACCTGACTGCTAACAGTTTCCCATTTTGAATATGTTCCATTTACCAACACTCTTTGCCTTCTATCGCTTATTCAGTTCTTTATCCACATACACACATTTTCTCCTAGTCCCCGTATCCTCAGCTTCTGCACCAGGCTATTGTGGGGAACATGTCAAAAGCATTTGCAAAGTCTAAGTACACCCCATCGATAGCTTTCTCAAGATCTAAATTTTCATTCGCCACTTCATAAAAGCTAAGCATGTTGGTGAAACAGGACCTGTCATTAATAATACTGGTAGGTGATCATATGAACACATGGGGAAAGATAAAGATAATAATAACACCACCTGGGACAGCGGTTACATGGTGCTAGAGTCATATTAATTAGTGACATGTTTAGGTGAACATATTGGGGCAAAAAAAGGGGGGTTAAAAATAGGCAAAAAAAAAGGGCATAAACAGCATAAATAACAGATGCACACTTACCAGCAATCAATGTGCAGTGAATTTAGCACCTCTGTACTGGTCTGAGGATGCTATTGTTGTTATTATAATTTCATCAACTTCTATTGTCTGTACATATGTTGATACCCCTATGTATACGTCTGGATACTCCACTTAGCTCATGTGCCACCTATGGATTTAGTCCCTACTTTTGTTACATTACCATTATCCTGATTTTTTGATATATGATCATTGCTATATCATCGTTTTGTGATTTTTTTTCTTTTCTTTTGTATGTTTGCTATTTGCGGCAATCTTATAGCAATACCGTCTGTCCTTTGTTCACAGTGTTTGTTGTCCCCGTTTTATTGCCTGAAGAAGTGGGTCTGCTCCCACGAAACGCGTTGCAGATTTTGGAGTACTATTGAATAAATGTATTCGTTTGATTCGATGACAGACCTTGGTGTCTAATTATTGAGGGGAAGTCCACCACTTTCCCTCGCGGCAATTCTTAACAATTTTATATTAATTTTATTCTGCTGGCGCCTCTGATCACCTACCAGTATACTTGAGTCCACCCCAGGTGGAGGGGTGACCCTACCCCATTTTTTCTGATCTACAGAGAGCGACTTCTTAATCCTGAGTGAGGACAGGTCTAATCTCCTCACCTGCCTATACAGTGGTTGCCTGAGCGGTAACCCATGTTTGTGAGTATAACCATCTCACCTATTCATTTCCCTTCGTATCTCTGACATACTACACCATATTGGGCTCTCGATTTCTCTCTTTTTTACTGTCATTAATAAAACCATGTTGTTGAACTAAAATAAAATTATTCCGTGCTACCAGGGAGCAACAAAAGACTGTGCAAAGGGATGAAGCCACAGGGGGCCCCAGAAGCCAAAGGGGGCCCCGTGGGCGAGAAGTTTCTTTTCCCTGAGATACTGACAACTAGGGGCATGGAGAAAAAAAGCTTTCTGCTCTCTGTACAATTGTTCTAATGACTGCATGTGCTCAGCCACTGATAACGAATCATACAAAGTTTTGTAGACAAAGACTTGTAGATAGGCCCTATTCAGTGTGCAGCAGGGTCTTGTGTACAGCTCCCAGCCGCCAGCCCCCTCTACCCCGACCCAAGTGCTCTGCACTGTCGTGATGCTGGAGAAGTCCGCAAAGCCTGTTCTGCTCCATCAGAGATGGGCAGATTGAGTGTAAAAAGCTGAGGCTGGGAGCACACTCGACTGTTGGGTTTTCTGTGTGCATTTTCTGCACACCATGTGTGTCTGTATGCGGAAAAACATGCAAATTTTATCACAGAAGCTAATGTAATTGATAGAGAAAATGTGTGCAGTCTGTTTTTATCTCCATGGGGAAAACACATTCAAGTGTGCACTTGCCAATTGAATAACATTGGTTCTCCATTTACTTGTGCAGAAAGCTGGGGGGAAGAGGGGGCATCTAAAGTTTTGCAGGGGGAGAGCAGTGATTTCTAGTTATCCTCCTGCGTGCTACATCATTTTGTATGGCATCCAATAGGATACCTTTAAACAATTTACACACTACCTATGTTAAGCTTACTGGTCTATAGTTTCCAGGCTCTTATTTTTTCCCCTTCTTGAATAAGGGCAAAGCATCAGCTCTATGCCAGTCATAAGGAAATTACCTACTTGAAAGAGAATTACAGAAAATAAGATAAAGTGGCATACAACATGAGAAAAAAATATAGCTTTTAAAATAGCAATTTAATATTTCAGTATTCATACTATTTAGCTGTTTTCCCTGATGTGAGAGTTAAGCTTATATTATGTGTTTCAGTGATCAGTTATTAAAAAAAACAACAACAACAAAAAAAACTTTGGGAACTCCAGCAAATTTTACTTTTGGTCCAGACAACTAACCAATAGTTGCTCAAAAGGTCATTTTTTTCTGTACTGCACATGGACAGCAATGAACTCCTGGCAAACTTTATTAAGCAAAATATGCTGGAGTTCACCAGATCTTTATAAATATGCCCTTACTTAGCTGAACAGATGGACAAAATAACTACAGGTAAAATAATAAAATACATCTGCCTTATGTTATTCTGGGCCTCTTTATCAAAGTGCATGAAAGAACAATTGTTACATACAGCAATTCTTGAATCGCATTATGGCATTGTTTTCCGTTTGTTCACAACTTAAAGGGGCACTACAGCGAAAAACTGTAAAATTTAAAATATGCGCACACATATACAAATAAGAAGTACATTTTTAAAATGAGCTATAAATTACTTTTCTCCTATGTTGCTGTCACTTACAGTAGGCAGTAGAAATCTGACAGAAGCGACAGGTTTTGGACTAGTCCATAGAGGATTCTCAGCAAGGCTTTTATTCTTTATAAAGATATTCCCTAAAAAGGATTTAACCAATGATGCTGGCCAGCTTCCCAGCTCCCTACACAGTTTTTTGGCAGTTGGACAGAGCAACTGCCATTCACTAAGTGCTTTTGAAATTAAATATATCCCTGAGAATTGCCTATAGAGAGATGGACTAGTCCAAAACCTGTCACTTCTGTCAGATTTCTACAACCTACTGTAAGTGACAGCAACATAGGAGAAAAGTGATTTATGGCTCATTTTACTCTGGAAAAAATGTATTTCTTATTTGTATATGCTTGCACATATTTAAAATGTTACAGTTTTTCGCTGTAGTGCCCCTTTAAGGCCTGTTTTTTATATCAGTGAATATATGCAACATGAAATTAACTGAGTGAAATTAAACATATAAAAATTTCCATACTAATACCAGGTTTAATATGTGAAGTTGAAAAGCATAAGAGTTCATAATTTATTTTTAAACCCCTTTGATCAATACCCTTGAATGATATTTACTTGTAAATCACCAGTGAGAAAAAAATAAATCCTAAGGGTGAAGGATGAGGCCGAACAGAATTCTCATCAGGATTATGGGAAGAATAATGAATGTACTACAGAGACACCTCATTTCATGCTATTGCAGAGAGGCGTTTCTGAGATGGTTAAAGAAGAATTTCAATATATAAAGGAAAGTCAAGAGCAGAAATGAGTTTTGAGTGCTGGGCTGATGAAATCATAGCTTGGTCACTTGGTTGTGTGAGGGAGGCATTATCTCATTCCCCTCACATGTGTTAGTCTATGATCCTCCACTCAAGTATGTGATTGGATTTTAGCTCAACAAAAACCTTAATTGCACACCTATTGTGCCCCAGCTAAGCTGAGCATCACAGTGCAGGGGACAGCTTATGGCTGCTCTTTTGGCCGAGTTCGATCTGGTTTCCCCTATCAGCTACAGGCTGATGACTGAGTAATAGGATTAGAGAAACTTGCCTTAGAAAAATGTTGTACTTGTCAGATTTGGCAGGCTCACAAAAGGTCTGCAGTGATGTATAGGTGTCCTATAATACAGAACCATATGTTGAGACCAAACTTGGCAACAGATACTGTTCTAGGGCGAAGACTCTATGTATCATTAAACATAGTAAAATACTTAACTTTTTTAATATTTGTTGATTTTCTAATGTTTCTTGCGAAGTGATTTGTGATAGATTTCACATACATGTACAAAAGGAAATACTCAGTCTGCACATACAGTCTAAACACACTAGAACAAATCACCATGGCATTTACAAATATAAAATTGTAGTTTACTTTCATTTGAATGTTTTTTAAATTTCCTTATTAGGTGATGTATGGCTTGCATAATTATAAAAACCTATTTAAAAGTATAGGTAGTGAGATGGGAAACAAACCACAATCCAGCTTACACTTATGTCAGATTTATTCAAATACTAGTTGATTCCTCCAAAGCACGAGTGTGTAAACCTGATGTCTACACAGAAGTGCAACCGCCTAGTAGTAGTAACCTTTAACTTTAATGAATGTCTGAAGTCAAGGTTAATATTCTGGAGCTTACACTTATTTCCTGTTGCTTTTATGGGAATCACAAAGGATGAGGGGAGAAAGAAATGACTGTTTTTCAAGAGTGTGGGAAGAGTTAGAACTAACATCAGATTTGTATTCCTGTCAAACGATTTGCAGAAAATACAAATAAACAATGAAAATAAAAAAAACTACATCTACAAGATTTCTAACTTTCCATCTGTGCCCACTAGTTTTAAATTGTTCTCCTTAAAGCACACCTGCACTGAGAAGTATATGTTTACTTCCTTTTTAACAATGCCAGCTGCCTGGCATCCTGCTGATCTCTTTGGCTGCAGTTGTGTCTGAATCAAACACCTGAAACAAGCATGCAGCTATTACAGTCAGACCTCAGTCAGAAACACTTGATCTGCATGCTTGTTCATGGTCTATGTCTAATAAACAGAGGTTCAGCAGGACAGCCAGGCAATCTGAATTGTTTAAAATAAATGTAATATGTCAGCCTTCATATCCCAGCCCTCATATCCAAGGGTTATTTAACCACTTGAGGACCGCAGTGTTAAGCCCCCCTAAAGTCCAGGCCATTTTATGCTAAAGTGGCCACTGCAGCTTTAAGGCCAAGCTGCAGGGCCACACGACATAGCACACAAGTGATCCCCCCCCCTTTTCTCCCCACCAACAGAGCTCTCTGTTGGTGGGGTCTGATCGCCCCCAAATGTTTGTTTGTTTGTTTTCATTTATTTTTATTATATTTATTTATGCCGGTCCTGGGGCTGCCGCCATGGCCACGCCCATCGGCGTGACGCAGTCAGGAAGTAGTAAAAACATTATTTCCACTCTTCTATATCAAGTTCAGTCATATGCAATTTGAAAATTTGATACGCCTTAAAATTATTATAAATAATTTGGGATTTTATCAGCATTTTGTATACATTATTAATTAAATTCTTCCTCAGTCAATCTTTTAAACCTGTTTATATTTGAGAACAGAGGCGCCAAAAGAATAAAAACAGTATTTAAAAGTTTTAAAAAAATTGCTTGGGAGGCAGTGGTGGACTTACCTCCCGCAAGTAGACACAACAACTGTGTATTCAAACTAAGGGAATATTTATTGGTATACTCCAAAGGTAGATCACAACGTGCTTCGCAGGTCAAGCCCGCTTCATCGGAAAATACAGGACGGAGCACACAACTGGGGGTAAGAGGCAACACATTTGTACATTTCTGAACATACCGCACAAGTATAAACAGCAATGGGCATATTAGGGTGAGAAGAATTTGCTATATGTGGTTGAATCCCATAGGATCAATGGAAGGGAAAAAATAGGGAAAGGGGCACCGGGAGAGGGGGGGGGGAAGGTTTTCATTTTGATGGGGAAGGGGAAAAGAAAAAAAGTTGAGGGGGAGAAAAAAAAACTTTTTGGGTAGAAAAAGACACAACCCACAATAACAATATAGGGGGGGGGGGGGGGGGAAGGATGGGGGAACAAAAAAGAGAGAAGGGGGGGGGGGGAAAGGGTGAGGGAAGGGGGGAAAAAATAACAAAAACGGGGGATCTACAGCATGTGTGTAAAAAACAGCAGATATACATCCATGTGAGCGTGGAGTAATTGTCAGGTAAACAGTTATAGACACATTTAAAAACATATATAAATTTTCACAAACGCATCAAAGTGCGTGTGTATAAATGCGTGTACATCGTGTTACAGAGGTGGGGGGGAAATAAACCTGTCTTAAAATATAGAAGTGCTAGTCATAGTTAGGAAAAAACATCAAGGGTTATATAAAGTGAGTAACTTACCAGCAGTATGTCCAGGTAGCACTTGGCGCCTCAGTAACCAAGTACTACTGTTACTAAAAACGGCAGTTTAGTAGTACTTGGTTACTGAGGCGCCAAGTGCTACCTGGACATACTGCTGGTAAGTTACTCACTTTATATAACCCTTGATGTTTTTTCCTAACTATGACTAGCACTTCTATATTTTAAGACAGCTTTATTTCCCCCCCACCTCTGTAAAGGTGCCCATACACTCGTCAGATTGGCAGCAGATAGATAAGAAATGCATCTGATGATCTATCTGATGCGTTTTTAGAACATTTTTTACCAGGATAGAATTCCAATAGATTTCAGTTTGAAATCTATTGAAATTCGATCTGATGGCATTTTTTTGCCATCAGATTTCCATTAAGGCCAATGAAAACTGATAAGCAATCTCATCAGATCGACCAAAATTTTCCACCCTGCCAGTTCGATGCTGCATTTAAAAATAACTAACTATACAATGGTGACACAATGGACAGCTATTCCAGCCATGGCGTTCACCGCTCCATCTCCCTCACAAACTTTATCTACATAACGGCTGCACTATTATGTTAATTCATGTTTGCTGACTCAGCTGCAGTGATACTTACCATTTGTCACCATTCACGAAGCATTGTTCCCTGACCGGATGATAGGAACACTATACACATCTTGAATATGGTTGTGTATTGAGAGCCCATGTTTTTATGTTTTTAATCTTCCTTATCACAACCTGTGAACTATGTTGAAATCATGTCTTTGAAGAAGCGGCTATGTCAAAGGCTGTGAAATGTGCGTTTGGCTATATCATCTGAGACTTACATGATTCAAGGACATTCTTTTACTGTG
The DNA here is from genome assembly GCF_040937935.1 of Hyperolius riggenbachi. Classification (NCBI taxonomy): domain Eukaryota; kingdom Metazoa; phylum Chordata; class Amphibia; order Anura; family Hyperoliidae; genus Hyperolius; species Hyperolius riggenbachi. The sequence continues at coordinate 164,240,316 of NC_090656.1, read as the reverse complement.
CTACCAGCAATAAGATAACAGAGGCGCCAAAAGGATAAAACAACAACAACAAATAACATTTGTAAAGCGCTTTTCTCCCATAGGACTCAAAGCGCATAAGCATGGCTAAGACCAATTGTTGGTTGATTGGTAAATCGTGGTACAGAGGAAGAATTCTATAAGTCCGGAAAAGCCAGGCAAAAAGGGACTAAGTGAGCTTAAAAACCAATTTGGTAATAGAGGAGGCAGTGGTGGACTTACCTCCTCCAAGCAGAACACACGACTTTAGATTTTCAGCCAAAAAACGTTTATTGGGTACTCCAAAATAAAGTGCTGGTTAAACCTGCTTCCTCAGGCAATACAGATAGGAGTAAAAAAGCATCTGCTAGTAACATCAAAGCTGAGCGCCCTTGTCTATCTGTCTGTTGTAATAAATCTTTGTTGGTTGCTATGGGCAACAACACTACACCTTCGTTCGGCACCATATCACAGGAAGTGTGATAACTCGACTCTCATCACAGCAGCAGCATAGGAGATAGAACTTCTTAGACGTTGGCAAAGTTTCAGGAGTTTATTCAGTAAACAGATATACAGATGCTTATCTCTACATGTTCGTTACACCTCGGCGAAGCAATTGGTCTGTAGTAAGTCCTCTTTGCGTTACAGGCTCTTGGTCCATTCCTTTTGAATGGCAACCAGTCTTTCTCTTATGTTACATCTATACTACGTTGCACTTAGGCCTATATACAGCATACAGTTAGATAAGATGACAAGACATTACAAAAAGAGTAGAAAGTGGAAGTCATCAGCCAGAAGTCAGAAGCAGCCCCCCCCCGGAAGCTTGTTAGCTCTTCTTATACTAAACTCTAAAGAGTTAAATGTGACATCATCTGAGCAGGGACGGATCAATAACTCATCGCCTGCTATTGGCTGAAAAGACCCCGTGATATCATGACAACCACAGTTTTTACTGCGCATGCCCTGGAAAATTCCAGGTTCCAGGGACCTGACTCTTAATCTAATAAGAACATTGTTTACCTTTAGGAAATATGAAAACACTCGATGTTTACCAAAAAGACTGCCTCTCTGTCTTACCATGGTGGTTAGATAAGCCCTCTGGTCTTGTATAGGCAGAAACACACTGTTCTGCAGTGATTCTAGAAATTCCCCTTAAAGGTATACTCTGCAAATCAAGACTTTTAACTAACTTAAAGTAACTGAGGCCTACGAATTTATATAATACTTAAATTCTAACATCTGTCTCTCACAGAGGTGCTCAGCTTTGATGTTACTAGCAGATGCTTTTTTACTCCTATCTGTATTGCCTGAGGAAGCAGGTTTAACCTGCGAAATGTGTTGTACTTTATTTTGGAGTACCCAATAAACGTTTTTTGACTGAAAATCTACAGTCGTATCTTCTGCTTGGAGGAGGTAAGTCCACCACTGCTTCCTCTATTACCAAATTGGTTTTTAAGCTAATTTAGTCCCTTTTATCCTTTTGGTGCTTCTGATATCTTATTGCTACATTGAGTCAACCCTAGGTGGAGGGTTGAAACCCACTTCCTTTTTCTACTACAGAGAGCGACTTCTTAATCCTGAATCTCCCCACCTGCATTGACAGTGGTTGACTAATGGTAACCCTGGTTTGTGAGTATTACATTTTGGATTACTCTATAAATCTACCATTACCAGTACATAGTACACTATATTGGGCTCTTGGTGTTCTCTTCTTCTCTTTTACTGTGCTATATTCCATTTGACTATTTATGTTTATTGTAATAAAAAGTGATGTTTGATACTGAATATTGATACTCGGTGTAACGATCGGTGTAACAGAGAGGATCTGATTACCGGTGATCTGCAGTATTACAGAGAATACAGATATATACCCGATTATTGATGATCTGCAGTATCACCGATAATCAGATATATCTCTAACCTCTGGACACCTGAGTAATATGAGTGTTTGGTGCAACAGTAATACTTTGAGGAGGATCCCCGTAAAGGGGGTACAGAACAGTAAGAGATACTGCTCAGAGAACAGATTCCTTCCAATGGCCTGATGCTCCCCAAGGGGCGGAGCCAGGCTGAGAGTGGGAAGGACCAGAGAGTGAGTGACACCAATGGGGAAGTGTCACTGACAGGTCTGTGAACTATCTCCAAACGGGGAAGATAGTTCTCGAGGTCGGACAGGCCAGGTCGGCAACAGACAGACAGATCAGGTACAGAGACAGGAGACAGATATGGAATCAAAAGACTAGCCGAGTTTGGCAACAGAGTATCAGAATGACAAAGGTACAAAATCAGAGATCAGAAGAATGGTCAGGAAAGCAGAAGGTCATAACAAATAATCAACAATTCCTAGACTAAGGTGTGAGTTCCTTGGTCATCAACACCTTGGAAACTGGTCTAGATAATAACACAGATGATAACAGAATTTCCTAGACTAAGGTGTGAGTTCCTTGGTCATCAACACCTTGGAGACTGGTCTAATGTAACACAGATACTGACAAGGTCTGAGTGCTACCACGTAGTGATCGCAACACCAGACACCAGAGGAATGACCAGCACCCAGTATATATACACCAGCGCTCTCCTGCACCTCCCCTAAGTGCTGGACCAATGAAAACTGAAAGAATTGTCAGCTGACCGGCCTGGTCAGCTGACACCCTTCTGGCTGTCATAAATGCTCTGCCTCTCCGTGCGCGCATGCGTCCTTCTGAACCTGTGTGGACTATCAGTCCCAGCCACACCAGACATGTGTTGTAATGCCTCTGCTGTTTTGGATGCGGAATCTGCCGCACCGCTGTCCGAGCATGCGGCGCTTTCTCCGCGTTCAGCAGTACTGACAAAAGTAGGCCTATGCGTGCAAACCGCCGCGTCGGACGTGGAATCCGCCGCCCTGTTCTCTGGGCATGCGGCGGTTTCTCCGCACTCCGTCAAGCCAGTGAATGCAGGTCTCTGCGCGCAAGCTGCCATGTTGAACGCGGAATCAGCCGCCTTACTCTGAGTGCTTGCGGCGGCTTTTCCGTGTTTTCTCACACTCGGCCTTTAAGCCCTCATTGTTGTTATTTTTTTTATTTGCCTAGTATAACGTATGGTGACAATATTTTATTTAAAAAATGAAGGTGTATTTTTTCCATTTTAAGTTTTCTCATTGTACACTACCAATGATTGCAAGCCCTTATTTGCAAAAATAACAGTAATACACCATCATACTCCTAGCATACATATTTAAAACGCTAAGTTCCCAAGGTAGCAATTTATGTATTCTCTTTTCCATTCTGCCACTTTTGGGACTTTTTACATTTGTTTTTTTTTATACAGCGTATATGAAATTAACAATGAAAATAATATACCATATACATATTCAGATGTGCTTTTTGGGCACACGGCACTGTTAGCCACCAATAGCACCAATGGCTTTTCCAAGGCCATTTTTTTTCATCAAATGTAACAATGTCATTCTTTTTTAGGAAATCCCCTAGAGAGTCAGAACATTCGATATAAGTCATAACTGTCACCATTCTGAAAACTAGAGACCCAGGCCTACTCAGCTATACATATTTTGTAACATTTGGACTTGTGCAGTTTTGCTGAAATTGCACCATAACATACTGTACTAACTTACTAACCTACTGAAAGTGACAGCAATACAGGAAAAAAGTAGTTTATAGTTGCATTTTACTCTGGGAGAAATGCACATTTTATTCGTACATATTTTAAATGGTACAATTTTTCGCAATAGGTTTGTTTTAATCTGGATATGGTCCCATATATGACCACTCTGTGATGTCACATGTAAATAAACTATATTCTCTAATCCAGATAAAGGATAAACAACCTAGTTGAATATAATTGGAGCCAAGAAAGCCTTGCCCGCCCACTTGTAATCAACATTTCCCATAAGTGATACTCTATTTATTCATTTGGTAAGAAATTTGGGGAGGATTTTAATGTCTATGGTCAAATAAGATGGGATGGTATAATTCAAAGCTGGTGCAGTCTTTTCCTGGTTTAAGTATTACAACAATAGGGACACATTGCAGAGAATTTAGTAATAAATAACCCCTTTTTAATCTCAATAAATATGGACATAGACGTAATGTAAAGATTTTACAAAACTCAACAGGATTCCTTAAAAAAAAACATAAATCATAAACATACATGTCAAAGAAATATAAGAACCTAGAAATGTGTGGATTCTGAGGTGTCAGACCATTTATAATGTGTAATGTCCTTTAAAAGCCACAGAGAAGAACAGTGAGGGCTTGTTCACACTACAAGAGCTTTTCTAAGCGGTTTGTGATTTGAAAAGCTCTTGCTAATGTTATCCTGTGTGTGTGTTCACACTGGAGCGATGTGATTTTGTAAAAAAAAACCACAGCATTGCATTAGGAAGAGCTTTTCAAATCACTAGCGTTTAAAAAGCTCTTGTAGTGCGAATGGACCCTTACAATTTAGTCAGGGTTGGTAAGCAATACATGCATATATATATATATATATATATATATATATATATATATATATATATATATATATATATATATATATATATGTATATATATATATATATATATATAATTACAGATTGCATAAACATGTACACATATAAAAACCACGGAGCATATCATTGTGAATTCCCAACAGCCTTCAGACTGATTTACTATCAACCATCACACACAGCCTCAGGCTACATGTGATAGTTGATAATAAATTAGTCTGAAGGCTATATGTGATGGTTGATAATAAATAAGTCAGAAGGCTATATTTTAACAATGATATGCTGTTTGATTTCTATATGTGTATATATGTAAAAATCAGATATAAAGTATGTATGTCTTTCCAAGTAGGCTTTCCAATTAAAGGAGAAAAGCCTTATGCATAGCATAGCGATAAACAGCCAGCAGATAAGGAGGGCTATGATTAGCATATGCACAAGCTTTTTAGTAGTGTCTTGTGTGAAAAAAGAGCAGATTTGGGATATATTTATTAAATAGAAGTAGTGGAAGTTAGTGAGGTAATATAAGGCTTATATTATAGCTCAGAGTTATGTATATCTTTCAGTAAAGCAAGGAAAAAAACATATTTGAATTGTGCATATTTTCCCGCGAATAGCAAAACGGGAATTGCTGTTGTAGTGACTGGCCCACTTGGGAATCACAAGTTGTTCATTCACGTTTTGCATTTGCAGTTTACCCTGTGATTTTGATTCTGACAGCATTCTGCTTTTTCCACGCATGCATTCTTGTTTCTAAAGTATTTTGCTGCATCCAAGAAATTGCTAACAAATGGGGAAACTCATTGATGGGAAAACAATCACAAACGCAATACATAGTGAATGCAGAACACTAGAAGCCTGGGAATTGCACAGTAAAATTCCTTATCAAGTGTACTCCTACCTGTCTACTTTTTCAGTGATGTCTGAAGATTGAAGGCATGTTCCTGCAGTACCGCGTTGCATTAATTTAGAATTATCAGCTATTAAGTGACTTCTACTTGAGTCATATCATATCCCAGTGAGGGTTTATAAAAATACTGTTGCAGGGGTTCTCTTGCCTGCATGAATGCATATATAGCAAACACTGGGATTGAACCACAGTCCCTGATAGAAAGCCCCTCGTAACCGGTAACTATAATACCTAAAATATAACTTTTATTAATGTTAATTAAAAGAATCAAAGTATGAATGGGCTGGCACACCCACCACCAACATATAACATCACAATGGGGGAAGAGTATAATCTTTGCAAATGAACAGCGGTCTAACACTTAGACACCTATATATCGAAGTGTCAAATGCATATGAAAGATAATAGTTCCAATATTTGCATGCTCACTGGATTAGGAAGAGCCAAGGTTTAAACCCAGGTCTCCCATGTCAGAGACAGAGCCCCTAATCATCACACTATCCAGCCACTGTATCAAATAAGAGTGGTTATATAAACTACACTCTATTCATCTATAAGTTCATATGGAAAACATACATAGATTGGTCAGTAGTTTCAAAGTAGGGGTATGCATCTCCAATGTAATGGAGTAGTGATAACATCATCCTGAATGGTTAAAGACCAATCCAAACATGCAGAGATTCATACCCCCATAAACATACACATCACCCCTTAAAAATTGACATGTTTCGACAATATTATAATTATAGCCTTCATCGGGAAAATAAAAATAAAAAAGGTGCCCAATAGTGCATTATAACAGTGACATAATGGGCATCCCAAGTTAGAGCCAACCTGATAATGGCCAACAAGTAAGTATATATAGAAGTACCCCGCCCTAAACTGATTGTGTGAGCACACCCCTAATCATTCAACATCTGGGTAGGCTACAGTGCAGCCAATAGGGATACAACTTGGGCAGGAATGGGAGGGATACCAAAGGGTAAACAACACATCCCATTTTGTAAACTACTCCCACAGCCCTGCCTATAGGAAAGCTCCATTATATGCAACCATGTTCTAAACATCATGATACCCAGAGTGTAAGGGACCAGGTGGAGAAAAGCAAAAGTTATCCTCAGATATTACTAATATGGTAGGGATGCACATATTTGTTTAGGCATAATAACCTATCCAATTTCAACTTCCCTTAGCCCCCTAATATAATACAATCAGCCAACATCTATAGCATCTATAAGGGCCTAGGAAAAACGTAAAGCATTTCACCTCCCAATCACCACAAGTAGCATGTGAAAAACAGCCCAAGATGCATCATTCGGGTGTCGTTATGGTAGGCGGCATCCTTGCTCCGATTCTGGGTGTCATTAAGGTGGGCGGCGTCCTTGCGTCGATTACCATAGCAACCCACGTATACATGGTAGCAAGCCCACTATGTGCCCACAGGAGCGAACTCACCCTGCACCGCCCCTGTATCATTGTCATGGACATATGGTGCATACATATTCCCTCAGTGGGTGTCATGTGCTTATATCCCACTGGTGCACATAAAGAATACGATACCCCACCCGCAACATGCTCTCCTAAGGGATGGGGCAAGGGCAGGGTATTCGGTTCACCTCCTTAATGCAAGTCATCAGTTTCCGCTCCATAGATTACCCGCAAGTTGAAGAATTATAACAACACTCTTACAGCATCTCATCATGTTAATCAGAATGGGGGGGGGGGGGTTCCTGATGCTATGGTAAAGCTGTCAATGGTATATCACTGTAGATGTCAGGGTCTACAACCACAGTACCCATGACACCACATATACCCCAGAGCGCACAACACCCCACAGACAAGGGGGAGAGACTGGGAGAGGACAGCAAGCATCTATAAACCTGTGCAAATACACACATGGGTACCCAAGACTACCTGGGCGAGGGGAATAAAAATACATATCCATATGCATGAACACCACCTTTGGATACACATATTGTATCGAATAGGGGAATATAACACAATAAATATATATATATATATATATATATATATATATATATATATATATATATATATATATATATATATATATAGGGGTTGGACAAAATGATGGAAACACCTTGAAAATCAACAAAATATATTTTAATAAGGTGTAGGTCCACCTATTGCAGCAATAATTACAGCCTCAATTCTCCGAGGTATTGATTCATACAAATTGTGAATTGTTTCCAAAGGAATTTTAGCCCATTCTTCAGTTAAAACACCCTCCAGTTCTTTTAGAGACGATGGTGGCGGAAATCGACTTCTTACTTGAATCTCTAAAAACGACAATAAATGCTCAATAATGTTGAGGTCTGGGAATTGTGGTGGCCAGAGGATATGCTCAACTTCATTAGAATGGTCCTCGTGCCTAGAGATGAGCGTAATGACGTAATTACGATTTCGCGAAATTTCGCGTAATTAGTGTAATTACGATTATGGCCGTAAGTACATAATCGTAATTAAGAAGGATTTCGCGAAATTTCGCGTAAGCGTAATTTTTCGCGTAATTTTCGCATTACTGTGGGTATTACGAAATTAATGCGTATGGCCATGCTCCCAAGCGGAAAAGTTGACGCATGGATCAATGTTAGGTAGCCGCCGACTTTAGGGGTTAATAGCAAAGCCCCCTTAAATGCTAAGAGCCTCAAATTTGGAGAATATATTAAGGAGATCAGGAGGAATAAGAGGAAAAATTTTTTTTTTCAAAAAGACCTTATAGTTTTTGAGAAAATCGATGTTAAAGTTTCAAAGTAAAAATGTATACAGTTAAAAACCCGCCGACTTTAACGGTTAATAGCAAAGCCTGCCTAAAGTTTAGGAACACCAAATTCCTAGGGTATATTAAGGGGATCAGTGGGAATAAGAGGAAAAATTTTTTTTCAAAAAGACCCTATAGTTTTTGAGAAAATCGATTTTTAAGTTTCAAGGGCAAAAATGTCTTTTAAATGCGGAAAATGTTTTTTGCACAGGTAACAATAGTGTATTTTCATAGATTCCCCCAAGTGGGAAGAGTTTTACTTACTTCGTTCTGAGTGTGGGAAATATAAAAAAAAAACGACGTGGGGTCCCCCCTCCCAGACCTCTTTAACCCCTTGTCCCCCATGCAGGCTGGGATAGCCAGAATGCGGAGCACTGGCCGCGTGGGGCTCCGCACCCTGACTATACCAGCCCGCATGGTCCATGGATTGGGGGGTCTCGGAAGGGGAGGGGCAGCCAAGCTTTCCCCTCCCCCTCCGAGCCCTTGTCCAATCCAAGGACAAGGGGCTCTTCTCCACCTCCGATTGGAGGTGGAGGCCGTGATTTCCTGGGGGGGGGGGGGGGTTCATGGTGGAATCTGGGAGTCCCCTTTAAAAAGGGGTCCCCCAGATGCCCACCCCCCCTCCCAGGAGAAATGAGTATAGAGGTACTTGTACCCCTTACCCATTTCCTTTAAGAGTTAAAAGTAAATAAACACACAAACACTTAGAAAAAGTATTTTAATTGAACAAAAAACATAACCACGAAAAAAGTCCTTTAATATTCTTAATTAACCATTAATACTTACCTGTCCCTTTAAATAAATGATCCCTCGCAATATCCTCGGAAATGTTCTATCAGTTACAATGTAACAAAGTTATTACAATGTAACAACTTTGTTACATTGTAACTACGCCGCACCCGACGTCACTCGCCGCTCAGCCGCCGCATACACTTACGCGTCCGTGCAGGTCGCTAAGTCCCTGCTGGCCCCCGCTGTCCACCCCGCCCACATCTGTCACCCACATGTCACCCACATGTGGGTGACATGTGGGTGACATGTGGGAGAGGCGGGGAGGGCAGCGGGAGCCGGAGGGACTTAGCGTCCTGCACGAACCCGACAGAGCTCTGAGCTATATAGCTCAGAGCTCTCTAAGCATCTTTGTATTTGGGCTCCAAGGAGCCCAATTGGTCCTTAGCAGACCAATGGGGTTCCTTCTGATTTGAAGGAACCCCATTGGTCTGCTAAGGACCAATGGGGCTCCTTGGAGCCCAAATACAAAGATGCTTAGAGAGCTCTGAGCTATATAGCTCAGAGCTCTGTCGGGTCCGTGCAGCACGGACGCGTATGCGGCGGCTGAGCGGCGAGTGACGTCGGGTGCGGCGTAGTTACAATGTAACAAAGTTGTTACATTGTAATAACTTTGTTACATTGTAACTGATAGAACATTTCCGAGGATATTGCGAGGGATCATTTATTTAAAGGGACAGGTAAGTATTAGTGGTTAATTAAGAATATTAAAGGACTTTTTTCGTGGTTATGTTTTTTGTTCAATTAAAATACTTTTTCTAAGTGTTTGTGTGTTTATTTACTTTTAACTCTTAAAGGAAATGGGTAAGGGGTACAAGTACCTCTATTATGTAAATCAATCGGAGGTCTAATGCAGAAGGTAGATTAAGTAGACATTGATGTGGGGCCTCAAACAAAAACCTCCTGTTCCAATGTAACAAATACAGTCCTATCAATCTGCCTATAACACAACCAGTTAGTGATAACTTAATCAAGGACAATAGAGTTTGGTCTCAAGTGTAATAAAAATACATATACTTTAATTTATCAAAAAGGGAAGATATAAAACAAAGATTAAAAATCAAGGAAGGAATGTTGCGGAGTCATAAACAGCATTGTTCATGGCCGGCCATACAATCAGAACAAACCACTCGCACCAATCATACCAAAACCCCTCTATCTAGCCTGTTAGGTCTCAGCGCTGAGATAATTGGAAAAAATGACATAGCATAATGCAAGTCCATTGATCCTCAGAGGTGGTTAGCTACTGTCCATGCACATAGTTATGGAGCAAGGTCACAAAATAATAGTAGAATTCATCATCAGAGAACATGCAAAGCACGTATCATTGTAATTGATTCAGCAAGCTTTCATGTCAGCGCGAAGCCATGCACATAGAAATAAGGACTCAGCAGGTCTCACCAGTCCAATTTCAGCAAATATCAGCAAGCAGCGTGTGAACATGCAGGTCATAGCATAATAGGATAGATCTCACCAGACTTGATTCAGACTTTCATAGCGCTGTTCGGATATTCATAGGCCGAGTGGGTATGTGGAGTGTTGTCGTTGGGGGCCCCCCTAGTTAGGTCGCCATATGTTGCAAGCTGACAGCAGGCATACCGTGGGATTACGGCTGGCTGGCGTCCCAGCTCAGCTGCAGTGACAATCTCCACGCTTTTCCGGATAGGAAGCTCGCTCAGCTGTCGGCAAGGCTCCTGGGTAGGGTAGTTCCCTGTGGCAGAGTAGTTAGGACGGCCAGACGTGGCTTTGACTCCGCCCACCGACGCGTTTCACGCCGTGGGCGTTTCTTCAGGTACCTCTATACTCATTTCTCCTGGGAGGGGGGGTGGGCATCTGGGGGACCCCTTTTTAAAGGGGACTCCCAGATTCCACCATGAACCCCCCCCCCGGAAATCGCGGCCTCCACCTCCACCGCCCATTGGAGGTGGAGAAGAGCCCCTTGTCCTTGGATTGGACAAGGGCTCGGAGGGGGAGGGGAAAGCTTGGCTGCCCCTCCCCTTCTGAGACTCCCCAATCCATGGACCATGCAGGCTGGTATAGTCAGGGTGCGGAGCCCCACGCGGCCGGTGCTCCGCATTCTGGCTATCCCAGCCTGCATGGGGGACAAGGGGTTAAAGGGGTCTGGGAGGGGGGACCCCACGTCGTTTTTTTTAATATTTCCCACACTCAGAACGAAGTAAGTAAAACTCTTCCCACTTGGGGGAATCTATGAAAATAATACACTATTGTTATCTGTGCAAAAAAAACCGGACATTTTCCGCATTTAAAAGACATTTTTGCCCTTGAAACTTAAAAATCGATTTTCTCAAAAACTATAAAGTCTTTTTGAAAATTTTTTTTTCCTCTTATTCCCACTGATCCCCTTAATATACCCTAGGAATTTGGTGTTCCTAAACTTTAAGCAGGCTTTGCTATTAACCGTTAAAGTCGGCGGGTTTTTAAATGTATACATTTTTACTTTGAAACTTTAACATCGATTTTCTCAAAAACTATAAGGTCTTTTTGAAAAAAAAAATGTTCCTCTTATTCCTCCTGATCTCCTTAATATATTCTCAAAATTTGAGGCTCTTAGCATTTAAGGGGGCTTTGCTATTAACCCTTAAAGTCGGTGGCTTTTTTACATTATACGGAGCGTTACGGTTTAACGCGAAATTACGGTAGCGTTTAATGCGAAATTACGGCATGAACGAAACGCGAAATTACGCGTTGAAAATTACGCTTACGGTATTTTCAATTACGATTTTAATGGCAATTACGCTACCGTAATTTCGCATCGTAATCGCAAATTTCGCATGCGTAATTATAGTAATGCGAAATTACGAAAATTTCGGCTCAACTCTACTCGTGCCATTCTTTAACAATTCTAGCTGTAAGGATTGGGGCATTATCATCTTGAAAGATGGCATTCCCCTCCGGAAACAGTTATTGAACCATAGGATGAACTCAGTTGCCCAAATTCCTAAATAGTCTCGGCTGTTAATTCTTCCATGAAGGGAAAGCATTGGCCCGGCGGATTTCTAAGAAATAGCACCCCAGATCATCACAGAACCCCTACCATGTTTTACGGTTGGGAAAAGGCAGTCTGGATGAAATGCTTCTTTCGGCTTTCTCCACTCGGCCAGAGGTCGGAAATAAGGTAAACGCTGATTCGACAGAGAAAATCAAATTGTTCCATTGCTCGAGGGACCAATTCTGGTGGTTTCTACACCACTCTAAATGCTTTGAAACATTTGTCTTTGAGAGCAGAGGTTTTCTAATTGCAGTTCTTCCGTGGAATCCAGATTTGTGCAGCTTCCGACGAACAGTTCTTGTGGAAACTGGGTTCTGTAGGTGTTCATTCAGCTCTACAGTGATTTTAGGAGCCGTGGTGTTGTGAGATTTTCTAACAATTCAATTTAGAGTCCGACGGTCTCTCTCAGACAACTTCGACTTTTGGCCACAACTGTACTTTGCTGAGGATGTTTTTCCTTCTCTTTCAAAGGCAGTCATTACTTTTGAGACAGTACCTCATGAAATGCCAAGCATTCAGGCTGTTTCTGTTACAGTAGTGCCTGCCATACCAGCACCAACAACTTGGCCTCTTTGAAATTCTGAGAGATCTGCCATTTTTATAAATTATAACCAACTTTTGTTTAAATATCTGTAAAAAAACAATTATTTTAATTAAACATATCAAATAACAACAATAATAAACAAAAAAATTCAACATGTGTCACTTTTTGAATGCTTAAAGCATGTTCAAAGATTATGATGCCAAAATGTTAGGTGTTTTCATTATTTTGTCCAACCCCTGTGTGTATATATATGGTGGATGGTGTAATGGTTAAGTGCTCTGCCCCTGACACAGGAGACCAGAGTTCGAATCTTGGCTCTGCCTGTTCAGTAACCAAGCACCTATTCAGCAGGAGACCTTAGGCAAGTCTCCCTAACACTGCTACTGCCTGTAGAGCGCCTCCTAGTGACTGCAGCTCTGGCGCTTTGAGTCTGCCAGGAGAAAAGCGCTATATAAGTGTTTGTCTTTAAATGACCCATGGTAGATTGAGCACAATTGCTCAGAACCAAATGCATTTATCCCAACATGGCGAAAAAAGGCAGGCTCAACACAAGAACCCAGATAGATACTATCCATAATACCAAAACCAGATCTATACATTCTCGTCTGGACGTAATGATACTTATATAAATGGTGTAAATGTAAAGCCCTCATTAAGGCCATACTATCCATAATACCAAAACCAGATCTATACATTCTCATCTGGACGTATGGTAGATTGAGCACAATTGCTCAGAACCAAATGCATTTATCCCAACATGGCAAAAAAAAGGCAGGCTCAACACAAGAACCCAGATAGATACTATCCATAATACCAAAACCAGATCTATACATTCTCGTCTGGACGTAATGATACTTATATAAATGGTGTAAATGTAAAGCCCTCATTAAGGCCATGAGGTGTCAATGATTTTAGTCGGTAGATCCATTGGGCTTCTGTCTGGTGTAATTGTTTATCCAGATTAGGTGCCACATTTGTACCCCCCAGAACCTAAGCTCACTTGTTCTCACACCATGATGTTCATTTATATGGCATGCCACAGGGGTATTAAGTCTGTTCTCAACGTCACCTACATGTTCCAAAAATCTCTCTCATAATTACCTTGTGGTCTCACCCACATAGAACTTTGGACATGTACATTCAGCCACATAGACTACACCCTTACTTCTACAGTTCAAAAGGGTAAGTATATCATATTTGCGATGGTTCTTGGAGTCAATAAAGAATTTGTGCTGTGACACAACACTGCACGCTTTGCAATGTCCACACCTATACATTCCTTTTGGGGGGTTTGGTAGCTAGGTACTTACTGGTGATCTATTTTCAGTGTACAAAGTATGCACCAGATAGTCCTTCAAGTTCTTGGATCTCTGATATGTTACCTGTGGTCTAGGGGGGTGCACCTGATGTAAATCCTCATCCTGTAGTAGGATTGGCCAATGTCTTTTGAGAGTTCTATATAAGTCATCGGATTGTAATACGAAGGTAGTGATTCTCCCAAAATTCTTATTACTATTCTCACCTTATTATTGCACAGAAGTGTAGGTCATGGGGTACGGGTGGCTCTATCATATGCATGGTTAATAACTTTCAGTGGATATGTTTTTTTGCTGAAATCTTCTACAAAGTGTTTCACATTCTCTTTCAAAGGCATCCTCAGTAGGGCAATTGCGTTTTGCACACAAAAACTGCCTGACTGGTATTCCCGCCTACAGGGTTTGGGGATGTTGACTATCCCAATGTAGAAGGGAGTTGGTAGAAGTTTCTTTCCTATAAATTTCTGTGCATAGGCTACCATCATTGCCCCTCTGGATACTAACATCCAGGAAATTAATCCTGGTGGCATCAATTTCTGAGGTGAAAAACATACCCACATCATTCTTATTTAGAATTTCGACAAAACCCTTGAAGACTTCCATTGGCCCCTCCCACAGGACCAGGATATTATCTATATACCTCCCAAAAACAAAATGTGGGAGGTATAGAACAGCAGGTCTTCAGAGAATACATACTTTTCCTCCTACCAACTCAAAAACAAATTGGCATACGATGGGGCACAAGCTGTCCCCATCGCACTGCCCTGTACCTGTAAATAAAACTTCCTGTCGAAAATAAAGTAGTTGTGTTCAGGCACAAATCTTAAAAGGAACCTAAACTGAGAAGGATATGGATTTTTCCTTTTAAAATAATACCAGTTGCCTGACTCTCCTGCTGAACCTGTGTCTATAATACTTTTAGCCATAGCCCCTCAACAAGCATGCAGATCCAGGTGCTCTGACTGAATTCAGACTGGATTAGCTGCATGCTTGTTTCAGGTGTGTGATACAGCCACTACTGGAGCTAAATAGATCAGCAGGACTGCCAGGCAACTAGTATTATTTAAAGGGAAACATCTATATCCCTCTCAGTTTAGGTTCCTTTTAAAAATGATAGGACAAAATTGGAGTGATCCCTGTACTGAACTCCCTTGGTTAGCAAAAATGACTCAGTGGTTTCAATTCTCAAATCATGGATAATGTTGCTATATAAAGCCTCAACATCAAGACTGGCCAGATAGGTATCGTTTGTTATTCTGACAACTTGCAAATGATTCAGCAGGTCTTTTGTGTCATGTAAGTAGGAAGGTAAAGCCTTGGACGCAATACTGAGTCCACATATTTGCTACACTGTTCAGTTATTGAATAATTGCCAGAAACTATCGGTCGGCCAGGAGGATTGGTTGCGTTCTTATGAATTCTGGGGAGGGCGTAGAAAGTTGCTAGAGTGGGTGTTTTAGTGAGTAGGGCATCATATTCCCTCTTGCTAATCAGTTTATCATCAAGACCCTTTTTCAATACCATTTTTAAAGAACCAAAGTATTCTTTTGTGGGGTTATCAACAAGTACCCTGTGTTTACGTGTGTCCTGTAAGATGTTCATACACATCTGTTTGTAGCTCTTTTTCTGCATGACTACCAGGTTTCCATCTTTATCAGATGGTTTAATGACAATTTCCTGGGTGTCAGCTAATTCAATGAGAGCCTCTCATTCAGCTTTGGTCAGATTATCACCATGTCATGTAAATCTAGACCCCCCTAGTCTTTCAACGTCTTTAGTGGCCAAGTCCAAAGAAATCTGTAAGTTGGTATGTTGATTCATTGGGAGCCAAAAGGTACTCCTACCAAGGATTTGAATGCATATATAAGACCAGGCAGCACAGTGGCATAGTGGCTAGCATTAGAGATGGCCCGAACGGTTCGACTGCGAACTTCTTTTCGTGAACTTTGGTGGTTCGCGTTCACGAACGAACGCAAACTTTATGGCGGTTCAACCCGCCTCCTATACTACATCATTAGGGTCAACTTTGACCCTATACATCACAGTCAGCAGGCACAGGATAGCCAATCAGGCTACACTCCCTCCTGGAGCCCCACCCCACCTTATAAAAAGCAGGCAGCGACAGCCATTTCACTTACTCGTGTGGCTGCAGTAATTAGAGAAGGGGGAGGTGCTGCAGAGGGAAAGCTTAGTTAGGCTTGTTAGGTTGATCTTTCTTGCTGATCCTTATTGCTAAAAAGCACTCCTCATCCTCAACAGCTCTTTTGAGAGCTAATGTTGTTCTTGTGGTCTATTTTTTTTGTGTGTCCCACAGACACTTGTGTTGCATATATAGCCCTGTCAGTCAGTCTTAGCTGCTGGACCTTGGCCCCTTGGTAATTCCTACTGTTTCCTACTGTGCCACTGCCAGGCCCAGCACATTCAGTGACTACCTGTGTGTGTGTGACAGGCAGCTGCACATTTGTAATACCCATCACTGCATATACCTACCTGTTGATAATTGCACCCACCTACCTATGTGAGCGCACACAGTGTGATATATAATACCACCATTCACTGTACCTGTTCACGGTACCTGTGTGTGACAGCTGCACATTTGTAATACCCATCACTGCATATACCTACCTGTTGTTCAGTGCACCCACCTACCTACGTGAGCGCACGCAGTATGATATTTAATACCACTAGTCACTGTACCTGTTCACGGTAATTGTGTGTGTGTGACAGCTGCACATTTGTAATACCTATCACTGCATATACCTACCTGTTGTTGTTCAGTGCACCTACCTACCTACCTACCTACGTGAGTGCACGCAGTGTTATATACCACCAGTCACTGCATCTGTTCACGGTACCTGTGTGCGTGTGACAGCTGCACATTTGTAATACCAGTCACTGCATACCTGTTCACTGCACCTGTGTGACCGCACACTGTTTTATATACCAGTCCGTGCATACCTGTTAACTGCACCTGTGTAACCGCACATTGTTGTACCAGCAGTCACTGCAACCTGTTCACTGCACCTGTGTAATCGTACATTGTATTAGCCAAGTCAGTGCATACCTTTCACTTCATCCCCCCCAATATGGACAAAACAAAAGGCAGAGCCAGAGGCAGGCCACCTGGCAGGTCTGTTCGAAGTCACGCTTTTGTGATTTTGTGTGGCCCTCGACCAAAGTACAGTGTTCAGAAGAAGGCACGTGTCATCAACCCCCAATATTGTCAGGACGTAGTTGACTATTTAACACAGAACACCTCATCTTCCTCAGCTTCCGCATGGAAGCGTGACATATCTTCCTCATCCTGCTCTGATTCTGGCACCCCACTTAACACTCCATTGGCAGTTATCACCAAAGTGCCATCATCACAGGGCTCAGCGGTGTGGAAATTTTTGTGTGTGTCTGCCTCAGATAAGAGCAATGCCATCTGTACTCTCTGCTACCAAAAATTAAGCCATGGAAAGACCAAGACCCACGTATGGACAACTACCTTATGAAAGCACATGATTACAAAGCACAAATTGCAATGGGATGACCACCTGAGGAAAAGCAGCACACAAAAGCAAAGCCACACACCGCAGTGGAAGATACCAGGCCGCAATTATTTCTCAAAAAAGGCGATACCCAAACTGTACCGTGATGTTGAAAGGCAAGTGGCATCATCTCTGGCACACAGCGTTGGGTCAAGGGTCCATCTGACCGCGTGGTCTCTTTACTTGCCTTATAATACTGTGATTGTTAAATAGCAACCTACTTTTGAAAGTTATATTTGTTTCACACATTATTTAATTGCCTAAAATACTACACTCTTTAGTTCAGTCAGTCACGGTCCTGTTGCATGTCAGACATGGTTCTGTCACCTGCCAATCACAGTTTCGACACCTGCCAGTCACATAGTTAAATACTACGTAGAGAAGAACAGAGGCGCCAACAGGATAAAATCAAGACGATAAAAAGTTTAAAAATTCTTTGGAGGCAGTGGTGGACTTACCTCCTGCATGCAGACACAAGAAACTGTCTATTCAAATATAAATAGATTTTATTGGCCTACTCCAAGGAGGCTGCAACGCGTTTCACAGGCGTAAACCTGCTTCATCAGGCAATAAAATATAGGAGCATACAACAGCATTCGGTCTGGGTAACACCTGACGCCTCTGTCTAGTACCAGTATCTGGTAACAAAATACACTTTCTTTACCCAAACGGGTCATTGCTCATCTATTGGGGTGTGGGGGCTCCCCCTAAATATGAGGTAAAGAGGGCGCCAGTCCACAAGCATCAAGAAGCGCTACTGCAATAAAGTAAATGAGCTGGAACACACTCTGATCGAGCTGCACACTTCCGTGTTCCAGCCAGACTGAACCCTTTCATCTGAATGTTGCTGAACGTATGCAATTCCTGCTAGACTTGGTACTGCAAAGTCTAGAGATGGCCTGAACTGTTCTGCCAGCAAATAGTTTGCGGCGAAAAAAAAACATGTGTTCATGTTCGCACTTTATACATTATAATGGAGCCAAACTTTGACCCCTCACCCCAGAGTCAGCAGACACATGGCAGCCAATCAGCTATCGATGCAACCTGGACCACGCCCCCCTAGCTATCAGAAAGCCAGCACAGCAGCCATTTCGCAGAGTGTGTTTTTGGCTTCTCTTCTAGGCAGATCAGGGAGAGTGTGCTGCAGATAGGGAAAGCGGTAGGCCTGTGTTTTGTGTCCCCAGAGTTTCCCCAGTGGAGTAAAATATGTATACATTCACGTTTGTGGTGAGCTGATGTACATACAAATGAGCTGGAGTCCCCCCTTAGTTCAATCTGTTTTTGTCTTTGTAAAGAGAGACCAGATTCCAAATCATTACACATTCCTTACAGCAGCTAGTGGAATGCTTATCGTCCCCAAAGAATGGGCATCAAAACAAAGTTCACTGGATTAGTTATAAAACACACAACCTTCAACCCACATATGAGCCTGTTCTTAGTTAAACCTAGGGCTGCTCCTTTTGCAACCTAAAGTTGGCATGATAGCATTAAAGTGTATGCTATTACATTATGATATTCAATATTGTGAAATCCTTGTAAATCACAAACTCACCACCAGAAACCTATGTCATACAGAGGAAGACTGATAAAATGTGTTTAAACTCAAGCAGGATATAGTTTCCCTACTCTAATAATGTTATCATACTCTTGTAATAAAAATGCAGATAAAAATGATTGCTCATATAATATTGGAAAAGTGGGTTTAGCTATCAGGGACAATTCAGAAAGCTTTACCACCCCTGGCTCAACCCAGTCCTTTCTGTATTGGTTATGCAAACTTTAATGAACTCCAGCAACTGGAGAAAGAAAATACAAAGAACCCCATGAAATGGTTCACTGGCGCCAAAACCTTAAATTACCACACATACACATAATTGGCATTTTAAAGGACCTGGTCTTTTCTTGAGGGTTTACATTGTTAACGCATAAACCCAGGTTATAAATCTTACCATAGCATCATTTGTATTTTATAATAACCAAAATCATGAGTCCACTTCAACAAGGAACCACGACAAACAAATTCATAGGGAGGGGGTAAAGGGTGAGTGAAAAGATGGCTTCTGCTGACCTTCCACTGATCTTTTTTACACAGTGCTGCTGCCCACAGCCCCAGGACCACTCCAGTTCCAGCCAATTAGTCATTTTTTTACCAGGCAGGGGCAGACTGCCTGGCTCTCTATAGGCCGGTAACCTTTAGCACACCTGTCTCCTCAAGAGTAGCCTAATCTGCAGCAATCAACAGGGATTAGTATGTTAACACTAGCCCCTTGCCCCATCCAAAGTGGTCCCTTGCTATGTACTGCACTCCCACTCAGGAGCACCAATATGGTGTAGTATTTATAACAATGGGAAATTAAAGTTAGTAGATTTTTACTTACAAAACTGGGTTGCTAAAAGGCAACCACAGTAATGCATAGGTGGAGAATTCCATCTCCATATGGATTTTGTCAAATAATTTTCTTATAAATCTTGGTGGTCACTTTCCGATAAACACACAGACCACTGGATTAATGTCACAGGGGTGGCACCTGTCTAGGAGTATACACTGAAATGGAGGGGGAATTCCAAAACATTGAAATAAAAATAGTTGAAATAATTTGAGGGCATCGGTAAACAAAAGTGCCAATGCAGTCCACGGTACTCCCATTCCTATTCAACGTTTTGACAATACGACTGCGACTCCACTCATTACAATTAATAGAAATCAAAATGTGTTTGTGTATACATTTGTGTATGTTCGTCAACAGCTATGTGGTGAATCGCAACACATGGATGGGGACATCAGACAGCACAGTCTATGTACTTTTGATGAAGAAAAGACAATGCCTCCATATACAATCAGAAATCTACAGTTTCCTCCTTAGAACACATTACTCTTTCCGCCCTTTTTTCCATAATTTCACATACAAAAGATCCAAAGAAAAACATATAAACTAACACAAAAACACTCCCCTTCTTCCTCTCCCTCCAAATCCATACATCAAGATCCTCATCAGATAACAAAAAAAAAAAAAAGAAAAGAAAAGAAATCACAGAAGAACTACCTATCCCACAAATTACAGTATGTCTCCTAATCCCAATAGCAAACCACAATTTCCTCCTCAAGATACTCCTCCCCTACATCTCTACCATGCTCCCATAATCTGCTGAATCCTGAAACTCAGACCATTTCTTCCACTTATCATTAAAGACCCCCAACTTATCCTGCTGAAGCACAATTTGATTCTCAACATTCTTTAACACATTATCTTTATTAATCCACTCTCTAAAGGTAGGAGGATCTTAACATCTCCACTTAGCTGGAATCAAACTTTTAGCAGCTATCAATAATTGGGGAACAATCAATCTCTTATAACTACTAATAGACTTTGACGTATCATGCAACAACACGTTAGATGGCTCCCAACTGATACTCTCTTTTCTTATCCCACCAGTACAATCTAATACATTTTCCCAAAACCTTGAAATTATAGGACACTCCCACACCAAATGTATTAATGTGCCTTTCGCCCCACAACCTCTCCAAAATCTATCACTTATACCAGGATATATGGAAGCCAATCTATCTGACATTCTATACCATATAGTCAACAACTTAAAATTAACTTCCTTAACTCATTAAGGACTGCAGTGATTGAGATCTACACCCTGTTTTGGTGGGCTCCTGGCTGGCAGGGCGTAGATCTCAATCACTGTCCGCAGCGCGCATCCGCCGTTTCTGCCACTCCCCGCCGATCGTGCCGCTCAAACCGGACGATTCTCACCGCGTCTCACAGGCTCTGCCTATCTCTATGACGGCAGAGTCATGTGAGCCGGTCAGGAGCCGATCTCATTGGCTCCTGGCCCTGTCTTTCAATGTAAGCCATTTCCCATTGGCTTACATTGAAAAACAGGGTCAGGAGCCAATGAAAGTGGCTCCTGACCTGCTCACATGACTCTATGTTTTTGAGTCTATGTTTCAGGGGTCCCGGCGAGCGGCGATGACGGCGGTTGTGGCGAGTATGTGCGGCGATTCGTTGGAATTCCGTCGGGATTGTACCAGCGGTCTCTGGTCCTTAAGTGCCCAGAGACCACTGGTCCTTAAGTGGTTAATCTTAGAGCTTACAGAAGTAGCATGGGCCAGAACACATACTTTCCTTTATTAAATGTCACTCAAAGATATGTCAAGATCCTCCTCCTACCTACTTAGGTATTTCGGAAAAACTCCAATCCCATTTAAAATTAATGTTTTATATAAAAATTATATCAGATGCATGGGAGAAGCCTCCATCACAAAGAGTTTTTCAAATTCTGTTTAGTCCATATTGCTACGATTATCTTCTTCTCTGCCACAATATATTCCAGTTACCTATGTCTCCAAAAGTCAAATGGAAACTGACCAAATTCCTCATGAAACGTAGCCAGAGATTTCAGGTTTCTATCAATCAAATGTGTTCAAACCCATTCTACTTCCAACTCCCAAAAATCCCCAAAAACCTTGCTCCTTAACCGGTGGAAAAAAAGAGAATCCCACAAGTGTTGGCATAGGAGCTATCCCCTCAGCCTAACCATATTACTTATTAACCAAGTCCCAAATCTTGAACACATTCTTTACCCAAAATGAGGTCCATTTTGGTAACTCTCTAAAATTCCCAGGGAGCCAGAAAGCATCAGCCTATTCTATTCCCATTAGACCCAACTCTTCACACCACCCCCATATGTCCAATCAAACAGTCTTACTAGTGTACAAGCTCAATAATATATCTTCAGATCAGGAAGTTTTAAACCACCCCTTTCCTTAGGGCAAGTCAAAATCCCAAATGCTAATCTTGAGGCCCTGTTTTGCCAAACAAATCAAATAAATATGGATTTCAAGGTTCTAAAAAAGTTGCAGGCACACATACCGGTATGGCTAATTAGTATGGCTAATCCTACTGCTTTAAAGGACACCTTAGTCGACATGTGAAATGAGATTAACACATATGTAAACTACAGTACCAAGTCCATATAGAACTAGGCTATGTTGCTTTTTTTCTCATTGTAACAATCAGTTATGCAAATGCACTTTCTCTTCCGTTAGACGTTAGTCCGATGGCCATTATTCATAAACCCACAATACCATTCTCCTCGAAACTGCCTTGGAGGTTTTTACCCAAAGCTTCGCCAAAAAAGTCCAGAAATCTGTGGCCACTGCCACCTGTGTTGCACTTGCCCGCCCCAGCTCAGCAGCCACAGCCTGAGTCAGACCACGTAGGAACTCTCACTGATAACTAATTATGGGCCATACTCTCACATGGCAAAGAAACACTTTAGTGCAAGGAACAGATATAAAAGTTCAATAATTCAAGATGAGAGCTTATGGAACATTAAAAAAAGACTGTCATTCAGCTGAGACAATAAATAAAAGCCTTACATTCTAGTAAAGTCCTATTTAGGAGTAGGACCATAGATACAGTTGTTTAACTTCCTTAAAGAACACCTCCAGCCAAAAAATGTCTGAATAACAATACATACAGTATATGTAATGTGTGCACTGTTTACAGTTAGATGAACATATAAAGTTTACATCTGGTACATTGTAGTGGATAGAACAGACTCATATCTACATGTGTAGTAGCTCTTCCTTATTTTGTAAAGTACTCCCTCAGCATGGTGTCCCCCTTCCAGCCAGTTCCCTCCTCTGCCCCTCCCTCTCCTGCCCTCTACCTGCCTGGATCAAATTACTTCTCTTTTCACAGTGTGTAGAGAGAGAGGAGACAGGAGAACTGCTGGAGCCTGTCTTATCCTGTCTGTTTGCTATAATTCTTATTTAAAAAATTCTGCCTGCCTATATTAGATCACATGAACATGAGGGGTGGAGTTATGACATTAATTCCCCAGCATCCTTTGCATCTATGGTTTGAAAGGAAAAAAGATGCCAGTGCCCAATTTCACACTGGGGGTGGGGATTTCAAGACCATATGTGAAATGTGGACGCTAGGGGTGAGAAAATCACACTTTATTATGTGTGATCTTGGCAACTTATTAGGTTTAAAGCAAACTATAGTTTAGAATTTAGGTAGTCTTTAAGTTTACTTCCAACTAAGATTTAGTTTCATTTCACATTTCAATGTTTATGCTGTAGATTGTTTATTTGCTTCCCTTTCCTGTAATAAATGATACATTCTTTTTTTGCTTTTTTTTTTTTTTTTTTTTTGCATTTTAATAAATAATGTAAAAATCATGTATTCAGTTCTCCATGCACTGACGTATAGAAAAGTAATAGTTTTCCTCTGTATTTATGCTGTAAAATGTATGTTTGCTATTCTGTAAAACTGTCAGGAGCAGGGCAGTATGTGTGACAGACTACGCTTAAAAATGGTAAAAATTTGTAAACACGGACCGAAAGGGGTTGGCTGTATGTCACATCTATGTTCTGTTTTTTGTTTGTTTGATCTTTTAAAGAGACTGTTTTGTTAAGTTGCTGTATAGTTATTATCTCACTAAACAAAAAACTGAATTGCGCTAGTTAATAATTTGCTATTATTATTGATATTTTTAAAAAGAAACATTTTATATATTGATAAACTAGAGGTAGAGACTATTTCTGCTGCTTGTATTATTGTGACAAATGCAGAGTCACAGGGAGAGTGATGACAGACAGATTCCTGTTAGGATCAGTCAGCCACATACAGTCAGAGAATGTTTGATCACTGCCTGGGTAAGCTTTCCTGACTTTCTATATGGCATGCTGTTTATTCTCATCTAATTCTTAAGATTACCAGAAACTTTACTCATAATCATCATGCGCTTTAGACAGTCACATCCCATTTTCTGCTCTGACACATCCACTTTCTTCTCATCCCTTTGCAAATGGTAGCTTTATTGTCACCGCTTTTTAATACACCATATAATGTGTAAAGCAAATGTAATAACACATCAATGCAATGTACAATGTATGAGCCCAATACACGTTTATAATTAGTCTCCTAAGATTTTCCATACTAAGTAGTCCTGTTCTTAGCTGACAAAGATTTATGTTATTGCTACTGTATAAATGTTCATACTATTGATCCGATTAAAATTCTCTCATACTATTGTTAAGGGTTAAGTATTTGTAAACATTAGTTTATTTGTACACTTCCATCTGGAAAGCATTATATATGATAGTTGGAATAGGTGATTTAAATGTGGATGCAGAGATGTCATGCTTGAGTTTTAGGTGGTTGCTTCCAGCAGTGGGCTTGTGGGTGTTATGGTCACAGTCTGTATCCAATTTGGATGTATACTTAGTGATCTCAAGATATCCCTCCAGCAGCTGTTGAGTGTTCTCATAGTCTCAGCATGGTGCCCTCTTTTAGCATGTCTCAGGTATGGATTCTATTATAGGTTATCCAGGATTAGGGGCACCATAAAGGCATGTGTGTGTACACTGAGCCCATGGAGAACTGTAGACTCAGTCTCATAGATATGTATCTGAGCCTTTTGCTTACATCAGTAATAATACAAAATGACTGCACCACATTGATCTAATTTTTAAGGCGCCTGCTTCCCTTTGATAATCCTTGTGTTGTATTCACTGCTCTGTTACCTAAGTTCCACAGGCAGACAACTGTAAAACTGCCAAAAGCTTTGAATAGAACTGTCTTCCTTCACCATGCTGTAGTCTATTATATACTTATTGCTTGAACGTAAAAAAGTGCTTTGTCATAAAGAAAGAGCAAAGGTTATATTTTAGTAAGTACCAATGATTTGTTCTCATAAATATCAGTTTTTCCTCTAAGGGGAAAAAATGTACATATATATGTGTATATATTAAATCCTCCTTTTTACTTATTAGGGATGGGGGAAATTATTAATGCAAAAATAAAGCAATTAGGGATGACCAGAATTAACCATTTTTGAATCGACATTTCACAATTTTGTCTATTCCGAGTTTGTATTATAAAACAGCAAAATTGTTATTTATTGCAGATACATTTTTTTGTGCTAAGCATACAATTAATTATGGTTAGTTTGAATTTACAAAATACAGTATGTTCACAATAGGCTACAATTTTGCTTAGAATTGTCACTTGCATGTCCTTTGAGCATGCTCAGTAGATATTTTTCACTATTTATGTGAAAAAACTTTGTACATTGTACAAAATATTACATTTGCCCATAATATTAAATTTGGTGCAGTATTAAATATGTTAGACCACAGTAAAGGGTTCTTAATTGATACTACTAAAATTCTAACCTATTGTGGCCATATTTTGAAAATTCACACTAACCATAATATTTTCATACTATGCATACTTCTAGAAACACTGATTTGAAACCTATTTGTTGTATGTAGTTTGAGATTAATGTCTTAATAAAGTAAATCTTTTTAAATATTTAGATCTTTGTTTCTATTACAGGGATGTTGGATGCACATGATACTACTGGTATAAATACGGAGCCATAAGTAAGAGCAATTTTTCCACTCCCCTACTTTCTCCCAATAGCATGAATTCAAGTGTGGAAACATTTATTCGTTCTCCACAAAAAAGGGATACCCACAATTGAATCTGAAAAAAACATGAAACTGTCAAATTTGCTCCCATCATTCTTTGTTTTGTATTTAGCAAAAAGCAGACATTACCTAACAGTTGTGATTCTGCAGAATACTTCAAATGCACAACACAAGGAAAAAGAGTTCATTAGGCCTTAGCCAGTGCCCCCCAGTAAGTAACAAACAGTGATCACATATGCACACCAAACTACTGTATAATGATCCTACTGCACTCAAAAGTTTGGTAAAAGGGCATTTAAAAAAGGGACTTTAAATGGGATGTACAAAGCTGTTATTTAAAGAGTGGCTTTAAGAGCAGGGCCCGTTTAAGCAACAATGGGGCCCCAGGGCAAAATAAACCTGCCCCCCCCCCCACCAGATACCCCGGAACAAAAATCGGAATTAGGGGACCTTTTTTGCAGCTGGTATAGTCAGGGTGTGAAGTCCCAATCGGTCGGAGCTCCACATTCTGGCTATCCCAGCCTGCATGGGGGAGAAGGGGTTAAAAAGTTTCAGGAGGGGGGACCCCAAAATTTTTTTTTTTAATTCTCACACTCTAAACAAAAAAAAATTGGGAAAATAGGAAAAATGCCAGGGATCTTCATACAGCCATATTGCGGCTGTATAGCGATCCCTGGCCAAAGCGCTGCGGCTGCGTATAGACCCCCTGGAAACCCCGTCAGGAAATTTATTGCGCTTTCGTTTGATGCATGTAAAATTACACTACCGTTAGGTTTTTTCCTCTTGTAGCCACTGGGGGCCCCTACAAGCTCTGGGGCCCTGGGGCAGCTGCCTCCTTTGCCTCTATGGTAGCGCCGGCCCTGTTTAAGAGAACCAGAAATGAAGCACCCTCCTGTATTTTAACATATATATTAATGGGAACATGACAGTAATCACTTACTCTGCCCTTTTGTTTCATTCTTCTCTGCTAAATCTGCCTGTTCTCAGCTCTGATAGGAATCTGATAGGAATCCCCGACTAAGCATTCAGTCTAGCTTTGCCCCGGAATGTTATAGCTGAGTCAGTCTTATGTCTTTCTCATGTCTTTTCAAGCCCAAGTCTGCCCCCTTGTGGCTCTGCTTTCCTGCTATGTATCCTCGTAGCAGGAAAGCAGAGCCAGGAGGGGGCGGACTTGTAAAGACATCACTGAAGACTGACTCAGCTATAGTCATTCGAGGCAAAGCTAGACTGAATGCTCAGTCGGGGATTCTTATCAGAGCTGATAACAGGCAGATTTAGCAGAGAAGAATGAAACAAAGAGCAGAGTAGGTGTTTACCATCATGTTCCCATTGATATCTGAAGGGTGCTTCATCTCTGGTTCTCTGCACAGTTCAAGCCAGTCACTAGAGCGCGAAGTGCCGGGGAGAGGGACGTCTCCATTCATCGCGGGTGCATTGTGGAGGTAAGCTGCCGCTACTGATTCACACACCCGGGGGGGGGGGGGCAAATCCGCAAGGGGGAGGGAGCGCATGCTAGCATGGGGGGCACATGAGGACACATGAGGACACAGGAGGACACATGGGGGGCACAGGAGGACACATGGGGGCACAGAAGGACACATGAAGGGCAAATGGGGGGCACAGGAGGACACATGGGGGCACTGGAGGACATATGGAGGGCACAGAAGCACACATGATGGGGCACAGAAGGACACACAGGACACATGGGGGGCACATGACAACACACAGGACACATAGGAGGCACAGGAGGACACATGGGGGGCACAGGAGGACACATGGGGGGCACAGGAGGACACATGGGGGCACAGGAGGACACATGGGGGCACAGGAGGACACACAGAAGGACACATGGGGATATGGAAAGCACAGGAGCACACATGAGGACACACAGAAGGACATGTACAAGACGCTCCTGGAATATGGACGCACCAGGTTTAGTATTTTTTTTTCCCCTGGTTTTTGCCCTACAAACTTGGGTGCATTTTATATTCCGGAGCGTCTTATACGGCGAAAAATACGGTATTTTCTTTTAAGCAAGACCAGTTGCCTGGCTCTTCTACTGATTCTTTTCCTCTAATACTTTTAGCCATAGACCCTGTACATGCATGCAGCAGATCAGGTGACATTATTGTCAGGTGTGACAAGATAGGCTGCATGCTTATCTCTGATGTTAAGTATTTTGCCAAATCATTTAAAGTTTTCCCCTATACCAGGTTGTGATCCTTTTAAAATGTTGAAGAATTTTAATATTTTTTGAGGAAGATCTGTTTAAGATTTATTCATGAACAAAATGTTAAAAGTACCCGTATTTTTCAGACTATAAGACGCTCCGGACTATAAGACGTACCTAGGCTTAGAGGGCAAAAACCAGGGGAAAAAATATACTAAACCTGGTGCGTCTATGGTCCAGGGGCATCTTGTAGATGTAATCTCCCCAATTTTTGTGTCCTTCTCCTGTCCCCATTGGTGTCCTTCTTCTGTCCCCCTTGCTGTCCTCTTCCTGTCCCCCTTTGTGGCTTCCTCCTTTCCCCTCTTGTGGACTCCTCCTATCCTCTCTTGTGGCCTCTTCCTGTCCTCTCTTGTGGCTTCCTCCTGTCCCCACTTGT
This sequence comes from Hyperolius riggenbachi, assembly GCF_040937935.1. Classification (NCBI taxonomy): domain Eukaryota; kingdom Metazoa; phylum Chordata; class Amphibia; order Anura; family Hyperoliidae; genus Hyperolius; species Hyperolius riggenbachi. The sequence continues at coordinate 164,211,888 of NC_090656.1, read as the reverse complement.
TTCCTCCTCCTGTCCCCCTTGTGGCCTTCTTCTGTCCCCCCTTGTGGCCTCCATCTGTCCCCTGATGTGGCCTGCACCTGGTAGCCATGAGTATCACTCACTGCACCCATAGGTGCCCACAGTGATGCTTTCCCACTTCATGTGGCGTGTGCCTGACATCCTCCAGGGTCCTCCTGCAAATTAATTAAGCAGCAACAGCAGCCAACGGCATTGCTCACCTGACCCGAGGGTGCCCACAGTAATGCTTTCCTCCTCCATGTGCCTGCCATCCTCTGGGGTCCTCCTGCACAGTAATTAAGTGGCGGCAGCCACTGCTGCTATCATTTATCTCAACCTTGGAGCCCATGCCAGCAGCCGCTTGTCTCGCTCACTCCTTCCCCCTAGTGCTGGTCATGTCGTTATGACACAACCAGGCAGTACTGCTGGCACTAGGGGGGAGGAGTGAGTACTGCTGGCACCAGGGGGAAGGAGGACCCTAGAGGACCCAGGGGGACAGCATCACTGTGGGCACCCTTGGGTAAGGTTAATTACTTTGCAGGAGGAGCAGAGCAAGACACCGGGGGCAATACAGGGAGTCCCTGACATCACAGTGGGTTGGCAGTTCCTATTGACAGGCGATCATAATTCCGGGACTCCCAGTATTCAGACTTTTTCTAAGACGTGTCTTTTAGTCTGAAAAATGTGGTACACCAGACCTAGAGATGAGCGTAATCCACTAATTAAGATTACATAAAATTTCACATAAATGTTTCTTTTCCTTTTTTTTCTCTTTCAACTTTAATTTTTATTGAAAGTCAGTGTCGACCAAACAGTCAATAGAACAACTTAACAAAAGGTACTGCAAGGATAATGTTTGCATTATACAGGCAACACAGATTTAACCCTTTGTAACCAGTTGAGGACCACAGGCTTACACCCCCCCCTTCCCAGTGACGAGGCCATTTTTTACAATTAAGCACACTGCAGCTTGCTGCACAGCCATATAATTTAGCACACAAATTAATCTTGCCCCCATTTCTTGCCACCAACAGAGCTTTAATTTAAATGTTCTTTTTTTTAAATAAAATTGTCTTTTTTTTTCTTCCCACCCTCCCTCCCTCTGCCCTGAGAGCCAGTCAGTGTGATCCCTCTCACAGACATCAGCCTATGAGAGCGATCAGTTTTTGAGACATTTGAGGGGACAGCTCAGTGACAGAGCTGTCCCCGTACAGCACTGCAGGAGATCGCAGCGATGTACATACAAATAACGGCTTTTCTCCCCTCTTTTACAGCCTGATCAACATTTGTTGGTCGGTAGGGGGTTAATGTATCATACAAGGTTTCATCATACCCACAATGTGTACAAAAGCTTAACTCTTCATGACAGGTTATCATCGTTTCTTTTTACCATACTCTTGTTCTTCTTCTGTTAATCACAAAGGTGGATTACAATACTTGCAACCACCGGAAGAGCCAAAAATAACTGTCCCTCTTGGTATTCTAGGTCTGCTGTGCAGGTGCTGCTTGGTTGCTCTCCTTAGAATTTTTTAGGGACAAGCCTAAAAGACTATAAACCTCTAGCAGGGGTATGACTAGAAAAACCACTGGTGGAGGTGGCCTGCATATAATGGCTGCTAACAACAACTATAATTGTAGGCAAGAGGAGATGTGTCTTACATCTCTAGAAGAACAAACCAATATTGTTGTAAAATAATGTATTGATTCAAGCATATAAAGACAACACATTTCATAGGTGCTGGCCCACTTCTTTAGGTCTATAATGTACAGTGCCTTAGTAGCAATGCAATTTGAGCATGAGTGCCTTTAGTATCTAATAATAATAATATTGGTTTGTTCTTCAAAAGCGGGAAGGCACATCTCCTCTCACCTACAGTTATAGTTGTTGCTAGCAGCTATTATAATCAGGTTGCCTCCACCAATTGTTTTTGGATTAAAAGTTGGTATATGGCCTCCCTTCTTATGTTCAGAATACATGTGATGCACTATGGCAGTCCATGACTTCTTTGTTCTCCCATGGTGCCTCTTGGTGAGTATTCATGTGGAGTCTCTCTACAGATTGATTTCCCATTGTTAGAGACTCTGGGCTAAAGATTTATTTTTATCCCTATGGTACCAACCATAATAGGATTATTTTTAAGCCTCTCAATTTGGTACTTAAAACCAATTCCTTCAAGTTTGCGGGATGGTTACTATTGGAAGGTCAGGGTCTTCCATAGGTGCAGTGCACTTGCCTGGCTACACGTGTTTAGATTGTGGGTACTTGGCGCAAGCTGCTTTTTGGCTTTGCAACATAGATGATGTTGCAAAAAAATCTTCATCTTAATTCTTACTTCCATGGTCCAGCTCCAGGTCAACCACAGTTTTTGTGGGCGGAACATGTAGCTTAGGCCTCTTGACACACATGTTCTCCCTAGGCTGAGCAAGCAATGCACCAGGACACACTAGGCCTGAATTACAAACTGTCAGGGGCGTAACTAGAAATCACTGCGCCCACTGTGGAACTTTGGATGCCCCCCCCATTGAACCCTCCACAACACCTAACCATAACCTTCTTCATCCCCTGCACAATCTTCCTACCTGATGCCTAACCCTAAACAGCCCTACCCCTTTCTAACTTAACTACCTCCCATCTAGTTTTAACCCCCCCCCCCCACCCCCACTAATCACTGCAAGAAAAAAAATTACCTTCCTGGGCACCGACATAGAGGGGTAATATGGGCGCTCAATAAATAGCAGGAGCTACAGGAACCCAAATAACCCCTTAAAGCAAATATTAAAACAGGCCCCTATAATGGCACCCAAACTTCTGGCGCAAGTGCATGCCCAAATTGCCTCTTTCTATACCGCCCATGTTGCAAAACTCTGCCCTAAACCCCCCCCCCCCAATAAAAAAATATAATTTAAATCCAAGCAGAAGGTTCAGGAAGTAAAAAAAAAAGTATGCCTCCCAGGTCCTTGGGTCCCAGACCGTGGGCCCATTCTCAGTCTTCTCCTCCTCCGGGCCCCCCTGTGCCTGCATCCCTCGCAAGGGCAATAGTAACGCCCCTGATGACTGGGTGAAACTAAATCTCAACTGAAGGTTAATTAAGTAAAGAATGATGTTTGTGTGGTTTATGAATTTGTGTAATAGTCTAGCCATAGTTATGCATGTGGTCATGGCTGCAGTAATCAACAGCTAATAGCTGGTGATGGTGTGTTTTCAGCATTAAAAAAACCCTTAATTTTCCCTTACAAAGATGATAGTGTAAAACATTCCTGTATGCTGAATTAGGTATTATTTCAATACATCTTTAATTAAAAAAAGCAATAACTCTTTGGGAACTCAGCAATATAGACAAATCTTCATTTATTATTGAAGACAGTGATTTAAACTACAGCACAGGCTTCTAAAGGCCTTTATGGGTCAAACAGCAAAATAAGGCATGCTTACAAATATGTGTATGCCACACCTTAATGTGCACGTACACTCACCACTAGGAATAAACCATTCACACTCAGGTGCTTTTGCTGGCAATTTGCAAAGCGCTGTAACACATGCAATCCCATGGAATTATTAACACCACGGCAATTGTGGCATGATTTTAATTTCGGATTATCACAGACGCGCTTCATGCAGCATTTTTGGGGGGATTGCAATGCAATTCTCATTCACTGAAATAAGAATTGCAAGATGCAACCATAGCAAAATCATGGAACATTGCAATGCAAAATTACGATTGCCTAGTGATTTCCAGTGGGAACGAGGCCTGAAGATGTTCACCAATGGCAATGGCCAGGTTCATGGGTTCATGAGCATGTACATCAACATGATCTTGCATTCATCACTGGTAATGCACCATCAATCATTTACTTCACATAGAGGGCCATATGCAATTCACTTTTTCACATGAGTTTTCTCCAAGGTGATATTTTCACAACTTGTAAATAAAATACCTTTTAAACTATCAGCAAGCCAGAAAATACTCAAAATAATTTTGATAGTACTTTTTCACTTACTTTTTGGTACTTTTTCTAATACAAAGTTCTAAAAAGTTATTTTAAATTGAATATGAAAAATGATCTCCTAGGAGAAAACTCAGGAGAAAAAGTGAATTGCATATGGCCCAGAGTGAGATGCTTTTCTCCTCCCTCATTTGTCTTTCCACTCCCTCTCCTCTCTCCTAGCATGACATCCCACCTGATCAGTGACCTGAAATCTGTGTGCTGATAATAATAATAAGTTACTGATAAATGCTTATAGATTAGGTAAGCTAGAACCAAAGTGGGGAGCTGCCTGTAAGGGCTCATAAACAAAAAATTATTTGAGAATGCTTTTGTAATTTTTCAACAGGAAATATTACATTACATTTATTAAAGCAGACACAATTATGATTATATTGAAATGCTTGCAATGCAGGGTCAGGATGTAGACTACATAATAAACACAGAGCAATGGGTAATAGGAATTGATTTTATGGCTGTCGATCCCTCTTTAAAGGATACATTAGGTAAAAAAATGGAATGAAACAGGCTACATGCATGTTCACGTAATTGTACACAGATGAGGTCCATGTCCTCCCCTCCCCCACATGGCTCCATTTTGACATTATTTGTTTCGAACTAGGCCCTGACCCCTTGCGTCGAACCTTTGACCTGGTAAGAGTATTCCCTGTAACTGAGAGATGTAAATGTGTTGGTAGGCTGCCGGGAGTGCGGCCACGGCATCTTATTGGACCATACTGCGCATATTTGTGACGTAATGTCCCCAACTGCACATGCATTGGGAATAGTATTTCTGATTTAAAGGTCCAATCCAGGGTCTTGAGCAAATTACAGCAAAACAGAGCAGTGCAGGGGGAAAAGGAGGATGCGGTTTTCTCTTGTATACCATTACATGAACATGTACAGTGGTGTGAAAAACTATTTGCCCCCTTCCTGATTTCTTATTCTTTTGCATGTTTGTCACACTTAAATGTTTCTGCTCATCAAAAGCCGTTAACTATTAGTCAAAGATAACATAACTGAACACAAAATGCAGTTTTAAATGATGGTTTTTATTATTTAGTGAGAAAAAAAACTCCAAATCTACATGGCCCTGTGTGAAAAAGTGATTGCCCCCTTGTTAAAAAATAACTTAACTGTGGTTTATCACACCTGAGTTCAATTTCTGTAGTCACCCCCAGGCCTGATTACTGCCACACCTGTTTCAATCAAGAAAACACGTAAATAGGAGCTATCTGACACAGTGAAGTAGACCAAAAGCACCTCAAAAGCTAGACATCATGCCAAGATCCAAAGAAATTCAGGAACAAATGAGAACAAAAGTACTGTAATTGAGATCTATCAGTCTGGTAAACGTTATAAAGCCATTTCTAAAGCTTTGGGACTCCAGAGAACCACAGTGAGAGCCATTATCCACAAATGGCAAAAACATGGAACAGTGATGAACCTTCCCAGGAGTGGCCGACCGACCAAAATTACCCCAAGAGCGCAGAGAAAACTCATCCGAGAGGCCACAAAAGACCCCAGGACAACATCTAAAGAACTGCAGGCCTCACTTGCCTCAATTAAGGTCAATGTTCACGACAACACCATAAGAAAGAGACTGGGCAAAAACGGCCTGCATGGCAGATATGCAAGGCGCAAACCACTTTTAAGCAAAAAGAACTTCAAGGCTCGTCTCAATTTTGCTAAAAAAATCTCAATGATTGCCAAGACTTTTGGGAAAATACCTTGTGGACCGACGAGACAAAAGTTGAACTTTTTGGAAGGTGCGTGTGCCGTTACATCTGGCGTAGAAGTAACACAGCATTTCAGCAAAAGAACATCATACCAACAGTAAAATATGGTGGTGGTAGTGTGATGGTCTGGGGTTGTTTTGCTGCTTCAGGACCTGGAAGGCTTGCTGTGATAGATGGAACCATGAATTCTACTGCCTACCAAAAAATCCTGAAGGAGAATGTCCGGCCATCTGTTCGTCAACTCAAGCTGAAGCGATCTTGGGTGCTGCAGCAGGACAATGACCCAAAACACACCAGCAAATCCACCTCTGAATGGCTGAAGAAAAACAAAATGAAGACTTTGGAGTGGCCTAGTCAAAGTCCTGACCTGAATCCTATTGAGATGTTGTGGCATGACCTTAAAAAGGCGGTTCATGCTAGAAAACCCTCAAATAAAGCTGAATTACAACAATTCTGCAAAGATAAGTGGGCCAAAATTCCTCCAGAGCGCTGTAAAAGACTAGTTGCACGTTATCGCAAATGCTTGATTGCAGTTATTGCTGCTAAGGGTGGCCCAACTAGTTATTAGGTTCAGGGGGCAATTTCTTTTTCACACAGGGCCATGTAGGTTTTGAGGTGTTTTTCTTACTAAATAATAAAAACCATAATTTAAAACTGCATTTTGTGTTCAATTATGTTATCTTTGACTAATAGTTAATGGTTTTTGATGAGCAGAAACATTTAAGTGTGACAAACATGCAAAAGAATAAGAAATCAGGAAGGGGGCAAATAGTTTTTCACACCACTGTATGTACGCTGTTTCATTCTTTTTTTTACCTCATGTATTCTTTAAAGTAGAAGCACAGGGGGCTGAAATTAAAATGTTAGACCAAGTTGAGGGCCAACAGTCATATTTTTGAAACAATTTTCAAATTATTTTTTTTTCCTTTAACTTTACAAATGCAATGTTAACCTTTCCTTTCAAAGTCTAAAAACTCTAATAACAACAATAAAGTTGTGAAACTGAAAAAAAAAAATCCACTACAAATGGGGTCTAAGGCTATGTTCACAGTGATGCAGCGTGGCATAGCAGCCACTTTGTAACGTGGCTTGCGCACTGCAAAGTCCCAACTATGCGATGTTCAGTGTGGCAGGAGCATTGCGGGATAATGGTATGTCGCATCTTAATACACTAAAAAAAGAGAAAAAGGACAGTGCTCACTGAGTGCGAGCATAGGTGGCCAGAAGCAATAGTCTCACCTGATACAGTAAGCTGCATTTTATAGCAGCCAGAGCTTGTGTGCTTTCCTATTAATGCCAGGGACCCGACGCTGGTAGGTAGCATGCAAGGCTTCACTCTGCCACTCCAGAATTAGATACAGGATTACTCCTTTCAGGACATTGACAGAGCCATCCATTCCAGATCTAATGCTGGAGCAGCAGAACACGCTACCTGCCAGTGCAAAGTCCCTGGCATTTAGAGGAATGCACTCAAGCTCGGGCTGCTAGAATATACAGCTCACCCACTATGTACAAGGCTAAACTATTCCTTTTGGCCACAGGCCACCTTAGCTGGAATCAGTGCTGTCCTTTCTCTCATTTTTTATGTTGAGAGACATTGCCACCTGTCTCCTCACACTGCTCCTTCATGTGGCAAATCTTATTTGTGGTAGGTATTCATGCTGCGTTGTCCTGTGCTTCCCCATGTGGCTCCCTCTTATTTGTGTGTGTGTGTGTGGGGGGGGGGGGTGTAATATGTCACCAGTCCTCCCCATGTTCCCCCATGGCTGTGGTTGCTAGACCCCAACTCTCACCTATTTTGCCTTGGGCAGTGTATTTTGACGGCAGGGGGAGGATTACCAAACATGGCTCCCCGCTTTGAGGTATGATGTCTGCAATGGGCCGAACAACAGAGCGAAAGAGTGTGGCTCAGCGTTCCACCGTGAGAAGATACCAGGAGTGGGGGGAGCAAGGGAGTGATAAAGCGTGGCAATGCTCACTCTGAAGAGGGAGGGCTGAGTCAGGCACAATCTTTCAGCCTGCAGGAGAAGAGGTGAGTGGCTAGTCAATGTAAGATGGCTGGTGGGTGAGCAGAGCATGGATGGATGGAACAGAGCATGAGCATGGCCGTGGGTCAAATTCAATGTTAATTTATGAACCACTGGCGGGCCAAATTTTATAGCACCGTGTGCCAGATTTGAAACTTATGCTTTAAAGGAAACCTGAAATATTGAAAAAAATATAAAATATATACAGTACATACCTGGGACTCCCTCCAGTCCTCTTCAGGCTCATCGGTGCCTTGCCGTCCTCCTAGGCCACCTGGATCATCCACTAGGTGGCCCAGTAATTCAGCCAGTCGAGGGTAACCGAGCATGGGTGGCTCGGCTGTGCACATGCTCCCATCATGAGAAATCAGCAGCGGAGCGCATGTGGCCAGACTGTTCCTGCACCTACCGGCCCAGACTGGCTGAATTACTGGGCAGCCTAGCAAAGGATCCAGGCGGCCTGGGAGGGTGATGAGGGACCCATGTGCCTAAAGAGGGCTGGAGGAAGCCCTGTATTATTTTTTTTTATCTCAGGTGCACTCTAAGAAAACCATGCTTGACTGATATTTTCTGCAAAATAAAAACGTTTAAAAACCGTCTAAAAGAGGGGGATGTTCAGGTGGACTTACCTCCCTCAAAAATATAAAACTCAATTGAGTCACAATATATCAATACAAAAATGTTTATTGAACTCCACTTAGTGCAACGCGTTTCGCAGGTGTGGTCCTGCTTCATCAGGCAAACAGGAGACAGAGGCGCTCACTTCTGCATCTAGACCCATCTAGACCCATTGAGTTATACTCCTGTTTGCCTGATGAAGCAGGACCACACCTGCGAAACGCGTTGCACTAAGTGGAGTTCAATAAACATTTTTGTATTGATATATTGTGACTCAATTGAGTTTTATATTTTTGAGGGAGGTAAGTCCACCTGAACATCCCCCTCTTTTAGACGGTTTTTAAACGTTTTTATTCTACTCTGGCGCCTCTGTACACAAAGCCTTGCTGAAATCTTAAGTCCACCCTCAGTGGAGGGGTGCTACCCCGTTTCCTATCTACAGAGAGCGACATCTTAAAAACCTGAGTGGGGTCAGGTTCTAATACTCCCCACCTGCACTTGAAGTGGTTGCCTATGGGTAACCCATGTTTGTGAGTATATCTAAAATATTTTGCTTTTAACCACAACCAACTTAACAATACTACACCATATTGGGCTCTCGATTTCTCTTTGTTTTTCCAAGCATTTTCTGCAAAAGCTGGCTCCTGCTCATCCTCTCACTCTTCTCTCCATAGGGCAAAACAGGCTGCTTGGCAGAGAGCTAAGCTGCTTGATGTACAGTACATGTATCACTCATTCAAAACAACCATAAATAATATTAGGGATAACCTTCATTTCAGATGTATACCTGGCCTATAACCTGGCCTTGCAACCATGTTGTTTCTGTATTGCTAAGATTAGTGTATGTATATTTTACATTAAGTACATCATCACTTTCTGCTAAAGAATTTTAGTTTTTAACTAGACATATACTTTAACCTCACCACCAACCCAATGCAGGTTGGGAGGGGAGGCCAGAGCTTGTAAGTACCTGGCTACATCCCTTGGCTAACAGTAAACCATCTAGCATTTAGAATTTGAGGAGTGCCTTGCAAAGAGGAGTGGAACAACTTTCTTATTTATTCAAAGCACCATTGTTCCACTATTAGTCTCACCTGGCCCTGATCCTGCCAGAGGGTCTGCCGAAGTATGTGTGTGTGCACCATGGGCCTATGCCTGTGGTTGGGTGTGTGTGCATGCATAGAGTTTGCAAATGCATCTACCCGGTGCACCAAGGTTCATGCCAATATATGTCTATGTTCCCTATTAGGTGGACTCTCTTTCCAATGTCAACTGTTGAAACCTTTGTCACCTAGTGGTTGTGTTAGACCTGGTGTGATTCTCTTTAGTGGTTCTCTTGTTCTTGACCCCACTTGGCTATTCCTCATCTGAACCTCTCGTTTGAGCTTATCAACTTTGCCAGCAAATTGCCAACTTGAAAATTTCTATTCAAGAAGATCAACAAGTGTACACCCAGTTGCAGGGTCAAGTCCAAACCCTCACTACCCCTCCTACTCTGCACCCAACTAGGAATGTAATGATGGCTGCACCCCCTCTGATAGATTCTCGGGGTGGAACAAATTTCAATTATTTAAAAGCTCTTGTCTGTTTTTCTCCCTCCAGCTTTGGACATATGCCAGAGAAGACACCAAACTTGGTGCATTTATTTGGTGTGATGGAATAGGGGCATGAAGTTACCAACAGTGTGACCACCTTTTTTGGGGCTTTAGCTGAATTATATGATGATATAGGAAGATTAGCTTTTACTTAAGCAGTCCAATCGCACATTTTCACGTGAAAAATGTGAGATTGCACGCGAAAATTCGCGATCACGCACAAACGCGGAAATGCGCACAATTTACGTGATACTAGTTATCACGGTTTAGTGAATCAAGCCCAATGGGCGTGAACAGGAGGTCAAACAATTGTGGTACTTTACACAGGAGTTGTCGGGGATCTTAAAGAACCAATTGCGAGCCTGTACCCACTTTGCGGGATTGTGGAAACGATCGCTCATCACTCAAAAAAATCCACGGCCATCAGAAAAATCGCTGTAAAAGTCATTTATGTGGCGTGCATGGGCCTTTACTGTAAATACCAATTTAGTTTGGAACTCTCAGAGCAACTCAAGGATGAACTAGCAAGGATTTGAAAATTCTGAACTACTGTCTGATCTCATTCATATATTTATCCAAATGAACTGAAACTTAAGAGAAAGACGGGTGGAGAAAATTGGAGCCTAGGCTCTCTCTTGTTTACCCTCTGATCTTAATCTAACATCTGTCTCATCATCCATACCTGCCAACCAGGGCAGTTTCTAGGCTGAATTTAACCCAGGGCGAGGGTATAAAAAAGTACCCCCCCCCCTGTGGAGCCAGGTATAGGTGCCCGCCGCAGTATAGGTTAGCCAGGTCTAGTTGCACCCAGTATAGGTAGCCAGCTATAGGTTCCCCCAGTATAGGTAGCCAGGCATAGATGCCCCCAGTATAGGTAGCCAGTATAATTTTCCCCAGTATAGGTTAGCCAGGTAGGTGCCTCCAGTATAGGTAGCCAGTATAGTTACCCCCCAGTATAGGTTAGGTAGGCAGGTGCACTTGGTATAGGTTATATAGGTAGGTGCTTCAAGTATAGGTTAGCTAGGTGGGTGCCTCCAATAAAGGTAGCCAGTATAGTTTCCCCCCAGTATAAGTTACATAGGTAGGTGCCCCCAGTATAGGTTAGCTGGGTGGGTATTTCCTCCTCTCTGTCCATCATCAAGAACACCCCACTATTCATTCCTATCTGCTCCGTGCGCTGCGGAGCTGCACTATGAGTGGTCTTGAGGTAATTTAGCTCAGAACGATAGTGTACTAATAGCTGTATAAGTACACTATCGTTCCCAGCTAAATTATCTCAAGACTGCACAAAGCAGGTCCACAGTGCGCTGTGAAGATAGGAACGAATAGCGGCGAGTGCAGGGGGTGTTCCTGAGGTCGGTCAGAGAACACCCATCCTTGATGTTCTGCTCCAGTTGAAGTTTTTGGCTGAGCAGAATGGGGGGCAGGGGGAGGTCCAAAAGGGATGAAGGTGCTATGATTAATATCACACCACAGCTATACAAAAAAAAAAAAAAACTAAACAAAAAAAAAAAAAAACATGACATATGCGATTTTTAATAGTGGTCAAGGGTACTTTAATCTAACTTACCATTTGCTTTATGTGGAAGGTCAGGGTTGTTGTAACTAGATATGAACATGTTTTGTTGGCAGATTGTGCCGATGGCCACTGACAGATATCTGAAAACTTATTTTGAGACCAAGCTGATGGGTAGTAAAATGGCACATTTAATGTACCATTTAGCAGCTTGAATGTAATGTAATACATGCAACATGACATGATGCATCCAAATGGTACCGTTTGTAACCACATATATGTCGCAGTTGACTTGAAGTGCGGTTACTGTCTGGTAAAAAAAAAAAGACACCTCATGTCCTGTCTAGCGGGCAGCTGCTACTCACTGCATGAGACTGGCCAATGCTGACTCAAGCGAGTCAGCTAAAGCAACCAGGAAATAAACAGGAGCAGCTGACAGGCAGTTATGAGTACTGCTGTCACCCATTTGTGTCAAAGAGCCCTAAATAATAAATATAAGAAAAATATATATTTGGTGTGCAGGTACAACTTTTTTTTTTTATTGAATTAACAGTTTATGTTTCTAATGTATTGCCAAAATAAAATCCTATATCCCCTCCCTCCCCCCAAAAAAAATGATGCTAAGTTTGAATAAAAAAATGACACTAAATGGATAAGCACCAAATATAAAGGTATTCTTGTCTTAATTTTCAATAAGAGAATATACATGTCATGCATGCAAATTTCAGTTTGATCAGATGGTACTTAAGTAGGTAAAAGGAATTTCATGAATATTTTTCTTAGTAGCTGCTGAAACATTCCCTGTTCATCCATCCTTTAACTTCATGTTAACATGCAGAACAAAGCCCATACTATTGCGATTTGACATTATTTCCCATGTAGCGATAAATAAAGTCAAATTATTGATGATAATGATAATGATAATATCATTACGACCTCAATTAAGTGTGTTTTTTCCAGACACATTAGCAACTAAAAGGTCTTCTGAGCAGGCTGCCTTTCCTTCCCAGTTCCACTTTGCATTAAAATCTAATTGATCAAACCTGTTTGTCATTTCCCTGTGTGTGGATAAGTATAATGGGTAATGTATCAGCATGGTGCTTCAGAGCAAAAGCTATTAACACCTTTTGTTGTTTTCTTTGGGGTCAAAACACTCTGGGAGCTTTTAAGCAATGCTAACCATTGTTAAGCTTTAGACTTCAGGAATTTTAATTACCGCACTGTTCTTTATGACTGCTATAAGCCATACGAACATACAAGTTGTTTTTACTGTTAAAAATGTGGGTTAAAAGATAGGCATAAATGCAACACTACTTTTCATATGTGTGTAATTTTTCTCAAGGTAAATGTATTCAAATCATTTTTACACATTATGCAGACTCTGTAGTCATGCTAGGGTACCCCCTATAAACCCAATTTATCCCAAATTATTAAGTATGGTGTAGTAAATGATGTCTACAGCTACCCCCACATCTTTAATGTCTGTCACCCAGAATGTGTATTTTTCACAGTACAGGTAAAATCTGGTATCGTGTTATGTTCAAGAGATAACATAATCTGATGACACAACTCAGAGCAAAAGCGGATCTGGTGGAATGCGTTATTATTACCCTGGGTTGTCTCTTGCCATAGTAAAGCTGAAAACATGTTTTATAGCCTCTTTGGGGACTTGTACTTCTTGGAGACTGGCTTAAAGTAATAGGCCATGATGAAAGACACTGGCAGTCTACTGATACAATGAAAGTTTAATGCTGTGTGTAGAAGAGCTTCAGTAGCAGGGAAAAATGAACAACTTCTATACTCTAGCTGAACCCCAGAAAGCAAAGTCTAGCATTAAGAGACTGCATTTGAGCCATGACGGCAAGATATCCTTATAATGAGGGATTTGATGTCTTAATAGGATACTAGAATAAGTGCAAAGTCTTTAAAACATCAGTGTTTGTTCAAAACATCTTAAAATGTAGGAGCAAGACAACAAAGAACAGTTTGATGTGATTGTAATGCATAACAGATAATAAAAAAGTAGAACAAACAATGTATACCATAGGCACGTGATGTAAACTGGTTCACAACAATTCAGCATTCACAGTGTCTTGTCCATGGAATGTTTAGCAAAGTCTGTAGTGTTCTTTCTGTAGTGGTATGAGCGCCCCTCACAATAAACACAAAAATCCCTTTATTACTTGGATCGCTGCAAAAATGGGGGTTATCAACACCCTGCAAAGGTACTGTATTAGAGCTTATGCAGTGCTCACAATATTCACAGTATCATATATAATTAGTCCATAAACGTCCAGTATAGAGTTCCATATAATGTTCCAACACTCTCTAATCTCAGAAATAGTGGTATAGTATACTCTCACTGGAATTGTTGGCTGATTAAATTACAGATCAGCAATACACGCTCTGTCCTATGATGTTCCTTAGATGATCTTGCTTCACACTTTATGAGACACTTTATGAGAAAAAAAATGGGAAAAACCATAGCGCAATCCAGATAAATCATAGAAGACTTCACCCATCAATCAGCAGACCCCATGTGTTTTTAATCTGCCACTCTATCCACCAGCATGCGAATGAATAAAATACACACTCACCAGATAGCGTTGCTGACCATATATGGACCAGCCTTCAGCGGTTTTTTTTACAGATTCCTCCAGAATGGCACTCCTGCTCTCTTGGTTCACACTAGTACAGACTCAAAAGAAAGGACAACGGGGGAAAAACATAGCGTAATCCAGTACAAAAATGATTATTCCTCTTCCAACACCTGTTTGTGAACACCACACACCAGCTACCATGTGCCTCCACCAACATGCAATAGCTAAAAAACACACTCACCGGATAGTATTGCTGACCATGCAGGGACCAGCTCTCAGCGCTTGTAAAGTTATATTTTCACTTCACTGTATCCTCTTAGACTTCCCAGCATCAAAAACCTTTAAAAACTTTCAAACAAGCCTATCATAACGTAATCTCATTTATTTAAAGATATATTGGAATAAACAATATTACGCTATGATAGGCTTGTTTCAGAGTTTTTACAGGTCTTTAAAGTGTCACCCGAGGAATTGGGGCCTGGTCCGTGACGGGCGACATGTGTGTTTCTCAGGACAGAGTGCTGATCTATGTAATTATGAATGTTTTTGATGTGAATAGTAACTTTCCCATGCTCTGAAAGTTGGTCAATGACCTCCAAAAGGTGTCACATCAATCCCTTAAATTACTATTTTATCCACCAAAAAACCTAACACTTTGAGATGTTGAAGCAATATTATGTACCAACCTCCTATATCAAATAAATCTGACAAATATTTCTAATTTATTATACTTTTATTTTTTATTACTTTTGAGTACTTGTCAACAACAAGTTAATAATCATATTCAAGTAGTTAAAGCAAATACAATTTTGGGATACATTAAAAGGGAAATAATACTGCTTCTGTTTAACGCTCTAGTAAGGCCACATCTGGAATATGAAATTCAGTTCTGGGCATCACATTATAGTAGGGACATTGCAGTTTTCAAGCAAATGCAGAGATAGCAACAAAACTGATTACTGGGATGGAAGGTTAGATACACTGGGCTTATTTAGTATGGAGAAAAGATGCCTTAAGCTAGCCATACATCTAGAAATTCTGATTTAATTGACAAAGTGATTGACTTTATTAAGGAATCGACTTCAGTATGGTTGATCGAAAGTCTCTCGACTAGCGACGCACACAATACAGGCGATATCCTATGTGATTCACCTTCACATTTGATCTGACCGATGTTGGTTCTCCATGCTCTGAATGCTAAAGTTGATTCAGAGTCATTCGAATGACATGTGAACATGCGCCTCTGCAGAGGCACTGAGCTTTGCACCAGACCTATTTGAGTTTTATACTCAGTTTCTATTGCCTGCAAGGAGACGGCCAGCGCATACCACAAAGGCTGCATCTGAAATGACCAACAGCTCACATGTGCAGCACCTATAATAAGCTATCTGCACACTTCGCATTCAATTCAGATGCAAATCATATGCATAACTACTATTACTTACCATGCAAATGGGAAACTCAGGAATACAGGCTGGGAGCACTGGTATACATACTAGCAAAATTATGAAAAGGGAGGAGGTTGCGCATCCCTAAAAACATGCTGCAATTGACTGGTTAATCGCTCAGGCATGCACCACCTTTATTAGGCTGAAAATGCATGCCCTGCGGCCATAACAAATGATACATTTATTATACTATGGAGGAACTTGGGCTTCCATTATAGCTTGCATGCAAAGTATAATATACTGGACACTTGCGCCACGGTGAGGCAAACCTCCGGGCAAGTAGCCTAACCTAAATTAAAAACAACATATGTATAACCTTGGGAGCAGCTAAGAAAAAATGTGTAACTTACATTTTAATGGACAGCAAGGAGAGGGCCAGTGCATACCACAAAGGTTAGCTGCTCCCAGCCTGTATTCCTGAGTTTCCCATTTGCATGGTAAGTAACAGTAGTTATGCATATGATTTGCATCTGAATTTAATGTGAAGTATGCAGATAGCTTATTATAGGTGCTGCACATGTGAGCTGTTGGTCATTTCAGATGCAGCCTTTGTGGTATGCGCTGGCCCTCTCCTTGCTGTCCATTAAAATTTAAGTTACACATTTTTGCTTAGCTGCTCCCAAGGTTATACATATGTTATTTTTAATTTAGGTTAGGCCACTTACCCGGAGGTCTGCCTCACCATGACGCAAGTGTCCAGTATATTATACTTTGCATGCAAACTATAGTGGAAGCCAAAGTTCCTCCATAGTATAATTAATGTAGCATTTGTTTTGGACGCAGGGCATGCATTTTCAGCCTAATAGAGGTGGTGCATGCCTGAGTGATTAACCAGTCAATTGCAGCATGTTTTTAGGGATGCGCAACCTCCCCCCTTTTCATAGTTTCTATTGCCTGATGAAGCTGGATATGCCCGCGAAATGTGTTCCACTTGCACTTTCTGGAGTATATAAATACATTTTTGTTGTTTTGAATATACACAACACTCATGTGTGTCTGCTTGGAGGAGGTAAGTCCACCTCTGCCTCCTCTCATTTTAAACTTTTTAGAATATTTTATACTTTTGGCACCTCTGTCTGCTTATACAGTTTCTGTATCAACAGGGAGAGGTGAGGGTGTACATTCCATTACAATTCCATGTTATTTGTCTTGTCTTCAATCAAAGGGCAGATTTCTGTATAGTGTTGTACCTTGCTTTCTGGTTGAACTCATATTTCTTTTTTTAATCCAAATAACTATGTATCACAATATACTATACTTTATTGGGTTCCTGTGTGTATATTTCTCCATCAAAGTCACTCGGTCCACCCCCTGCACAACTGAAAGTTTGTGTAATGCCCTACTCGGGCACTTTCCATTCCACTCAACTCCTTCAATTTTAACCCCACTAGTATTGCAGAGTCATACCCAGGAATATCAGTGTAGATAAAGGGATTCACTGGCGGGTGTATTGCAGCCATGTGTGAGGCAAACATTTTAGGCTGTTTGTCTAGAACTTGAGTAGGCAGGATAAGGTTAACACATAGAGAGGATAGTACAAACTATACAGAAATCTGCCTTTTGATTGAAGACCAGACAAATAACATTTATATCACACTTTTCTCCAGACGGACTCAAAGCGCAAGAGCTGCAGCCACTAGGGCGCACTCTATAGGCAGTAGCAGTGTTAGGGAGACTTGCCCAAGGTCTCCTACTGAATAGGTGCTGGCTTACTGAACAGGCAGAGCCGAGATTCGAACCCTGGTCGCCTGTGTCAGAGGCAGAGCCCTTAACCATTATTACCAGCCATAACTAAAGAGAAGAAGGAGGAGTAGCTTTATCTATAGTGTTGTAATTTCCAGACAGTAACCACCTGAGGAAGACTGTATCAGTGGCATAGCTTAGGAGCTAGACCCCCCCCCCGGTGCGAGTTATACATGGGGCCCCCCCAGCACTTTATACATAACAATTGATACAGCGCACCAAAACCTGCCAAGGACAACCACAGTGACAGAGGTGCAAGAAGGGCATTGGGAGCAACTTGTTAATGATTATTATCATTCAAAACATCTATAGAAGTGATTATTACAAGCACAGGACCAATAAAGAGCTAATACTGCAGTTGAGGGAGGACCCTACGGGCCCCTCTAGCCCAAGGGCTCCGATGCGTTGACTACCTCTGCAACCCCTATTGCTACGCCACTGAACTGTATGCAGGATGACGTGTGTTGTGATCTGTCCATGACTAGGCCTTTGATCCAATGTTGATATACCTAAAGTAGGAGGAGACGAAGGCCGAATGTAGAAGGCGCACATGCCATGACTAGCTTCACATGAGCCTGGAAAATAATATAATGTCTTTAAATCCCATCATGTACTCTAGTAGAGATAAAGTGGAAGGAGTTGAGTAGAGTAGTGAGATCCCCGAACGGGGCATTACACAGTATATAACTTCAATTCTTCAAGTTCTTTGCTATCCTCCTGGCTATGCACAGAATTTTTGTTCTCCCTGGAAACAATTTACAAAAATGCAATTTTTATTCCCGGAACTCTATACCAATCATTTGCCTGTTCCCCTATCGATTCATGAGCCTGGGCATTGGACTATCATTTTCAGGCTTGAACCAATAGGATATTTGGTAGCCATAATGATAATAGGGACAGTGCTACCTTTTATGAGTTCTTTCAGGGGCCGGATGACGTCGATGGACGTATGTGTTTTTTCAACCAAAATAACTATGTAACTATGTAACTATGTATAGGTACCCATACACTTATCGATTTTGTGGCAGATTTTCTGGCACAGTGATCAAACCTGCTAGAGATTGATGCACCAACATGGCCACCTGATTGTTGTTAATCAAGACAGTCAATTGTTCTGGACAGAAAGATCTCACTTGAAATAGGGCTGGGATGCAGCAGAAGCAGGCAATAGATCGCTGGGCAACTGAAGAACCTCATCAGTTCTTCGCCCATCCAAAATAGTGATCTTCTAGGGTTCCTGCAGATAGAGATGGCTCGAACCTCCGATTTTAGGTTTGCAAACCTTGAACAAGAACTTCCGCAAAAGTTTGCGAACCGGCAAACTTCGCGAACTGCAATAGACTTCAATGGGCAGGCAAACTTTCAAAACTACAAACACTAATTCTGGCCACAAAAGTCATGGAAAAGATGTTTCAAGGGGTCTAACACCTGGAGGGGGGCATGGCGGAGTGGGATACACACCAAAAGTCCCGGGGTAAATGATGGATTTGACGCACAGCAGGGTTTTAAGGGCAGAAATTAGATTGCATTGCTAAATTGGAGGCATAAAGTGCTTTAAAACATCTTGTGTGTGTATACATCAATTAGGTAGTGTAATTAGTGTACTGATTCACACTGACAGACCAAACTCACTGTGTAACGCTCCACAAACAGCTGTTTGTGTAGTGATGGCTGTGATGGAATGGTGCGCACGATGGCGAGAGTGCAGGCGATGGTGGTTTTCAAGCCCATATGGTATATCAAACAGTTTGCAGTCACACAGATGCAGTGAAAGGTATGCAGTGACTGGTATAATACAATGTGCAGTCACACAGGTGCAGTGAAAGGTATGCAGTGACTGCTGGTGTAACAATGTGCAGTCACACAGATGCAGTGAAAATAGATGCACTAACTGCTGGTACATAAAACAGCGTGCGGTCACACAGATGCAGTGAAAGGTATGCAGTGACTGCTGGTATAACAATGTGCAGTTATACAGGTGCAGAGAAAAGGTTGCAGTGACTGCTGGTATAACAATGTACAGTCACACAGGTGCAGTGTAAAGTATGCAGTGACTGTTGGTATAACAATGTGCAGTCACACAGGTGCAGTGAAAAGGTTGCAGTGACTGCTGGTATAACAATGTGCAGTCACACAGGTGCAGTAAAAATGGATGCACTGACTGCTGGTATACAAAACAGTGTGCATTCACACAGATGCAGTGAAAGGTATGCAGTGACTGGTATATAAAACAGCTTGCGGTCACACAGGTGCAGTGAAAGGTATGCAGTGACTGGTATTATAATACAATGTGCAGCAGTCACACTAGGCACTGAATGTGCTGGGCCTGACACAGTATAGCAGTTAGCAAGGGCCTGCTGTGACAGACAGGGCTATATATGCAGTGTCAGTGGGCCACACACACACACACACACACACACACAAAAACACATCACAAGAATATTAGCTCTCAAAAGAGCTGTTTTGGGGTGCTTTTCATCAACAAATATCAGCAAGGAGCAGGCTATTAGCTAACAGATCTCCTAACTTTCGCTTTCCCTATCTCTCCAATGTCTCTCTCTTCTCTCACTAATACAGCAGCACACAGAGTGAGAAAATGGCCAAAGCTGCTGCCTTATATAAAGGTGGATGGGGGGGGGGGGGGGGGAACTCCAGGAGGGAGTGCAGCCTTATTGGGTGCCATGTGTCTGCTGACTGTGATGTAGAGGGTCAAAGTTTATCCCAATGATGTAGTATAGGGGTCGGGTCGAACTTGCATAAAGTTCGCAGTTCAACGCGAACACGAAACCATATTTTTTGCGCGAACAAGTTTGCATGCAAACCATTCGGGCCATCTCTACCTGCAGTGTTGACAGCGAATCACACTCACCTGTCCGCTGGTGCACTCCCTCCTGTATCCTGTGTCCATACCCGCTGGTAGCCTGTGTCCTCTGGCCCAGAAGGTGGTGGCATGTATGTTACATTACATACATAACAATGCATCACAGGTAACAGGCAGCTAGTGGTGATTTACACAGAACACAGGATAAAGTGTGCTGGTGGACAGGAGAGTACACTCCGCTGCCAACAATCTGCAGTGACCCCGGGGGAGCACTAGATGTGGTGACCTGGAGTGCTGAAGCTGAAATCTATTAAAAATATATTTGCAGTGTGTGACAGCAACATATCCCTTTCTGATCAGATGGAGATCAGAGAGTGATCTATTGGTTAAATCGAGTGTCCATCTGCCAGTTTAGGGCCTTCTTATATGTGTATAGGGGCTGTAACTAGAGATGGCAGAACATCTAATTTTCGGTTCGCGAAACGAACCGCAATAGACTTCAATACTGAGGCGAACTTTCAAAACTAGAAACACTTATGCTGGCCAGAAAAGTGATTGAAAAGATGTTTCAAGGGATCTAACATCTGAGTTTTTGCATGGATGAGTGGGATAGACTCCAAAAGTCCCAGGAAAAAATCTGGATTTGACGCAAAGCATCGTTTTAAGGGCAGAAATCACATTGAATGCTGAATTGCAGGCCTAAAGTGCTTTAAAACATCTTGCATGTGTATACATCAATTAGGGAGTTAAAAACAGGGAACACCAAGAGCCCCAATAGTGTAATACGTACTGGATAAGGTGGCAATAAATTCGAATTGCTAGATATTCACAAGTCAGGGTCACCAGCAGGTAACCACTGTAAAGGCAGGTGGGGAGATTGTCCTGACCCCACTCAGGATTAAGAAGTCACTCTCTGTAGACAGAAGAAAAAGGGTATAAACCCTCCACTAAGGGTGGACTCTAAATTGTATATAAGGGACAGAGGCTCCAAAAGCATAAAATTAGATTAAATGAGCTTAAAAACCAACTTAATTGGCAAAAATGAAGAAGGAAGTGGTGGTCTTACCTCCCTCAAGCAGACACGACAATGACTGTGATTCAGACAGTCAAACACATTTATTAGAAACTCAAAAAAAATTGCAACGCATTTCGCAGGCTCAATCCCGCTTCATCATGCAATACAGGGAGGAGTATCAAGTGATCTGCACAAGGTTTCAAGTTAAGCGCCTCTGTCAGAGGTGCTTAACTTGAATTCTTGTGCACATGTACCATGCAGGGTACATGTGTCAGCTTTCCCAAATTCAACGCGGAAATTAGATTGCTGCCATTGTCACACACCACGTTGCTAATCTCCAGCTGGTGCGGGGTCAGCCACTGATCCACCTGTTTGTTAAGAGCAGCCAGGAGAGCTGCTCCAGTGTGACTCTCCGCTTTGAGGCAAGACATGTCTAAGATGGCGTGACACCATCGTACCTGGCATGCAGCGTAGGCCCTGGGGAGCTGGGGCTGTGTGTAGCTGGAGAGGAGATCGCAGCACCAGTAGAGTTGAACTGCCACTCAGCCAAGGAGGAGGAGGAGGACGACAGTGAAGAGGATGTAGCAGGAGGAGAGGAGGTAGCAGCCAGCCTGCCTGCAAGCCATGGAGGTGTCACTAGGTCCACTGCACAACCACATACTCCCTGCTTGCCAGCGGTCACCAGGTTGACCCAATGGGCTGTGTAAGTAATGTACCTGCCCTGACCGTGCTTGGAAGATCAGGCATCCATGGTCAGATGGACCTTTGACCCAACACTGTGTATCAGAAATGACACCACTTGCCTCTCAACTTCACGGTACAGTTTGGATATCGCCCTTTTAGAGAAATAATTGCGGCCTGGTATCTTCCACTGAGGTGTCCCAATGGCCACAAATTTACGGAGGGCCTCAGAGTCCACCAGCTGGTATGGTAACACCTGGCTGCTGTGGGCAGAGGAGCAGGAACCGCTCAAGGGCAGAGGTGGAGTGGAGGAGGGTGGCTGTGAAGGTGCAAGGGAGAAAGCGGCTGAAGATGCTGCACCTGAAGGAGGAAGAGGAGAAGGAAGGTGGCTTTTCTTTTGTGTGCTGCATTTGCTCAGGTGCTCTTCCCATTGCAGTTTGTGCCTTTTCTGCATGTGCCTTCGTAAGGCAGTTGTCCGTACGTGGGTGTTGGCCTTTCCACGGCTCAATTTTTGGTTGCAGAGAGAACAGATGGCATTGCTCTGATCTAAGGCAGACACACAAAAACATTTCCAAACCGCTGAGCCCCCATGGGGTGTGGGCCCTATGGTGGCATCAGCAGCTGACACTGAAGGGCATGTTGGCTAGCTGTCCATAGGTGGCAATACATGGGCCTCACACTGCCACCAGATGTTTCTGAAGACGAGCTCCCCCTGCTTCTTTCAGAAACTCATCTCCTCCTACTCCTCTCTGACTCCCCCTCTGAACTGTCCCCTTGGTCATCTTGTCTATTAGGATCCCATGTGGCATCCGTATCATCATAATCATCATCATAATCATCATAATCATCCTCCTCAGCTTCGCTTGCCTCAGACACCTCATAAACTGCACCAACAGCAGGTACTTCATCATCCTCCTCCTAACACCTTACGTCCATAGTGTCGCCTAACTCAGACATATGAGGTGGTGTAACTTGCTTAGCGCCTTCATCTTCTTGTAACAATAATGGCTGTGAATCAGTGAATTCCCCACCAAATAACTCCTGCGAAGTGTCAAATGCAGTGGATGTGGTGCTTGTAGTAGCGCTGGTGGCTGCGGAAGATGAGGTGTTCTGTGTTAAATAGTCAACCACGTCCTGACAATCTTGGGAGTTGATGGGATGTGCCTTCTTCAGAGCACTATACTTTGGGCCAGGTTAGCACGACCTCGAACAGACCTGCAGGGTGGCCTGCCTCTGGGTCATCCTCTGGCTCTGCCTCTGACTGCCTGTTGTTTTGTCCATATCCGGGGGGGGGGGGGGATTGTGAAGTAAAAGGTATGCACTGACTTGACTAATACAGTGTGCAGTCACACAGGTGCAGTGAAAGGTATGCAGTGACTGGTATTACAATACAATGTGCAGCTGTCTCACAGGTGCAGTTAACAGGTATGCACGGACTGGTATATTACACAGCGTGCGGTCACACAGTAACTGTGAACAATTATGCAATGACTAGTATTACAAATTTGCAGCTGTCACACACACAGGTACTGTGAACAGGTGCAGTTTCTGGTGGTATATAACACTGCGTGCGCTCACGTAGGTAGGTAGGTGCACTGAACAGGTGGGTATGCAGTGATTGGTATTACAAATGTGCAGCTGTCACACACACAGGTACTGTGAACAGGTGCAGTGACTGGTGATATATAACACTGCGTGCGCTCACGTAGGTAGGTATGTAGGTGCACTGAACAGGTGGGTATGCAGTGATTGGTATTACAAATGTGCAGCTGTCACACACTGGTACCATGAACAGGTGCAGCGACTGGTGATATATAACACTGCGTGCGGTCACGTAGGTAGGTAGGTGCACTGAACAGGAGGGTATGCAGTGATTGGTATTACAAATGTGCTGCTGTCACACACAGGTAGTCACTGAATGTGCTGGGCCTGGCAGTGGCACAGTAAGAATTACCAAGGGGCCCAGGTCTAGCAGCTGCGACTGACTGACAGGGCTGTATATGCAACACAAGTGTCTGTGGGACACACACACAAAAAAAATAGATCACAAGAACAACATTAGCTCTCAAAAGAGCTGTTGAGAATGAGGAGTGCTTTTTAGCAATAAGTATCAGCAAGAAGGACAACACAAGAGCTTAGGCTTTCCCTATGTCAGCAGGTTCTCTCCCTCCTCTAATTACTGCAGCCACACGAGTGAGTGAAAAGGCTGATGCTGCCTGCCTTTTATAAGGGTGGGGGTGGGGGGGGGGTGCTCCAGGAGGGAGTGTAGCCTGATTGGCTACCCAGTGTCTGCTGTCTGTGATGTAGAGGGTCAAAGTTGACCCTAATATTGTAGTATAGGGGGCAGGTCGAACTCGCATATAGTTCGAGGGTCACCGCGAACGCGAACCACCAAAGTTTGCATGAATAAGTTTGTGGTCGAACCATTCGGGTTATCTCTAAAAAGCACACTGGGGGCACTTTAAATGACACGGGGCACCTAAGGGCACATGGGGGGACACTTTAGCTAACCCAGGGGGCACTTTAGAGAACCCAGGGGGCACTTTAGAGAACCCAGGGGGCACCTAAGAGGTTAGGGGGGCATTTAAGAGGACATGGGAGTAGAGGAGGACACAGGGAAGGTGAGATCACAAAGAGGACACAAGAGGTACAAGGGGGACATATTAATTGAGGAGGGGAGACGATCCACAAGATGCCCCTGAACCATGGACGCACCAAGTTTAGTTTTTTTCCCCCCCTGGTTTTTGCCCTCTAAACCTAGGTGCGTCTTATGGTCCGGAGCGTCTTATGGTCCAAAAAATATGGTAGGCATTTTATTGATTCCAAAGCCGTTAGAACTAATTATTGGAACTCAAATTGGCTTAGTAAGCTCAGTGACCCCTGACCTACATGCACAGGTGAATCCAATTATGAGAAAGAGTATTTAAGTAATTCAAATGTAAGTTTCCCTCCTCTTTTAATTTTCTCTGAAGAGTAGCAAAATTGGGGTCTCAAAACAACTCTCAAATAACCAGAAGACAAAGATTAGAATAAAGAATGGCCCCAGTACAGACCCTATTTCGTTGTCTCCAGTGAACTGCCTGATGGAGAAGGATTGTGACCTGTGAAACGCGTTGCACCGTGGAGATTGTAATAAACATGATTTACAGTTTTTTATCTGTCTTTTCTTTGAGGGAGGTAAGTCCACCAAACTTCCTCCCTTTAAACGGATTTTAATCGTTTTTATTCTTGTTGGCGCCTCTGTATTACAAATTGAAAGAAGACAAAGATTGTTCACCATCATGGTTTAGGGGAGGATACAGAAAGCTGTCTCAGAGATTTCAACTGTCTGTTTCGACAGTTAGAAACATATTAAGGAAATGGAAAACTACAGGCTCAGTTCAACATAAGGCTCGAAGTGGCAGACCGAGAAAAATCTTGGATAAACAGAAGCGACAAATGGTGAGAACAGTCAGAGTCAACCAACAGACCAGCAACAAAGACCTACAACATCATCTTGCTGCAGATGAAGTCACTGTGCAATCGTTCAACCATTCAGCACACTTTACACAAGGAGATGCTGTATGCGAAAGTGATGCAGTGGAAGCCTTTTCTACACCCACAGCACAAACAGAGCCGATTGAGGTATGCTAAAGCACATTTGGACAAGCCAGCTTCATTTTGGAATAAGTGCTGTGGACTGATGAAACTAAAATTGAGTTATTTGGGCATAACAATGGGTGTTATGCATGGAGGAAAAACAACACAGCATTCCAAGAAAAACACCTGCTACCTACAGTAAAATATGGTGGTGGTTCCATCATGCTGTGGGGCTGTGTGGCCAGTGCAGGGACTGGGAATCTTGAGGGACACATGGATTCCACTCAGTATCAGCAGATTCTGGAGACCAATGTCCAGGAATCAGTGACAAAGCTGAAGCTGCTCCAGGGCTGGATCTTTCAACAAGACAACAGCCCTAAGCAGTGCTCAAAATTCAATAAGGCATTCATGCAGGGGAGCAAGTACAATGTTCTGGAATGGCCATCTCAGTCCCCAGACCTGATTATAATTAAGAATCTGTGGTGTGAGTTATAGAGAGCTGTCCATTCTTGGAAGCCATCAAACCTGAATGACCTAAAGATGTTTTGTAAAGAAGAATGGTCCAAAATACCTTCAACCAGAATCCAGACCCTCATTGGAACCTACAGGAAGTATTTAGATGCTGTAACTTCTGCAAAAGGAGGATCTACTAAATATTGATTTAATTTCTTTTTTTGTGATGCCCAAATGTATGCACCTGCCTAATTTTGTTTAAACAATGATTGTGCACTTTCTGTAAATCAAATAAACTTCATTTCACTTCTCAAATATCACTGTGTGTGTCTCCTACATGATATAGTTAACTGACATTTTTTATTGTAACAACCAACGATTTATACTGGAAAATCATGACGATTAAAAAGGTTGCCCAAACTTTTGCACCCCACTTTACATAGGGGATACCGATAGAGGGAAAGGCTGACAGCCATGAAAAGGTGAAGGGGGTACTGTTAAAGACAGAAGAAGAGACAGACGTATGGTGAGTAATGACATAAGAAGAGAGTGATACAAGGAGGAAGAAACAGTCCCATGGGAAGGGGGGGGGGGGGGGGTTACATGGAGAAGAGCCTAAAGGATAATCCATTCCTGACTGTGGTGCAGTTGCATGGGCCCTATGTCCTCCTCTGGGCTCATCCCCTTATTAATCACTTGATAATACTGCCCAAGCTTGCTGAACATAACCTTTATTTTAGGTAGGCTACTTTGCCAGCTTTAGGAATACAATTTTTATTCTCAGTAATGTGCCAGGTGAGTCATATGTGAAAAGTGAAAGACACTGGCTGCAGACAGAGATGCATAGAAGCGGCTAATGAAGTAGTAATGGAAGCTTCAATGCTGGAGGCAAGTGGAGAGGTAAGCGACTGGCAGTACTGCTGTGTTGGGGAAAGAGAGGGGAAAACATCTGGCCACCTTTACTACAGGAGGGAGCGGGGAAACATCAGGTCACCTGTACTACAAAGTAAGGAAGGAGAGGGAAGCATTTGGCCACCTATACTATGGAGGGGAGAAGGCTTAAAGTGGAAGGAAGGAAAGAAGCATCTGGCAACCTAAATTTAAATTTAAAGGGGGAGGGAGGTGGGAACTATCTGACCACCTAAACTTGAAGAGGGGGAGGGAGACATCTGGCCAACTATACTGTGTGTGTGTGGTGTGTGTTAAACATCTTGCTACATATGCTGCAAAGGATTAGGGGGGGGTGTTGGTTGTCAGTAAAAAGTACAAATCTGGCCCTGGATTTTGATAGCAATCTCATCCTGAGGGCTGGGTCCCCAGTAGAGATGGCCTGAATGGTTCGCCGGTGACTGGTTCCCTTCCCGGCGAACTTCGGTGGTTCACGTTCGCGGAGAACCGTGAACTTTTCCGGAAGTTCGATTCGCCCCCATAGTGCATCATTAGGGTCAACTTTGACCTCTACATCACAGTCAGCAGGCATATTGTAGCCAATCAGGCTACACTCCCTCCTGGAGCCCTACCCCCCTTATAAAAGGCAGGCAGTGTCAGGCATTGGACTCACTCGGGTGCCTGCAGTAATTAGAGAAGAGAGAGCTGCTGTGCAAAGAGACATAGGGGAAACTTAGTTAGGCCCTTGTAGGCTTGTTAGCTTGCTCCTTGCTGACTCTTATTGCTAAAAAAACACCCCTCAACAGCTCTTTTGAGAGCAAATCTTGTTCTTGTGATTTTTTTTTTGTGTGTGTCCCACAGACACTTGTGTTGCATAGACAGCCTTGGTAATTACTACTGTGTGTGCCACTGCCAGGCCCAGCACATTCAGTGACTACCTGTGTGTGTGTGACAGGTGCACATTATAATACCCATCACTGCATATACCTACCTGTTGTTCACAGTGCACCCACCAACCTACGTGAGCTCACGCAGTGTCACTGTGCCTGTCCGGTACCTGTCTGTGTGTGACAGGTGCACATTTGGAATACCCATCACTGCATATACCTACCTGTTGTGTTCAGTGCACCCACCTACCTACGTGAGTGCACGCAGTGTAATATACCACTCCGTGCATACCTGCACATTGTATTAGTCAAGTCAGTGCATACTTTCACTTCATTCCCCCCCAATATGGACAAAACAAAAGGCAGAGGCAGGCCACCTGGCAGGTCTGTTCGAGGCCGCGCTGTCATGATTTCGTGCGGCCCTTGACCAAAGTACAGTGTTCAGAAGAAGCCACGTGCCATCAACCCCCAATATTGTCAGGACGTAGTTGACTATTTAACACAGAACACCTTATCTCTCTCAGCTTCCGCGCGGAAGCGTGACATATCTTCCTCCTCCTGCTCTGATTCTGGCACCCCACTTAACACTCAGTCGGCCGCCACCACCAAAGTGCCATCGCCCCAGGGCTCAGCGGTGTGGAAATCTTTTTGTGTGTCTGCTTCAGATGAGAGCAATGCCATCTGTACTCTCTGCCACCGAAAATTGAGCCGTGGAAAGACAAAGACGTGCGTAGGGACAACTACCTTACGAAGGCACATGATTGCAAAGTACAAACTACAATGGGATGACCACCTGAGGAAAAGCAGCACACAAAAGCATAGCTACACACCACAGTGGAAAAAGGGAGGGGGACACCAAGAGCCCAATAGTGTGATATTGTATAGATGATAATTAATAATGAGTAATATAACAATTTAATACTCACAAACCAGGGTTACCATTAGGCAACCACTGTGAAGGCAGGTGGGGAAATTAACCTGGCCCCACTCAGGATTAAAAGTCGCTCTCTGTAGATGGGAAGAAGAGGCGCTCAGGGTGGTTTTGATGCTGTTAAGCTGTATGTTCCTTTTTGATTGGCCTGATGAAGCGGGATTGAGCCCGTGAAACGCGTTGCCTATTTTTACTGTGGGGTATAAATAAAATTGTTGTTTGACTGTTGATGCCACAGTCCTTCCTTTGTTTGCTTTGTCTGCATGGATGGGATAGGCCCACCACTGCCCCATCGGTTTTAAGCTCGTTTAAGTGACTTTTATTCTATTGGCGCCTCTGGAAAGCTTCTACATAACACACCACAGTGGAAGATACCAGGCCGCAATTTTTTCTCAAAAAAGGCGATACCTAAACTGTACCTTGATGTTGAAAGGCAAGTAGTGACATCTGTGGCACACAGCGTTGGGTCAAGGGTCCATCTGACCATGGATGTCTGGTCTGCAAAGCACGCTCAGGCCTGCGCGAAGACTAAGTCAGTCCTTTACACACAGCATCTCTGCCTGCATGCCATGTGACTGCCTGCCCCAAGACTAAGTCACTCCCCACACAGCATCTCTGCCCGCAGGCCGGTTGACTGCCTTCTCCGCCACCACCAACAGGGTCCAGGACTCCAGGTGGATTCCTGAATTTTTAAGGCCGCTGCTAGCAGTAGCCGCTCCAGGCTGCTATAATAATTTTTCTGGTGCATGTACATGCCTGCCTAATTTTTCTAGCTGCACTGTGGCTGCAACAACAAAACAAAAGGCATGTACATGTGCCAATTCCTCTTCGTGATCATTACCTTGCCGCGGTGAAGGGGCTTGCGTATCACAATGAAGCAATGACCGACGGCTATATGAGTGTCTCGATAATAAGGTCGTTGCTTCATTGTGGACAGACCAAATTTGATCAGATGGACAGTCACTGTTCTGTCATTCAGCTACCTCAGCCCGGCGACCATATGGGCTGGAAAGCCGCCATCACCTGCACTCTCACCATGTTGCGCACCAGTCCAGCACGGCCATCACTACACAAACAGCTGTTTGCTGTGTTACACAGTGAGTTTGGTGTGTCAGTATGAAGCAGTACTCTAATTACACTCCCTAATTTATGTATACACATGCAAGATGTTTTAAAGCACTTTAGGCCTGCAATTTAGCATTCAATGTGATTTCTGCCCTTAAAACGCTGCTTTGCATCAAATCCAGGTTTTTCCCTGGAACGTTTGGTGTCTATCCCACTCATCCATGCAAAAACTCAGATGTTAGACCCTTTGAAACATCTTTTCCACCACTTTTCTGGCCAGCATAAGTGTTTCTAGTTTTCAAAGTTCACCTCCCCATTGAAGTCTATTGCAGTTCACGAAAGTTCGCGCAAACCAAACTTTTGCGTAAGTTCGCGAACCCGGTACGCGGACCTAAAATCGGAGGTTCGGGCCATCTTTAGTCCCCAGTTTGATTTCAAGCCAGGGCTCTATCTGCATGGAGCTTGTATGTTGTCCTCATTTAGGTTTCAGGCACTCTGATTTCCCACATCCCAAAAACATACAGATAAGTTAATTTTCTTCCACCTAAATTGGACTAGACCAGAGCTGTTAAACTCCAGTCCTCAAGGGCCAAGGTTCTCACACAATTTTTGACCAGCTCAAATTAATTGATGTAACTGAATCAGGAAAGGTGATGTTCATCAAGTAGAACCCATTTCTACTTTTCAAACCATCCTCAACACTGTCATGGCTATGGTCCTCAAGGACTGAAGTTGGACTGCCTCTGCCTAGACTATGATGTACACATGACAGTGGTAGGGATTAGATTTTGAGCTCTTTTGAGGGACAATTAGTAACAAGATACTTTATCACACAATTCACTATCACTAACATGAAATAGCTATAAAAAAAACAAAAAACAAAAAAAAACCTTTTTATTAGTTTACGCTATTATTCTATTTTGTACCTAATTATAAACGTATTAGATATGCCGAACATATGCCATGGTTACATTAATGAGTAATATAGGTAGAAAAAAAACAACGTTTTGTAAGAAATAATACCTTTTAATGGCTAACTAATAGAGTTAAATGATGCAAGCTTTCTGGGATCTAGTCCCCTTCTTCAGGCATATTTCCAGATGTAAGCTGAAGTAAAACACTGATGCAGATAAATGGTAAACACGAAGATGACAGTTGTGTTGGTTACTGTTTATCCGTTAGGTGTCAGGTGATCAGCAGGCTGGAGCAGGCTGGCTGATCACCTGACACCTAACGGATAAACAGTAACCAACACAACTGTCATCTTCGTGTTTACCATTTATCTGCATCAGTGTTTTACTTCAGCTTACGTCTGGAAATATGCTTGAAGAAGGGGACTAGATCCCAGAAAGCTTGCATCATTTAACTCTATTAGTTAGCCATTAAAAGGTATTATTTCTTACAAAACGTTTTTTTTCTACCTATATAATTTGTTTGGCTAACACGGTACAGAAACTTTTTTGCTACTATCATTAATGAGTAATAAAGCATAAATTATGACAACTTCTCAGCAGCCTCTCACATGACTTACTTTGACTTAACTTGATTACTGAAATATAGTGCATACATCTACCTAACACATTTCATCAATATACAAACTACGGTAGTTTGTAAATGTATGCTATGCTAAATATTATCTTTTAGCTTTGCAGCTGGCTGCAGCAGTATACAGCTTGGTGTAAAAGTACACATAACTATCTTCTCACTGTTCGTCTTTTTGGTTGAAAAAAATCTGAACAAGCAGCAAGCACTAATTATTCACTTATTTTTACTGAACCTTTTTGTACCTTGATAAAGCATGGTTGTCATGTAAAACAGCAGTCAGTCTAAGCCATCTTTTTGTTCTGCTGTAATTTGTAGTGTATTTTTTAATAAAGAACATCCTCAGTGAAATAAAAAAGAGACAAACCGAGAGCCCAATATGGTGTAGTAGGTATTAACCCAGGAGGAATATAAATGAAGGTAAGTATTATACTTACAAACACGGGTTACCGCAAAGGCAACCACTGTATAGGCAGGTGGGGAGTACAAGCCTGTCCCCACTCAGGATTAAGATGTCGCTCTCTGTGATAGAAGAAAGGAGGGTATGACACCCTTCCACCAAGGGTGGTTCGCTGGATAAACCGGTGTACAGAGGCGCCAGTAGAATAAAAGATGATAAAAGGTTTAAAACATCTAGGTGGTGGTGGTGGACCAACCAACCCAAAACAGACACGATGCTGTCAGTTCAAATTAACGGAAATTTATTCACATACTCCAAAATACTGCGACGCGTTTCTCGGGTCAAAAGCCCGCTTCCTCAGGCATTAAAAAACAGGAGTATCTCACTACAGGATGACAGAGATAAAAACCACATCAGGGAACTGTATAAAGTATATAATAATAATAAACATGTACGCACGATAATGTTTATGTTAAGGGGAGATAATGTGATGATAACATGGGTAGTAATATAGTGTGTGATTGGTCGTATAATGTATTGGAATTGGGAGAGGGGGGGAGGGGGTTTCAGGGGGGAGGGGGGCTAAGGTGGCCAGGGGTAAAAGGTGGGAGGAGGTGTGGGAATATGGGTGGGCTAAGGGGAAAGTGATCTATTGCAGTAAGTATATGTGGGGTTTAAGGGAAGTTAGGGTTATACTAGTAGATTACAACTTTTAGATATCCAGCTGGAAAACATTCCTATCGCAAATTATACCAGTGAGTAATAGTCTTTAAATATGTGTGCAAAAACACTTACCAGCTATCTGTCCTGATCAGGCTCAGCACCTCTGTGCTTGTATGCCCGCTCAGGACCTTTAAATAGATCCAAGTGTTGTAAGATTCAGCGTGGCTGGAGGGCGGGGTTGGAGGCAGTGGACCAGGTCAGGAACCAATGGGATGTGCGGGTGGGTGGAGACCAGAGGGCGGCAGGTGTAAGCATACTGGGGAAAGAGGTAAGGGTCCCGAGCAGCGGGGCGGTGCGTGTAGTACGTCATGCCGCTTACCGCTAGTGCGCGTGCGCATGGTCGCATCATAGGCTGGCCGCTACTGCGCATGCGAACCTTGACACGTATACGGAAGAGAAGGGGATAGTTATACATGCGGACGGCGCATGCGCGAGAGACAGGGGTGGCCATGTTGGATAAGGGAATAACTGGCAGCAACAGTGAGAGGGATCAAGTGGGCAAGGGGGATGAGCATGAATACATAAAAGCAATTGGACATAAGTATAGTGATATTAGAACGATGTGTTAAACAATTAGATCTAGTGGCTTCCTATATTTGTAACAAACACGTGTACCATTACCGGAGATACTGGTAGTGGAGTGATGCTGCCCTCTAGTGGCCACTTGAAGAACTTTTTCAGTTTAGAAATTAAATAATTACCAGGACATGCCATGTTATTATAGAAGGTTTAAGTGTGTGTGTGCACTAGTGTTGATGATGTGTGTCATCAGTAAGTGTCACAACATTAGATATACAAATATGTAAAACAATTATGCAAAAACATAACTATATCTATACAAATATCCACTCCTAACTTAGGTATTGGTTATGTTTGGTTCACGTAACCATAAAAAAACGGGAAGGGGGGGGGGGGGGGGGGGAAACAGAGGGATAGGATTTGTACAGGTAAAAAATATAATATATATAAGGAAGATCGCAAGAAAATTCACATGGAGAGATGCCCCCCTGAGGGACACTGACACATACTCGTATGCGCATGGTTCCCAGAAGTGACTGATACTAACGTGCATATGTACTCGACCGTTGTCATATCTCATGAATATATACAAATTGACCTCAAGATCAAACTCAATTTGCTAGTACAACTCATAAAACTAATAATAAAAATAATAAAAAGCTATGAAAGGACATAAAGAAGCATAAAATTGCATAAAAAGGACATATGATGCCTATAAAAAAACACATATAAGTTAATAAAAGGAGAGCG
This sequence comes from Hyperolius riggenbachi, assembly GCF_040937935.1. Classification (NCBI taxonomy): domain Eukaryota; kingdom Metazoa; phylum Chordata; class Amphibia; order Anura; family Hyperoliidae; genus Hyperolius; species Hyperolius riggenbachi. The sequence goes on along the minus strand of NC_090656.1, from coordinate 164,178,367 downwards.
ACAGATTGAAAAAAGGGGGATCAGTTATTTTTGAGTAGTGTATCTAATAAATCTTCTCCAGTACCTCATTGAGGCCACCTGGAGTTAATGTTTTTAGAATTTGTATCCAATATATCTCTCGTTTTCTGAGGGAGTCAAAAGAGTCAGAGCGGGAGTGTGGGACAGATTCGATAAAGGTGATGCGAAATAGTGCAGGGTCACTGTTGTGGTGTGTGGCGAAGTGACGTGAGACACTGTGTAGGGGATATTTCTTGCTGATGTTTCTTTTATGTTGTCCTACTCTGCTTCTGGCTATTTGAGTGGTTCTGCCCACATACTGTAGCTGGCACGGGCAGGAAATGACGTAGATGATGTATTTGGATCCACAGTTGATAGCGTTTTTAATGTTAAATGTTGTATTAGTAACCGAGGAGGAAAAGGTAGATGTACTGAGGACAAATTGGCATGCCAAACATCTCTGATGTTGGCATGGGGCACTTCCGGGGGGAGAGGTAGTATGGGAGTTCATATTGCTGATAGGGGGTTGGCGGAGCCTGCTGGGAGCCAGTAGGCTGCGAAGATTTGGGGCGCGTCTATATGTGATGGCTGGTTTCGTGGGTAGGATGGGACATAGGTGGGGGTCCTGGAGAAGGACCTCCCACCTTCTGTTAAGGATGCTACGAATGGACTGATGCTGGTGGCTGTATTTGGTAATGAAGCGGGGTACGTTACTGGTTTCAGTGTCTGGAGCTAATGTGGAGCTAATCTTTCCCCAGTACGCTTACACCTGCCGCCCTCTGGTCTCCACCCACCCGCACATCCCATTGGTTCCTGACCTGGTCCACTGCCTCCAACCCCGCCCTCCAGCCACGCTGAATCTTACAACACTTGGATCTATTTAAAGGTCCTGAGCGGGCATACAAGCACAGAGGTGCTGAGCCTGATCAGGACAGATAGCTGGTAAGTGTTTTTGCACACATATTTAAAGACTATTACTCACTGGTATAATTTGCGATAGGAATGTTTTCCAGCTGGATATCTAAAAGTTGTAATCTACTAGTATAACCCTAACTTCCCTTAAACCCCACATATACTTACTGCAATAGATCACTTTCCCCTTAGCCCACCCATATTCCCACACCTCCTCCCACCTTTTACCCCTGGCCACCTTAGCCCCCCTCCCCCCTGAAACCCCCTCCCCCCCTCTCCCAATTCCAATACATTATACGACCAATCACACACTATATTACTACCCATGTTATCATCACATTATCTCCCCTTAACATAAACATTATCGTGCGTACATGTTTATTATTATTATATACTTTATACAGTTCCCTGATGTGGTTTTTATCTCTGTCATCCTGTAGTGAGATACTCCTGTTTTTTAATGCCTGAGGAAGCGGGCTTTTGACCCGAGAAACGCGTCGCAGTATTTTGGAGTATGTGAATAAATTTCCGTTAATTTGAACTGACAGCATCGTGTCTGTTTTGGGTTGGTTGGTCCACCACCACCACCTAGATGTTTTAAACCTTTTATCATCTTTTATTCTACTGGCGCCTCTGTACACCGGTTTATCCTCAGTGAAAGTACTGGATCCCTGCTTTCTTGGGTTGTAAAATTTATTGAACCTCTTTAGAGGTTTACTACAATGACACATTCCTTCCACAGGTAGGTGGTATTCTACATTTCCATCAACTGGACTAATCACTTCTATCTCAGTTTATACATGCTATTCAGGTAGTTACCTCTAAGACACCTATTAACCAGGCTAAATAAGCTTGTGTAACCTCACTTGGTAAGACTATTCATAGGTTTTTTTTTTTATTATTTTAGTTGCTTTGTGCTTGTTCTAAAACGTCAATGTTTTTCCTATAGTGTGGTGCCCAAAACTGTATACCGTACTCTAGATGTGGCCTCACAAATGATTTACAGTGTATAGAGAGAATAGTATACTAGCATTACATATTTATCCCCTTTTTAGTGCGTCTCAGAATTGTTTTTGCTTTAGCTGCTGCTGCATTGCATTGAACATGGTTGTTGTTTTTTTCAACCAGTTTTACTTTCTCTAAGTATTTAGAGTTTTAAGTGTATGTGGTGCTTAGCCACTGAAACATCCAAGATGCATGACCTTTCATATTTAGCAACAATAAATTGCATTTGACGTATGGCTGTCCATATACAGTAGTCAAGCTAGTATGTGTTAAATCCTGGTGTTTTACTTCAGGCCATCATATAGTCCCTTTACCTGCAGAAGAAAACGTCAGAGAAAATTCACAAGTGTCTGATGCAGACACTGAGGGCTATATGCAATTCACTTTTTCACCTGGGTTTTCTCCTAGGTGATATTTTCAAAACTTGTCATAAAATGACTTTTAAACTATTAGCAAGCAAACAAATACTCAAAATAATGTTGACAGTAGTTTTCACCTACTTTTTGGTACTTTTCCCATTGTAAAATGCTAAAAAGTTATTTTAAATCGAAGATGAAAAATTATCTCCTAGGAGAAAACGCAGGTGAAAAAGTGAATTGCATATGGGCCTGAGTGAGAAGAGTTCCTCATACTCCGGCTTGATGATGTGCCTTCTTTCAGCATGGACATTTTTAGACTAAAGATGCCGTAAGATATGAGAGATCTTTAACTCCTGAAATTATAAATCAAGTTTATGAACTTATTTAGGTGATCTCGATTCTTGAGACACTAGAAACATCTAGGGAGAGAATTAAGGTTATAATACATGAAAAAGTTGACATGTAGAAGCAGTCAGCCAAGTAAGTCCCAACATGTTTAAAGGGGTACTGTAGGGGGGTCAGGGGAAAATGAGTTGAACTTACCCAGGGCTTCTAACGGTCCCCTGCAGACATCCTGTGTTGGTGCAGCCACTCACCGATACTCCGGCCCCGCCTCCGGTTCACTTCTAGAATTTCTGACTTTAAAGTCTGAAAACCACTGCGCCTGCATTGCCGTGTCCTCGATCCCGCTGAAGTCATCAAGAGCGCACAGTGCAGGCCCAGTATGGTCTGTGTCTGCGCAGTACACTCCTGGTGACATCAGCAGGAGCGAGGACACGGGCGTGCAGGCGCAGTGGTTTTCTGTCTTTAAAGTCAGAAATTCCAGAAGTGAACTGGAGGCGGGGCCGGAGCGTCGGTGAGTGGCTGCGCCAACACAGGATGTCTGCGGGGGACCATTAGAAGCCCCGGGTAAGTTCAGCTCATTTTCCCCCGACCCCCTACAGTATCCCTTTAAATCCTGACACTTCCAAGTTGATTTTAGGGTAGTTTCTAGGCTATAGAGCTCACAGGGGGAGGGTCTATAAATTCCCCCCAATAGATTCAGGCACACTATTGTGATGCGGTAGCCAGAGGTGCCACCCAGTAGTAGGTAGCGCCCAATATGCTATAGATAGCCAGAGGTGGTCCCTAGTATTAATTAGCTAGACGCAGCCTCCCAAGCATAAGTAGCTATAGGTGCCCCCAATTTTTGGTAGCCGGATGCAGCCTCCCCCCATTTCTGCTATTACCACTAGGCAATGGGGATACTCAACATATGCTCTCTGGCGCCGTCTCTAACTGCAACATGGTGATTGGTTCAGTACCAAGCACCAGGGAGAAAGGCCTTGTGCTATTGGTTGGCAGAAATGCATTTAGCCTTTGCCTGTGATGGCATTCAAATGCTAGAACTAGCTGCTGGGCTAACATTGTGTTACCTTGTACCTTTTCTTGTTACCTGTTTGAATTCTCATCTGACCCTTTTGCCTGTACCTTGATCATTCTTCTCCTGCTGCCTGGACTGACTTTAGCTTGCCTGACTATCCTTAGTAAACTTTGTCTTCTGATATATGTGTATGACCCCTGGCTTGTCGACTCTGAGATTGCTTATGATTATAACTGACGGACATCTGATACATGTGCATGACCTCTGGCTTGCTGACGTAGAGATCATCTCCAAACTATGCTGACCCTATTTACGGTAAATACCTTTGCATTAATTACCGTACATGTCTCTTGAGCCTGAATCTAGCTTAGTTGGAACTAGCACTACCATAGTCTTACGGCCTTCAGTTCCTATACCTTGTGCACATTAAGGACTGGGTGTAGCCGGGTGTTGGGATGTCACACTAGTCATGCCTCGGCTGAGATACCACACATAGGGTAAAGACCTGCGGAGGAGAAGATTGGGGAATAGGAACTGTGAAAAGGTGGTGGGATACAGGAACTAAAAGAGGATTAATTGACACTTTTTCCAAAAATGTTCAAGCAGCTCTAGGTAAGATATCACAAGTGATCCAGCTAAACTGGGTTGGATTAATCATTAATTATCTGCTATTAAGTGGACAGGATTTGTCACCTTTATGCTGAATACACACCATGCGTTTCCGCGTTCGATGTGTCCATCGATACGCATCGATTCGATTATTTGCGACATGTCTGATTCAAGCTTTGATGGATCGTTAGGTCGATTTGCCATACTTTACATGGCAATCGACCTAAAAATCATCGAAATGCACTCGGAAAAAATCGAATCGACGCGTATCGACGGACGCATTCGACGCGGAAACGCATGGTGTGTATCCAGCATTACATGGGCCATACCAGATGATAGTCAGGGAGCTAAGATGTTTTAGAATAAGTGGTTGGGTGACTGTAGTTGCATCCAGCTTCCACAGCACATGCTTTTCTTAGTAAATCTAGGGCAGACCAAGATAAATTAGGCCTCAAATGTTAACCTAAGGGCTGGAGAGAGATCAGTTTGTCAAATCTCCAGCCTCAGTTTTGAACAGCTGAATCAACAGAGAAAGAGGGGTTATCAGAATTACATATAAGGTCTGAATAACTTTAGCATCTCTGGAGTTCTCCAAGTATTTCCATGCTTGTTTAGTTGGATTAGGCTACCATAATATGAATTGCTAACCAACCACTTGCCTATTTTAGCTAAATGGGGTTTACAAAAATACAAGGAGGTTTATTTCACAGTCAAACCCTGGGACTATTGCCACACACATGATGGTATTTTCCCTGACCTTGCCAAGTTTGAGATGCACATTAGACCACTCTTGTCCACCGGCGTACCTACCGGGGATGCGACCCCCTCAGCTGCAGGGGGGCCCGGGGCTGCTCTGGGGCCCGCTCACTGTGCGTGGGGGGAGCGCTGCTCTGGACCCCCCAGCAAGGTGCTCAACTGGCCGCAGCGTCTAATAGACGCTGCGCCAGTGCATTCCCCGCAGCCCCGCTCCGGCAACCTGCATAGTCTCCGGCAGGCAGAGCAGGACTACGGCAAGATGGCCGCCAAAGAAGCCCTACACTGGAGACTTTGTGTCTCTAGTACAGGGCTTCGGCAGCCATCTTGCCGTAGCCCTGCACTCTGCCTGTGGAGGACTCGGGGAGCTGCGCGCCTGATGCCAGGAGAGGAGAAGACTTCTGTCAGGTAAGTGAATTGTTTTTTTTAACAGGTGCATTTTTTTTTTCTAGTGTCTGCTGCCTACATTGTGATTTTCTGGTGTCTGCTGCCCACATTGCGATTTTCTGGTGACTGCTGCCCACATTGCGATTTTCTGGTGTCTGCTGCCCACATTGCGATTTTCTAGTGTCTGCTGCCCACATTGCGATTTTCTGGTGACTGCTGCCCACATTGCGATTTTCTGGTCACTGCTGCCCACATTGCGATTTTCTGGTCACTGCTGCCCACATTGCGATTTTCTGGTGTCTGCTGCCCACATTGCGATTTTCTAGTGTCTGCTGCCCACATTGCGATTTTCTGGTGACTGCTGCCCACATTGCGATTTTCTGGTCACTACTGCCCACATTGCGATTTTCTGGTGTCTGCTGCCCACATTGCGATTTTCTAGTGTCTGCTGCCCACATTGCGATTTTCTGGTGTCTGCTGCCCACATTGCGATTTTCTAGTGTCTGCTGCCCACATTGCAATTTTCTGGTGACTGCTGCCCACATTGCGATTTTCTGGTCACTGCTGCCCACATTGCGATTTTCTGGTCACTGCTGCCCACATTGCGATTTTCTGGTGTCTGCTGCCCACATTGCGATTTTCTAGTGTCTGCTGCCCACATTGCGATTTTCTGGTGACTGCTGCCCACATTGCGATTTTCTGGTCACTGCTGCCCACATTGCGATTTTCTGGTGTCTGCTGCCCACATTGCGATTTTCTGGTGTCTGCTGCCCACATTGTGATTTTCTGGTGTCTGCTGCCCACATTACGATTTTCTGGTCACTGCTGCCCACATTGCGATTTTCTGGTCACTGCTGCCCACATTGCGATGTTCTGGTGTCTGCTGCCCACATTGCGATTTTCTGGTGTCTGCTGCCCACATTGCGATTTTCTGGTGTCTGCTGCCCACATTACAATTTTCAGGTGTCTGCTGCCCACACTACGATTTTCTGGTCACTGCTGCCCACATTGCGATTTTCTGGTCACTGCTGCCCACATTGCGATTTTCTGGTGTCTGCTGCTGCCCACATTGCGATTTTCTGGTCACTGCTGCCCACATTGCGATTTTCTGGTCACTGCTGCCCACATTGCGATTTTCTGGTCACTGCTGCCCACATTGCGATTTTCTGGTGTCTGCTGCCCACATTACGATTTTCTGGTCACTGCTGCCCACATTGCGATTTTCTGGTCACTGCTGCCCACATTGCGATTTTCAGGTGTCTGCTGCCCACATTACGATTTTCAGGTGTCTGCTGCCCACATTACGATTTTCAGGTGTCTGCTGCCCACATTACGATTTTCAGGTGTCTGCTGCCCACATTGCGATTTTCAGGTGTCTGCTGCCCACATTGCGATTTTCAGGTGTCTGCTGCCCACATTGCGATTTTCAGGTGTCTGCTGCCCACATTACGATTTTCAGGTGTCTGCTGCCCACATTGCGATTTTCAGGTGTCTGCTGCCCACATTGCGATTTTCTGGTGTCTGCTGCCCACATTACGATTTTCTGGTGTATGCTGCCCACATTAGGATTTTCTGGTGACTGCTGCCCACATTGCGATTTTCTGGTGACTGCTGCCCACATTGCGATTTTCTGGTGAACTTTGCACACATTACGATTTTCTGGTGAACTCTGCCCACATTATGATTTTCTAAAGGCCCACATTACGATTTTCTGGTGAACTCTGCCCACATTACGATTTTCTGCCCCACATTACGATTGTCTGGTAAAATGCTGCCCACTTTACAATTAATTTACAGTGAAACGCTGCCCCATTACGATTATTTGGCACCTATGGGGGGGGGGGGGGGGGGCATCCAAATATTCGCAGGGGGGCCCAGTGATTTCTAGTTACGCCCCTGCTCTTGTCCATAACAATGACAACAGAGCTCTGAAAAAAGGAGGATTAACCATTCACCATTCACAGAGTACTGCACAGTCTTATGGACTGTGTGGATTGTTATTGCTCAGTGCGTGAAGTCTCACATGTGCATGCTCCAAATGTCCTTGGGAATATAAACTATCAGGTAACAAAGGATTAAAAGAGCAAGGAGGAGGAGACAGTGCACCCCACTTTTTTTGTTTGTAACATCATTGGCTTACCTTAGGATGCACTGGGTGAGATAATGTTTATTCTATAAAATTAAGCTTGGTTTAATAGGGGAAAAAAGACCTTCCAGTGACATGTGGGAACTTCCTGTTGGCTGCGGGTCACAAAAATAGCAATAAATTGACTGAAAACTTGGACCAGGAAACTAATGTAAGTAAACTGAGACCTGTTTTAAAAGTGGAATAATTGGCAAAAAATGTAAATGGTCTTTCATGGAAAGATTGCCACAGTGTGCACTGATTCCACCATGTACTTGTGGACAACATGCCTGCCCCATTCCCTAGTAGGTTGAAATCACAAATGGGCATGTTTACTTTATGAACAATTCCTGTAAAATTGTGTGATTGTTTTGTATTTTTTTTTCTTTTCAATGCTTTATTGCTAGTCAGTGCTAAAAAAAGTCCATATTTTATGAACCAACTACAGCAAAAAGTACACTGTATAAACTGCATTGCCACTTATTTTAGTGGAAAGACACATTTAAACTACAGTATATATTTTATAATAAATTGCTTGTTCTTCGTTTCTAACACTGCTCTAGGCATCATGGTATAAAAATTCAGGTTCAGCGGTTTCTTCAGTCTTAGAAAGGTTATTAGAATTATGGCGAAACACAGATAAATTAGCATGTCATGAAAAAAAAAGGAAAATGGGATAATTAAGAGGAGAAGAAAAATGCTCTAAAGAAGCCACATCTGTGCTTAAACAGCCGCATCCTAGTTCCCTCTGCTGTACTTTTAATGCTCGTTAATGTGGCATTGTTTACTCACAATTAAACTCTTTTCCATTAGTTTAACTTTCAGGCGCTGAAACGGTCAGAAGCTCTGAGGTCCCAGCGCCTAGACAGATGTGTTTTATACACTTGTATAAGCACGACTCTCGTTAGGAAGTTAAGCATGTAAAGCAAGCTGATTACAACACAATGCAGGATACTTCATTATAGAAAGTCCCGGGGGATAGCAGACAACGCTTGGAATCTCTATCCAGCAGGCTTACTGTTTTAAATACACCTGGGCTCAATTCACTTAATAAAATTCTGACACATTTCTCGCTAACATATTGAAATCTATATTGTAATATCTCTAGACTTTTGAAAATGAAGGTGCAGGGGATACGTGGCTATGTTTTGAGTTGTTTACTATACTGACACTTTTCATGAGGCACAAGTAGACTTGTCTTCTGGCGGATTTAAGATAACCTTCTTTTATGTTTACTATGAATGTGTGTTGGGAAAAAAAAGAAAGACTAAGGTCAAATAAAATGTTTATCCTGAGAAGCAGTGACTATCGCATGCACAGGTATCCCCAACCTGCTTTGCTTGGGGATGTAGCTGAGTAGAAGAAATGAACATCTCATATTTCTTTAACAGGTTCGGCGTCATTTTAGTGCTGGTGGCTCCTGTCGAGGTCCCAAGAAGTTAATGAAATGGTCATTCTTTTGTTTCTTTACAGCAACCAAAAATCGTTGTGGCCCCTGCCTGCATTATCTGGACTTAAACTCAGAATCTAATCTCTGACATCTTCCTCAGTGCATCACAGACTGTATTATCATGTCATTAACTGTCTCTCAGAGGATCTCACAATCTAATCCCTACCATAGTCATAATCAAATTCCAGTTTGGGTGAAACAAATCAACCTATCACTATTACTCCAGAGGGTCTGTAGAAACCCAAGTAGACACTAGGAAAAAAAGACAAATTCCATGCAGATATTGTCCAGGCCCAGGTTTGAATCTGGAATCCTAGCACTGCAAGTTTAAAGTGTTTCTAATGCTAGGTACACACCATACAATTTTCTGTTAGATTTTCTCCTAGATTTACCTGCCAGATAGCTTTTTTCCATGTTGTAGGTAAATCTAACAGAAGAATCTAACAGAAAATTGTATGGTGTGTACCTAGCATTACTGCTCTTGACAAACTAGACAAAGTCATTAAGGTAAAGTTAAATAAGAAAAGGTCAACATTCAGGCCAAGGTCAGTAACTGAAAATGAAGACAGGGCAAGGTTAGACAAGTCAGGTAAATAACTGACAAGGACATCAAATACTGGCATGGGTGCATGCTGCTCAGAAGAAACAGCACTGAGTGCTACCAGAAGGAACTTTGTATAATAAAAAAAAAAAATCTCTTTTGACAATCAAATTCCCATGAATGTGTGGCATTTGGTATTATTAAATTAAAGGCCATAAAAGAGTGACCACAGTTGCACACACATGAACACTAAAGATGGCTCGAACCTCCAATTTTCGGTTCACAAACCTCTGCAAAAGGTTGGTTCGCACAAACGTTTCGAACCGCAATAGACTTCAATGGGGAGGCAAACTTTGAAAACTACAAACGTTTATGCTGCCCACAAATGTAATGGAAAAGATGTTTCAAGGGGTCTAACACCTGAGTTTTTTCAGTGACTACAAGAGGACATTTTTTTTCAAAAAGACCTTATCATTTTTGAGAAAATCGATTTTAAAATTCTCCTTCTGATCGTGGTAAAATTAAACGCCCGCCGACTTTAGCGGTTAATTGCAAAGTCCCCTTACATAGTAGAAACACCAAATTTGCAGGGTGTGTAGAGAGGGACAATGACTACAAAAATGAAAAAGAAATTCAAAAACACCTTCTACTTTTTAAGAAAATCGATTTTAAAGTATCAAAGGAAAAAGAGCCAATTCATTTGATTCAATTCATTAAAAAGAACCGGATCAATCATGAACCAGTTAGTATAGCTTAGAATGCGGGACGCATAGCTTCCGGCTCCTGCTGTCTCTCCTCACCTGCCTTCACCTGTCACCTGTCACCAGTGTTGCTTGGATAGTGCTTTTTAAAATCCGAATTGATCCGGATCCGGATACCTAGATATCCAGATCCGGTTCGGATATCCGAATCCAGCCTTTTAGATATCCGCGTGAACGCGGATATCCGGTTGCATTATCCGCGGATATCCGGGCTATTCGGATATCTGGATAGAAAAACCGGAAGTGCCCTTTAAATAGCTTTAAAAGGTGTTTTTAGGGTAAATGAGGCATGTATCATCATTATTTTGCAAAGGGGAACACTAATTGATGATGTGGGGACTTAAAAAAAATGGCTGTCAATTAACATAAGGCCTAGGTTCCAGTCAGCGGTCGTGCAGCCCACATTTTGTCCAAAGTCCAACCGCACAACTGGGACATGACAGTTTTCAGCCAAGAAACCTCCAAAAATTATGCAGCAATTGTGTTTTGGATTAACCACTTGAGGACCCACCCTTTACCCCCCATTAAGGACCAGCGTTATTTTTGTGATCTGTGCTGGGTGGGCTCTGCAGCCCCCAGCACAGATCAGCTGGCACACAGAGCGATCAGATCGCCCCCCTTTTTTCCCCCCTATGGGGATGATGTGCAGGGGGGGTCTGATTGCTCCTCCTGTCTGGCATGTTGCGGGGGGGGCACCTAAAAGCCCCCCTCCGCGGAGAAATTCCCCCTCCCTCTCCTATCTGCTTATTCCCGGCGATCGGGGCTGCACAGGACGCTATCTGTCCTGTGCAGCCAGTGACAGGCTGTCCCCTGTCACATGGCGGCGATCCCCGGCCACTGATTGGCCGGGGATCGCCGATCTGCCTTACGGCGCTGCTGCGCAGCAGCGCCGTACAATGTAAACAAAGCGGATTATTTCCGCTTGTGTTTACATTTAGCCTGCGAGCCGCGATCGGCGGCCCGCAGGCTATTCACGGAGCCCCCCGCCGTGAATTGACAGGAAGCAGCCGCTCGCGTGAGCGGCTGCTTCTTGATTAATCAGCCTGCAGCTGGCGACTCAATACTGCGTCGCTGGTCCTGCAGCTGCCACTTTGCCGACGCGCGGTATGAGTGCGCGGTCGGCAAGTGGTTAAATATAGGTGGTATCAGTGGCCTGTGGCACCCTGGCCTGGCGGTGGGAGCTGCACAGGCAGCAGGAGCAGGGCAATGCAGCAGCAGCAGGTGTAACGTATGCCAGGAGCCTGCCGGACGTGGCATGTGGCACTTGGCACGTGTCACGTGGCACTTGCCAAGTGTCACGTGACACGTGGCACTTGGCACGTGTCACGTGGCACTTGCCCAGTGTCACGTGGCACTTGGCACGTGTCACTTGCCAAGTGTCACGTGGCACTTGGCACTTGTCACTTGGCACGTGTCACGTGGCACTTTCCAAGTGGCACGTGTAACGTGCCACGTGCCATGTGACACGTGCCAAGTGCCACGTGCCAAGTGCCAAGTGACATGTGCCAAGTGACACGTGCGAAGAGACACGTGCCACGTGCGAAGAGACACGTAGCAAGTGACAGTCAGACAGCAGAGGAGAAGACACTAGTGCACACTAACACATTAATGAATTAACAATAGTGTAGCGATAGTGAAGCGGTTAATCACTGAGCTTATCACTGTGTAAAGCCCTTGGCCCAGCAACAGCACTGCAGCTGTGCAGCACACACTCTAACTGTCACACTATGAGATAATCAATCAAGCTAAATAACGATTACTGTAGAGTAGTGAGGGGGTTAATCAATGAACAGCTTTAGGTTTATAACTGTATACAGGCAGCCCTCGCTAGGCCACCAGCACTGCAGCATGTCTCTCAGGAAGCATCTGATTGGCTCCAGGACGGCATCACCTTAGTTACAGTATTTCGGATTCGGATATCCGCGGATATCCGCGGATATCCGGGTCATGCATCAAACTATCCGCAGATAGCTATGCGGATTTCTATAGCTATCCGGGATCCGAAATCTGATCCGGATAGCGTAAAAATGGTCGGATATCCGGGTTAACTCGGATATCCGGATTCCGGATGAGCATCACTACCTGTCACCTAGCCTAGCACCTGGTGCACCCATGGGTGCACCAGGTGCCAGGCTAGGTGAGGGTGAGAGGTGCGGAGGTGGGGAGGACAGCGGGAGCCGGCAGCTATGCGTCCCACAGGACACATTCTCTGCTATGTGGGGGGCGGTGGAGATCTTCAATCAAGTTAATTGAAGATCGCAAGATAAAGAGGATACTGTAGCCGTGGGACATTTCCGAGGATATTGGCGTGGGAACTTTTTCTTAAAGGTACAAGTAAGTATTTCTGAAGATCACAAGATAGAGGATACTGTTATCATGGAACATAACAGATTATACTGTGGGAACTTTTCCCGAGGATATCGGCGTGGGAATTTTTTTTGAAAGGTACAGGTAAGTATTTCTGGTTAATTAAGAACATTAAAGGACTTTTTTTCGTTGTTCTGTTTTTATTTCATTTAACCCTTTGTGGAAATTGGTAAGGGGTACGTTGTACCCCTATACTCATTTTTCCGGGGAGGGGGTGGGCATCTGGGGTCCCCTTCTTAAAGCGGACTCCCAGATGCCACCACAAACCCCCCCAGGGAGTCGTCGCCCCCACCTCCTTCTGGGGCACCAGAGGTGGGGAATAGCCCCTTGCCCATGGATTGGCCACCCCTCTCCCCCGGAGCCCCCCCATACCCCCATACCATGGACCAGGCAGACTGGTATAGCTCAGGGTGCGAAGCCCCATGCGGCCGGGGCTCCACATTTTGTCTATCCCAAACTCACCAGTCCTGAGCCCCCTAAAAGTCCCTACAATGCTAGAAAATTTGCCACTACTGAGCCATTGTCCTTTGAAGAGATTTGCGATTTTTTAAAGTGAAATAGGAAGCCCAATGAAAGCCAACGGCAAAATTCAGTACATTTACACCCCCATAACTCTGTTTTGCAGAGAGGTAGGGAACCCAACGTTGGAGTGCAAGTACAACAATATGCCTTCTAACTGCATGCGACATGTCGTGAGCTTCAGACTTTGCTAACGGCCATGGCGGGGATTTACGTTCGTCACCGGCATCCTTGCCAAAAATACAAGCTTTTGTGACTCTAGGCTATGACCTCTTTGGCGTAGGGGCCCCAAACTCACCAGTCCTGAGCCCCCTAAAAGTCCCTACAATGCTAGAACATTTGCCACTGCTGAGCCATTGTCCTTTGAAAAGATTTGAGATTTTTAAAAGTGAAATAGGAAGCCCAATAAAAAAGCCAATGGCAAAAATTCAGCACTTTTGCACCCCCATAACTTTAGTTTGCAGAAATGTGCCTACTACCTGCATGTGAAATGTCGTGAGCTTCAGACTTTGATAACGGACATGGTGGCGATTTACGTTCGTCACTGGCATCATTGCCAAAAAAACAAGCTTTTGTGACCCTAGGCTATGACCTCTTTGGCCTAGGGGGCCCAAACTCACCAGTCTTGAGCCCCCTAAGAGTCCCTACAATGCTAGAAAATTTTCCACTGCTGAGCTATTGTCCTTTGAAGAGATTTGAGGCATTTGTGCACCCCCATAACTCTGGTTTGTTATCCCCTGCCGACTTAAGCAGTTAATAGCAAAGGCCCCTTACATCCTAGCAACACCAAATTTGCAGGATATGTTAAAAAGATTGTAGGAAACAATATTTAAAAAAGAAAATTTTAAATGTTTTATTATATTTTTTTATTTATATTTTATGTGCTGGGTGTGAGTGTGGGAAATCTGAAAAAAAAAATGATGTGGAGTCCCCCCTCCTGAGCTCTCTGTAACCCCTTGTCCCCCATGCAGACTGGGATAGACAAAATGTGGAGCCCCGGCCGCATGGCGCTTCGCACCCTGAGCTATACCAGCCCGCATGATCCATGGTATGGGGGGGCTCCGGGGAAGAGGGGAGGCTGAGCCTTCCCCTCTCCCCCTAAGCCCTTTTCCAATCCATGGACAAGGGGCTCTTCCCCACCTTCGGTGCCCCAGGAGGAGGTGGGGGCGACGACTCCCTGGGGAGTTCATGGTGGCATCTGGGAGTCCCCTTTAAGAAGGGGACCCCAGATGCCCACCCCCCTTCCAGGAGAAATGAGTATAGGTGTACAAAGTACCCCTTACCCATTTCCACAAAGGGATAAATGAAATAAAAACACAACCACAAAAAAAGTCCTTTAATTTTCTTAGTTAACCAGAAATACTTACCTGTATCTTTAAGAAAAAAGTTCCCGCTGAAGGTCCTTTCTGACAGGATGCTTGATGCAGGGCAAGACAGAAGTTGGATGGCAAATTGGGAAAGCTCTGGCCACAGGTCAAACCTGCGCACCCAGTAGTCCAAGGGTTCATCGCAGTGTCTACATCCACACTTAAGGCCAGGTAGTCGGCTACCTGCTGGTCAAGGCGTTGGTGGTGGGTGGATCCGGAAGTGCTAAGGCGAAACTTTGGACTAAAGAATGTCCGCATGTCCAACATCACCATGAGATCGCTAGAGTGTCCTGTCCTTGCCTGCGTGGACATGGGAGGAGGAGGATTACTGGCAGTGGTACCTTTATTCCGTTGTGCTGTGACATCACCCTTAAATGCACTGTAAAGCATAGTTGCCAGCTTGTTCTGCATGTGCAGCATCCTTTCTGCCTTCAGGTGAGTTGGTAACATGTCCGCCACTTTGTGCCTATACCGAGGGTCTAGTAGCAAAGCCACCCAGTACAGCTCATTCCACTTGAGTTTTTTTATACAACAACAACAACAACAACAAATAACATTTGTAAAGCGCTTTTCTCCCGTGGGACTCAAAGCGCATAAGCATGGCTCCGACCATCGTGGTACAGAGGAAGAATTTTATAAATCTGGAAATGCCAGGCTAAACAGGTGGCTTTTCAGTCTGGGGGCTTTTATACGGGGTCCCTCAACAGGCTGGACAGCATGAAAGATGCCATCTGCACAAAGTTGGATCCAGACGTACTATCCAACTCCTCTTGCTCTACTTCAGTGATGTTAGGTAAGTTCTCCTCCTCCCCCCAGCCACAAACAATACCACAGGAGCGTTGAGCAGCACAAGCCCCCTGCGACACCTGCTGCGGTTGTTCTTCTGCTGCCTCCTCCTCCTCAAAAAAAACCACCTTCCTCATCATCTGACTACTCTTCCCCACACAACTCTTCCTCCTCCTCCTCCTCCTCCCCCCTCTGTGCTGCCGCAGGTGTTTAGGAAACATCTGGTTCTGATGAGAATTGATCCCACAATGCTACCTCCTGTAACTGTTCCTGTTCACGCTCATCCACAGCTTGATCCACCACTGTACGCAAGGCACGCTCCAGGAAGAAGGCATACGGGATCAAGTCACTGATGGCGCCTTCACTGCGACTCACCATGTTTGTGACCTCCTAAAACGGCTACATGAGCCTGCAGGCATTTTGCATGAGTGTCCAGTACTTCGGCCAGAATATCCCCATCTCCAGTGTGACTCTCCGCTTTGAGGCAAGACATGTCTAAGATGGCGTGACACCGTCGTACCTGGCATGCAGCATAGTCCCTGGGGAGCTGGGGCTGTGTAGCTGGAGTGGAGAGGGGATCGCAGCACCAGTAGAGATGCGCTGCCACTCAGCCAAGGAGGAGGAGGATGACAGCGAAGAGGATGTAACAGGAGGAGTAGGAAGAGAAGGAGAGGAGGTTGCAGCAGGCCTGCCTGCAAGCTGTGGAGGTGTCACAAGTTGGTCTGCTGCACAGCCACGTACTCCCTGCTTGCCATCGGTCACCAGGTTGACCCAATGGGCTGTGTAAGTAATGTACCTGCCCTGACCGTGCTTGGCAGACCAGGCATCCGTGGTCAGATTGACCCTTGACCCAACGCCGTGTGCCAGAGATGACACCACTTGCCTTTCTACTTCACGGTACAGTTTGGGTATTGCCTTTTTTGAGAAATAATTGCGGCCTGGTATCTTCCACTGTGGTGTCCCAGTTGCCACAACTTTTTGGAAGGCCTCAGAATCCACCAGCTGGTATGGTAACAGCTGGCAGGATAACAGTTACGCCAAGCCAGCTGTCAGACGCCGGGCAAGGGGGTGACTGGCAGACATTGGCTTCTTCCGCTCAAAGATTTCCCTCACGGACACCTGGTTACTGCTGCAGGCAGAGGAGCAGGAACCACTCAAGGTGAGAGGCGGAGTGGAGAAGGTTGGCTGTGATTAACCCTGTACATCACAGTCAGCAGGCACATTGTAGCCAATCAGGCTACACTTCCTCCTGGAGCCCCATCCCCCTTATAAAAGGCAGGCACCACCATCCATTATACTCATTCGTGTGCCAGCAGTAAATAGAGAAGGGACAGCTGCTGCAGACTCTCTCATAGGGAAAGATTAGTTAGGCTCTTGTAGGCTTGTTAGCTTGCTCCTTGCTGGTTCTTATTGCTAAAATAGCACCCCACAACAGCTCTTTTGAGAGCTAATCTTGTTCTTGTGATCTATTTTTTTTTCTGTGTGTCCCACTGTCACTTGTGTTGCATAGACAGCCTTGATAATTCATACTGTGTGTGTGCCACTGCCAGGCCCAGCACATTCAGTGACTACCTGTGTGTGTTACAGGTGCACATTGTAATACCCATTACTGTATATACCTACCTCCCCGTTGTTCACAGTGCACCGATCTACTAGTACCTACGTGAGTTGAGCGCACGCAGTGTCACTGCGCCTGTCCACTACCTGTCTGTGTGTGACAGGTGCACATTGTAATACCCAGAACTGCATATACCTACCTACCTGTTGTTCACAGTGCACCCACCTACCTACGTGAGTTGAGCGCACGCAGTGTCACTGTGCCTGTCCACTACCTGTCTGTGTGTGTGTGACAGGTGCACATTGTAATACCCAGTAATGCATATACCTACCTACCTGTTGTTCACAGTGCACCCACCTACCTGTGTGAGTTGAGAGCATGCAGTGTCACTGTGCCTGTCCGCTATCTGTCTGTGTGTGACAGGTGCACATTGAAATGCCCATTACTGCATATACCTACCTACCTGTTGTTCACAGTGCACCCACCTACCTGTGTGAGTTGGCGCACGCAGTGTCGCTGTGCCTGTCCGCTACCTGTCTGTGTGTGACAGGTGCACATTGTAATACCCATCACTGCATATACCTACCTGCTGTGTTCAGTGCACCCACCTACCCACGTGAGTGCACGCAGTGTGATATACCACTCCGTGCATACCTGTTAACTGCACCTGTGTGACTGCACATTGTAATAGTCAAGTCAGTGCATACCTTTACTTCATCCCCCCCGATATGGCTACAATGGACAAAACAGGCAGAGGTAGAGGCAGACCCAGAGGAAGGCCACCTGGCAGATCTGTGTGAGGTCATGTTGATATGATTTTGTGCGGCCCTTGACAAAAGTACAGTGCTCAGAAGAAGGCACGTCCCATCAACTCCCAAGATTGTCAGGACGTGGTTTACTATTTAACACAGAACACCTCATCTTCCGCAGCCACCAGCGCTACTACAAGCACCACATCCATTGCATTTGACACTTTATTGTTACAACCAGATGAAGGTGCTAAGCAAGTTGCACCACCTCATATGTCTGAGTTAGGAGGCGACACTATGGACGTAACATGTGAAGATGATGAAGTACCTGCTGTTGGTGCAGTTTTTGAGGTGTCTGAGGCAAGCGAAGCTGGGCAGGATGATGACGATAATGACGATGATACGGATCCCTTGTATGTTCCCACTAGAGGAGATGAACAGGGGGACAGTTCAGAGGGGGAGTCAGAGAGGAGTAGGAGGAGACGAGTTGCTGAAAGAAGCAGGGAGAGCTCGTCGTCAGAAACAGCTGGTGGCAGTGTTTGGCGCCATATATCGCCACCTGTGGACAGCCAGCCAACATGCCCTTCAACGTCAGCTGCTGATGCCACCATAGTGCCATCTACCTAGGGGGGCTCAGCGGTTTGACATTTTTTTTAATGTGTCTGCCTCAGATCGAAGCAATGCCATCTGTTTTCTCTGCCTCTAATAATTGAGCCGTGGAAAGGCCACCACTTAGGTAGGGTCAAGTGCCTTACGAAAGGCACATGGAGAAAAGGCACAAACTGCAATGGGAAGAGCACCTGAGCAACAGCAGCACACAAAAGAAAAGCCACCCTCCTTCTCCTCTTCCTCCTTCAGGTGCAGCATCTTCAGCTGCTTTCTCCCTTGCACCTTCACAGCCACCCTCCTCCACTCCGCCTCTGCCCTTGAGCGGTTCCTGCTCCTCTGCCCACAGCAGCCAGGTGTCCATGAAGGAAATCTTTGAGTGGAAGAAGCTAATTTCTGCCAGTCACCCCCTTGCCCGGCGTCTGACAGCTGGCGTGGTGGAACTGTTAGCTTGCCAGTTGTTACCATACCAGCTGGTGGACTCTAAGGCCTTCCGTAAATTTGTGGCCATTGGGACACTGCAGTGGAAGATGCCAGGCCGCAATTATTTCTCTAAAAACGTGATACCCATGAAGTGGAAAGGCAAGTGGCATCATCTCTGGCACACAATGTTGGGTCAAGAGTCCACCTGACCATGGATGCCTGGTCTGCCAAGCACGGTCAGGGCAGGTACATAACTTACACAGCCCATTGGGTCAACCTGGTGACCGATGGCAAGCAGGGAGTACGTGGCTGTGCAGTTGACCAACTTGAGACTCCTTCACGGCTTGCAGGCAGGCCTCCTGCCACCTCCTCTCCTCCTGCTACATCCTCTTCGCAGTCGTCGTCCTCCTCCTCCTTGGCTGAGTGGCAGTTCAACTCTACTAGTGCTGAGATCTTCTCTCTAGCTACACGGCCCCATCTCCCCAGGGCCTATGCTGCATGCCAGGTACGACGGTGTCATGCCATCTTAGACATGTCTTGCCTCAAATCGGAGAGTCACAATGGAGCAGCTCTCCTGGCTGCTCTTAACAAACAGGTGGATCAGTGGCTGACCCCGCACCAGCTGGAGATCGGCAACGTGGTGTGTGACAACGGCAGCAATCTCCTTTCCGCTTTGAATCTGGGAAAGCTGACACATGTACCCTGCATGGCACATGTGCTGAATCTAGTCATTCAAAGATTTGTGTCAAAGTACCCAGGTTTAGAGGACGTCTTGAAGGCCAGGAAGTTATGTGGGAATTTCAGATGGTCTTACACGGCCATGGCACACTTTGCCAATATTCAGCGGAGAAACAAGTTGCCGGTGAGACGCCTGATTTGCGATAGCCCGACTCACTCAAATTCGACCCTCCTGATGTTCTCTCGCCTGCTAGAACAGGAGAAAGCCGTCACCCAGTACCTCTACAACTACAGTAGAAGGACACGCTCTGGGGAGATGGGATGTTCTGGCCAAACAACTGGACACTCATGCGAAATGCATGCAGGCTCATGCGGCCGTTTGAGGAGGGCATTTCAGGCGGTCTTACACGGCCATGGCACGATTTGTGGACATTCAGTGGAGAAACAACTTGCCGGTGAGATGCTTGATATGTGATAGCCCAACTCGCTGGAATTCGACCCTGGTCATGTTCTCTCATCTGCTAGAACAGGAGAAAGCCTTCACCCAGTACCTCTACAATTTCAGTAGAAGGACACAATCTGGGGAGATGGGGATGTTCTGGCCCCCGAACTGGATACTGATGCGAAATGCATGCAGGCTCATGAGGCCGTTTGAGCAGGTGACCAACCTGGTGAGTTGCAGTGAAGGCACCATCAGTGACTCAATCCTGTACGCTTACTTCCTGGAGCGTGCCTTGCGTAGAGTGGTGGATCAAGCTGTGGAGGAGCATGAAGAGGAACAGTTACGGCAGGAACAGTTGTGGGAGAAATTTTCATCAGAATCAAATGGTTCCTCAACACCTGCGACAGCACAGAGGGGGGAGAAGGAAGAAGAGTCGTGAGAGGAAGAGGAGTTAGACTTGGATGATAAGGAAGGTGTTTCTTTGGAGGAGGAGTAGGCGGCGGCAGAAGAACAACTGCAGCAGGTGGTGTCACAGGGGGCTTGTGCTGCTCCACGTTCCCGTGGTATTGTTCATGGCTGGGGGGAGGAGGAGGACTTACCTGACCTCACTGAGGAAGAGCAAGAGGAGATTGATAGTACGCCTGGATCCAACTTTGTGCAGATGGCGTCTTTCATGCTGTCCAGCCTGTTGAGGGACCCCCGTATAAAAAAACTCAAGGAAATGAGCTGTACTGGGTGGCCACGTTACTAGACCCTCGGTATAGGCACAAAGTGGTGGGCATGTTACCAACTAACCAGAAGGCAGAACGGATGCAGCACATGCAGAACAAGCTGGCAACTATGCTTTACAATGCATTTAAGGGTGATGATGTCACAGCACAATGCAATAAAGGTACCACTGCCAGTAATCCTCCTCCCATGTCCACGCAGGCAAGGATAGGACGCTCCAGCGATCTCATGGTGATGTTGGACATGCGGACATTCTTTAGTCCAACGCCTCACTTTGCCCTTCCGAATCCACCCTCCACCAATGCCTGGACCGGCAGGTAGCCAACTACCTGGCCTTAAGTGTGGATGTAGACACTGTGAGCAGCGATGAACCCTTGGACTACTGGGTGCGCAGGCTTGACCTGTGGCCAGAGCTTTCCCAATTTGCCATCCAACTTTTGTCTTGCCCTGCCTCAAGTGTCCTGTCAGAAAGGACCTTCAGCGCAGCTGGAGACATTGTCACTGAGAAGAGAAGTCGCCTAAGTCACAAAAGTGTTCAGTACCTCACCTTTATCAAAATGAATGAGGCATGGATCCCGGAGGGCTACTGCTACCTCGTTAAAGGATTTAAAGTTGATTCATATCACATATACAGCAGGGCCTCGAAAATCCTCCTGTATTGTTATTTTTGGTTACTAACTCGGGACGTGCATGCCATGCTGCTGCCTTCCTTGGATGTGTGTGGTAGCCTTTCCTCCTCCTTTACCCACAGTGTGCCTACTGCCTTCCTTGGATGTGTAGTGGTGGTAGCCGTTTTTCTTAGGCTCCCACTCCGGACCAGAATCGAACCAGGATTCCACGACCATTACCCGTTGGTCACTGGTCACTCGCAATGGCAGACTTGCCCTCCATAACAGATTCTCGTTAAAGGTAGTAAAGTCTATCAGTGTCATATACAACAGGGCCTCGAAAGTCCTCCTGTATTGTTATTTTTGGTCACTACCTCGGGACGTGCATGCCATGCCTGCTGCCTTCCTTGGATGTGTGTGGTAGCCGTTCCTGCTCCTTTGTCCACAGTGTGCCTGCTGCCTTCCCTGGATGTGTGGTAGTGGTAGCCGTTGCTTAGGCTCCCACTCCGGACCGGAATCGAACCAGGATTCCCAGGCCATTACCCGTGGTCACTCGCAATGGCAGACTTGCCCTCCATAAAAGATTCTCATTGCAGGTACTGAACAGCAAGCAGAACAAGTATTTAAAAAAATAGATGTAAGCTTTAACAATGTAGAGAAAGAACCATCGAAAGTTGATAAGGCAGTCAGACATTACCTGACATCACTGAGTGAGGAAGAGCAATCTCACCATGGTGTGCACCAGTCCAGCATGGCCGTCACTACGCAAACAGCTGTTTGTGGTGCATTACACAGTGACTTTGGTGTGTCAGTGTGAAGCAGTACTCTAATTACAGTCCCTGATTGATGTATATACATGCAAGATGTTTTAACCACTTGAGGACCCACCCTTTACCTCCCCCTTAAGGACCAGTGCTGTTTTAGCTGATCTGTGCTGGGTGGGCTCTGCAGCCCCCAGCACAGATCAGGGTGCAGGCAGAGCGACCAGATCGCCCCCTTTTTTCCCCACTAGGGGGATGATGTGCTGGGGGGGTCTGATCGCTCCTGCCTGCCGGGTGTTGCGGGGGGGCGGGGGCACTTCAAAGCCCCCCTCCGCGGCGAAATCCCCCCCCCTCCCTCTCCTACCTGGCCCCCCTGGTGATCCGGGCTGCACAGGACGCTATCCGTCCTGTGCAGCCAGTGACAAGCTGTCCCCTGTCACATGGTGGCGATCCCCGGCCGCTGATTGGCCGGGGATTGCCGATCTGCCTTACGGCGCTGCTGCGCAGCAGCGCCGTACAATGTAAACAAAGCGGATTATTTCCGCTTGTGTTTACATTTAGCCTGCGAGCCGCGATCGGCAGCCCGCAGGCTATTCACGGAGCCCCCCGCTGTGAATTGACAGGAAGCAGCCGCTCGCGCGAGCGGCTGCTTCCTGATTAATTAGCCTGAAGCCGGCGACGCAGAACTGCGTCGCTGGTCCTGCAGCTGCCACTTTGCCGACGCACGGTATAAGCGTGCGGTCGGCAAGTGGTTAAAGCACTTTAGGCCTGCAATTTAGCATTCAATGTGATTTCAGCCCTTAAAAAGCTGCTTTGCGTAAAAACCTGATTTTTCCTCTAGACTTTTGGTGTCTATCCCACTCCGCCATGCCCCCCTCCAGGTGTTAGACCCCTTGAAACATCTTTTCCATCACTTTTGTGGCCAGCATAAATTTTTCTAGTTTTCCAAGTTCGCCTTCCTATTGTAGTCTATTGCAGTTCGCGAACCGAAAATTGGAGGTTCGGGCATCTCTATTCAATACCTGAATAATTATGCTTGGACATAGGTTGGGTTATATTATCCTTTACTTGGATGCATTTTAATTTAATGTTTTCTGTCTGTTGTTTGTTTTTTAAACTTTGGTTTCTTACCACCGACCACTGGACCAGTATATATAGACTCCATCATCTGTAATCTGCTTATTGGTCATATGATATGATATAACTTTAAGCCATCCCTAACTGTATATTCAATGCATAGACTGTTTTTTCTTTGTATACCATTTTGAACCAAAATTCAATAACAATTTAAAGAATAAAAATCACATCACACTATTTTAAAAGAAAAAAGAGGTTCTGTGGCACCTGCAAAACATCATGATTACCCATTAACATGTTACCAGTGGCAACTATTAATCTAAATGACATGTGGATTTAAAAAACAGCTTTAGCAGAGAGATAAGTTGTTCTTGGGGGATGCCTGTCACTGCCCCATCTCACATTAATTATTTTCTGCATGCAGGGATATGGGAGTCCATTACTTAATCATTGGAATATATAACACCAAAGGGAGTGATTTGAGAGTGTTCAAAATATCAGGTGTGCATGCAGAGGCGTAACTAGGGTTTTGAACGCCTGGGAACAAAGATAGTTTTTGCCCCCGCCTTCCCGGAGAAAATGGGTGTGGTCACATATCAGTATGTGGGCGTGGTCATGGAGGTCACCATGTGCATAGCCAGGAAGCCCACTCTGTAGGTAACCAGAGAGGCCACCTTTAGGTAGCAAGAGAGCCCTTCTCCCTCCTTTTTAGGTAGCTAGAGTAACACAACTATGTACTCTGTAAAGTGCTGCAGAATATTTCAGTGCTATATAAATACATAATAGTAATACTGTAGGACATTTTACTATGACAATGACAGGGTCAGATTGTGAGCTCCTCTGAGGACAGTCAGTGACATGACTCTGTAAAGTGCTGCAGTAGATATAGTGCTATATAAAGACATAATAATAATATAGTAGGATATTACACTATGACTACTGTAGGATTAGATTGTGAGCTCCTCTGAGGACAGTCTGAGTATGTACTCTGTAAAGTGCTGCAGAAGATGTCAGTGCTATATAAACACATAATAATAATATGGTAGTACATAAGACCATGACTATGGAAGGATTAGATTGTTGTAATGATCGGCTCTGCTGTCTGCACAGGCAGACAGCTGTTTGACCATTTTGTAAATCTGAGTGCGGCAGGTCCCTGGAAAAGAGACCTGTCTCCACTCTGCAAGCTGCAGAGTTGCTGTTCTGGGGAGGAATTTGCATCCACTTGTCATGCAAATTGCTTAGCTGCTTCCTCTGATGGCTTGCAGTATTAAAACCATTTCTTCCCAGAATTCCTGGCTGGTCATGATGGTTTGTTCCTGCTGACTTACCTGGAGTCTCAGCCTTTGGTAATCGTTTATTAAGATTATCTTACAGTAATTCCTTGGGAGTGCACTAGGCATTCCTTCTAGCGTAGTCAGGTTGTATTATCTGTTTGCCTTCTACTGTCTATCTGTTGCGATTGTCTTGTCGCCAGCGGCGGTCGACAGGAAATCCTTCTGTCTGTTGGGATCGCATTCGCCCTAGCGGTAGTGGCGGTGGTTCCTTCTGTATTCTGCCTTAGGGGTGCTAACCAGAGCAGCGGTTGCTACTGGTAGCCCCATCTGTCTGTCTGTCTGGATTGCATTCGCCTGAGCGGTAGTGGCGGTGGTTCCTTCTGTTCTCTGTCTGGGAGTGTAGGCCAGAGCTGCGGTTGCTGCTGGCTACTCCTTCTCTCTTTCTTGTCTGGTACGAAAGCTTGCTGTAGGCTCGGTGAGGTAACCATTTAGCAAGCGTTCTTGTTCTCTATTTTCGTGTTTGTGTTACATTGGTTAGTTAGAGTTGGCACGCTTATCAGTGGGCGCCTAACGCGCGGTGATCGTGTCTTTAACGCGTTCGCTGTTGCGAATGAGTGCAGAGTTCGCGTTTAGTTAGCGTTTGCTATTTTCTTTGACGTTCTGATCATTGTTATTTGCTATGTCTTTCTTGCTACACTTGTGCTCTGTCTGATTCGGTCTTGTGTCACTATTGGCAATCGCCACTCTTGCGATTGCGTTCCCACTTCGTTTCCGCTGTTGTGTGTTCACCGTCGCTGGGTGGCGACTAGATTGGTGGACACACATACATTCTGTTTTTGTGCTCTCTCTCTCTTTAAGGGCTATCTTGCCCTGCATTGCTTCAACTCGTGCAATTCCCATCTGGCATCTGTGGCAGGGCAGAGGCTGTGTTCCTCTGCACTCCACAGCTCCATCTGCCAGTGGGAATTTCCCTCTACAGGTGCATAGCACCATAGCAGGGTTCTGTTAAATTACACGCTTGTGGAGGATTCCCGCAGTGTCAGCGCACGTCTTGTGCGCTGACCACGGAAATAATTCTGCAATCGTTACAATAGTGAACGCCTCTGAGGACAGTCAGTGACATGACTATGTACTCTGTAATGTACTGCAGAAGATGTCAGTGCTATATAAATACATATTAATAATATGGTACGACATTAGACTATGACTATGGTAGGATTGTGAGCTACTCTGTGGACAGTCAGTGATATGACTATGTATTCTTTAAAGTGCTGCAGAAAATGTAAGCATTACATAAACAATACACAATGATGATAATAATAATAAAAAGGTGGCCATACATGAGGTGACTTGGTGGCTCGACCATCCGATTTGATTATTATAATTGGATCCTTTGAAAATGTATGCTGCCATGAGCATGCTCGATTGACAATGCAACCAATTCTGGGCCAAAATTGGTCACATATATTGAGCGGACATACTGCAAGATGTATGGCTGACTTTCTCTAATGGGTGTGCCGTGGTAACGGCGTGCAATATCGGGATGAGCGAAGAATGTGACAGAACCCCAGGCGCTGTTACCCCTAATGTAAAATGTTCACCCCCAGACCAGTATACTTTACCTGTCCATCACTGGCTCAGTCCGCATACATGTGCCCCACGTGGTTGCCAGCATAACGTGGGCGCGTGACGTCACACATGCACCCATGTATACACCAGCAACTACGTGGGGCGCGTGTATGCTGATGGACCCCGGAGCCAGCGATGGACAAGTAAAGTATACTGCACTGCAGGGGAACATTTTACCTTGGGGAACAGCACCAGGGGCGTCGAATGCAGCGCCACAATACCGATTTCATACTGCAATCGATTGGGAATCGGCATGTGGTGTATGGGCAGGCAACAGATCTCTCTCCGATCAGAGATCTGCCCATACATTGTCTGATATATGACACCTTAAATGGTTAACATTGGCACCATGCACATGCATTTAGCTTGCTGTGCAATGTGTGTACAGGATGACAGGTACATTACATGACTGTATATGCCAAAAAAAAAAGAGTTGCTAAGAACAATTATTACCTGCCTATACTTAATGTTTATTGACCCTAGATCTGGTCACTGAAGCTGCAAGAGAAGGGGAGGGCCGTGCAGGAGGAGGAGACTGTAAGGGAAAGTGGGTATTTACTGCTCCTAGGCAAGGGGGGCTGCCTGGGGGGACAGTAGCAGTAACACTGGAGGCTGACAGGAATGCTGTTTGGAGCTTATCTAGAGCCAAGGGACTAACCCAGGACAAGAGATAGGACTTGGTGGAGAGTAAAACAACAGCAGCATGTTAGTGCAGAAAGCTGGCCTGGCAGCTGAGCTGAGGGAGAGAGGGGTGCACACAGTGACAGGACAGGAGACAAGAGAGCCCTTATACATGCTGTGTGCAGCTATATACACAGATACATCCCACCCCACAGTCCCCCCCTCCCGCATAGCTACCTGTCCATCCTCAGCTCACTTCCAGCTCACTCCCTTGAATTACCCGATCTCCTCTGCTCAGCCCCGTCCCTGGAGAGGGGAGGGGGCACTCACAAGGAGAGAGAGTGCAGAGACTGGAGGAGAATGACTGTTGCCAGCTCTGCACTTATCAATAAGAATCATGCCCCTTTGCTCTCCTCCCGCCCGGGGGCAAATATACCCCTCTGCCCCCCCCCCCCCCCCTAGCTACGCGTCTGTGTGCATGCTGCTCACTGAAAACAGTCACTGTATTATAGCTGAAAGATGCAGAGAGGAGCATACTAATACTGATTAAATTCCCCAACGTGTAAAGTCAACTTGCCGTAGAATTATCTCATCCATGGTGGTGGCTAGAATACCCATATGGGTATTTATTAACAAAAAAAAAAAAAAAAGGCTATGATGTTGACCTTTATTGACTGCCGAGTCACACTAACTGCTTTATTCCTACAGCTTCTTTGCTACCACTGTGTACCAGCTGTTTTGATCCTAAAACTGGCTCCAATGCAGGCTAGTGGAACACAGCCCTTTACTGGTATGCTGATATAGGAGCCCAGTCTTTGTGCCATGCATCTGGGGCCACTCATTAAGATACAGAGGAGGACACTTTCAAAATCCACAGAAAGGTCACTACCATAGCACACGGTCACCACCTAAGAGGGACGTGAGCTCACACTGCGGGTACACTTGTCCAGGTTCTTTGTCCACCACCTCAGGTGAGATCATCATTTTACCATAGGCTGGCTCTACAAATTAGAGCATTTAATTAGTGTGCACTCCTCTCCTGGTCTCTCTGTATCACTGAATCAAACTCACAAATGGAAAATGGCAAGTTTCATGAATATGGTATATTGAGTGATCATTGCCATAATACAGGAGACTAAAAACTGTCATTTTAAATCCTATGCAGAGTGATTTAGTAAATTGGAACTCAATAAGAGTTTAGAGGGTGGCAATGGATACAACAGGATAATGTACAGAGAGGAAGAGTAAGGAGTAGGGATGCTCGTTCGGATTCTGCAAATTGCATTTCTGCATCGAAATTTGGAAATAGGTAATAGAAGTGCGGTAGGCGGATTTTTGCGGAAATCGCGGAAATTTCCTCCCACTTTAACATCAATTTTCTCAAAAACTACAAGGTCTTCTTAAAAGATTTTTTTTCCTCTTGTTCCTAATTTTCGGCTTAACATTCCATGAAAATGTGGTGTTTCTAGCACCTCTGGGGGATTTGCTAGTAACCTCTAAAGTCGGCATCATACCGCATAGCGGTTCCAATGCGGATTTTCGCAGTAATTGAAATATTTTTTTTCTTCTGTTTCCACTTTTCTGCTTAACATACCCTAAAAATTTGGTGTTTGTAGAACCTACAGGGGCTTTGCTATTAACCGCCAAAGTTGGCCGCTGACTAATGTAAAATGCAGAAAATTTGCATTACCCATATGAGGTATTATGCAAACTTTAGAGGTTAATAGCAAAGCCTCCATAAGAGCTAGAAACACCAAATTTTCAGGAAATGTTAAGCAGACAAATGGAAACAAGAAGAACATGTTTTTTTTCGAAAATACTTTGTAGTTTTTGAGAAAATTGATGTTAAAGTCGGCAAAAATTACAGCGAAAATCCGCATTGGAACTGCTGTGCGGTATGACACCGACTTTAAAAGGTTAATAGCAAAGCCCCCATAGGTGCTATAAACATCAAATTTTCAGGGAATGTTAAGCAGACAAGTGGGAACAAGAGGAAAAAAATATTTCAAAAAGACCTTTCAGTTTTGTGAGAAAATCAATGTTAAATACAGCGGAAATTACCGCAAAAATCTGCATCAGAATACGGAAATCGTTAGCGGGAAGCAGAATCGGTAGTGGTAGCGGTAATAAGCAATGGTGGAATGCGGATTTTTGGTGGAAATGGAAATTGTTATTTCTGACCATCCCTAGCAAGTAGAGGTTGGAAAGGGCAAAGACCTGCTTGGCAGAAGCCTTCCCTATGTACAACATTTTTTTCTCACATGCAGCTAATCCATGTGCTTTCTGCACCATAGCTCACAAACATACACATTCCTTAGCTGTGTAAGGGACCCATAAGCAATGGTTTGCATCATGGCTTATTTGGTTGCAGGGAAGCTTGGGGTTTCTTTTGGTAAGGTGTGGTAATTAGTAAGGTGGGTAATTAGAGCTAGTATTTTGATTCTAAGGAAAGGTGATATTACTGTTATCGATACTCTGAGACATAGTTTAAGATTAAACATAGTAATGGTAGGTGGGATAAGGAGTAACTGTGTCAGAAGAGCAAGTAAGGGACATAAAATGCTCTATACAGTATATGGGTTTGCTTGCTTAAAGGAGTTATCAGGCCAATGTATTACAATATAAGTGGCCTACCTGCCACTGTTTAGTAGGCTAATGTCAGTAGGGTCGCATTGTTTTTTCCCCCCTCCAGTGTTCCCCAGCTCCGCAATTCGGGCCATTTGTTTCGGGTGCCCCGGAAGTAGATGGTGTGGATTAATTTGTAACTTCCCTGTTCCTGTGCTTGGAACGCAGGGGGAAGTTACTTATCTTTGCGTGCAGCTGTACAGTTCGTTACGGCTGCGCACGCATAGTAGAGCGCAGGAGGAGGGTTTGAGCTTGCCTACGTCAATTGCAAGCCAAACCCTCCGCTTCTGCCACCGCTCGTCATGCCCGCCCACTCCTCCAAGCCCTCTCCCTCTCCCAGCCCACTCCTCCCAGCCCACTCCTTCTCCCATCCCACTCCGCCAGTCTCCGCTTGCCTGCGCCTCTCATGCACAGATGATCTGTGCTTGGAGCGCGCATAGAGGCAAGGCGGCAGCTGTCGGAGTGGGCTGGGAGGAGGAGTGGGCTGGGAGAAGGAGTGGGCTGGGAGGAGTGGGCGGGCCTGACGGGCGGTGGCAGAAGCGGAGGGTTTGGCTTGCGAGTGACGTAGCAAGCTCAAACCCTCCTCCGGCAGTTCAAGTAAGCGTGCGCAGCCGTAAGGGAACGTATGGCTGTGCGCTTCTGAAGTCACTGCGCCAGCGTCCAGAAATACATTGCGCCTGCGTTGCCTCATTAGTTCCGGGTCGCTGGGGAGTCCGACCTCAAGGTGCTGACCGAAGAAAACTGGTGCGTTTGGACGGGGATTGGAGGGGTGATCCAGCCACACTACGTTCGGGGTTACCGCCAAGGAGGTTAAAGGAGACCCCCAGATGCAGCGGCGACGACGTGCGTTAGCTAGTTTAGACCTGCTTTTTGCAGGTCTAAGCTAACGCTCATGTCTCCCGGAGGCATGAACAGGGTAATTAGATACAGTGTTAAGAACTCGCTGGGCGGTTATATCGCCCAAGCGAGTTCTTTTCCACCTGGGGGGGTCTAAAGTTTAATAAGATTAGGTGATGCCCCCATCGCCTAAGTTAAGAACTCACCAGTGCTTAGCACTGGCGAGTTCAGCAATAGAATATGGCCCAATCTCCTCTAAATTAGAGAGAGATCCTCAACTTTACTTAATATGTGGAACTCTAGTAATGTGAAAAACAACTTGTATGAAACTTGAATTCAGTTGCACTAATTTGCATACATTTGCATTCAGTTGCACTAATGGAGGATATTTGTTTACAAAATGATTTGCATGCAAAGGCATTCCGTACTAAAGGCTTTCACCAACGATGAGGTCCCACCAAGTCGAAAGGGGTCCAACCACTGATATGTGACTTGGAGGCTAACTTACCTTTGGGGTTTCCAGGTGTCCAAGACTCCTTCATTGTCAGCCAAAACCCTCTTCCTCATCACGGACATTAATGTTGAATATTGCAAAAAGGGTTCCAGTGCAGGAACAGAGGGGTATCGGAAGATTGAGGAAGCCTCTGGACTACCCAGAGGCTTCTCCCTACTGAGGTAAGTATCAAACTTTTGTGTTATTGCTTTAGGAATACTTTATACAGTGCAAAACCTTCTTTATTAAATCACTCTTACAGGAATCATTATGTATGGTGAAGTCATGGCTAAGGTACTGATGAGTTATTTGCTTGTAGGTTGAAATTTAGATGAAAGCCATCTGATAATCATTGCATTGGTCTCTGTTTTTATTGGAACTTTTTAAAGAATTACATAAAATACTGTAATGTTCTCATAGGATTAATCTAGATTTGTTAAGGAGACTTGAGGAAAGACAGCTCTTTAATTATTCCTCATCTGCTGGTTTTGTTCATTTCTAGGGAGCATGTGCGGTCATAGAAGCTGTCTTGGGAGTCCTCCATTAAAACTAATTTAAATTGGCCTTGTTAGAAATTTTAGCTGAATAATTCTTACATATTTATGAAGATACTGTAAAATAACTGCAGGATTGGTATCTAAATATACAGTTTAAGTTTCCAAGACACCAGTGAATTCCTCTATGGCTGTTTGGTGGAAGGGGTGTGAGTAAAAATGTTGCCAATTATAGAGAAACCTGAGACCATTACGTAAAATTCAATTTATTTACTGAAATAGCCATACTTAAAATGGGATAAGTCTGGCATAAAATACAATAAAACCTGCCTCTTAAGATCTTATTGCTCATATAGTTTTCTTACCTGCTTTTCTCTTAAAGAGAATCTATACTCTAAAATTCTTACAATAAAAAGCATACCATTCTATTCATTATGTTTTCCTGGGCCCCTCTGTGCTGTTTCTGCCACTCCCTGCTGCAATCCTGGCTTGTAATTGCTATTTTTATGCAGTGCTTACTAACAAAAGACATAGCAAGTGATACGCTGAGAGTATCTCAGTGTGTGAGTCATACAGAGTGTGCAGGGGGCCTGGAGAGGGTGTGTATAGCTTCTATCCAATCACAAGCAGCACAGCACATACCAGCCTGACTGCCTCAGCCCGACAGAGCCGACAGAGGAGAGAAGATTAGATCATATAACAGAGATAATACAGCCACTGTGCAACTAGAAAAGTCTGCAGTTAGACAGAGCACATTAGAACAGGTATAGGAACTTATAGGATAGAAGAAAAAAGGATGCAATTTTTGTTACAGAGTCTCTTTAAGGTACTGTCACCTCTGTAAAATGACAATTTCCTCTGCAAATAACTGCTAGTAGAAACTATTCCATACGTACCTCACATCTTGTTTAGTCAGAGGCTGCTGAGAGTAAAGGAGGGGATGCTTCAGCAAAGAAGGGGTTCTACTAGTTCAGGGGGAATTGCTCTATTGACAAAAATACTTGCCCTCTAAAATATAGTAATGTGTTTTATATTCCCTTCCTGCTTCTTCAAATCCTACAAGATAATAAAAATAATGGTAAAAAGTGATGATAGCAATATTATGATAGAGTCCTTATAGTGTTCTAAGGTGGAACTCATAAAAAAATGTGTTTAAAATTGTAATTTATAATAGGACCCATACACAATAATTGATTCGTGATCTAATAAATTAGTAGATCAATTCATTAGCCTGCTAAATTTACACATGTATATACAGGTATAAAAACATATGTTGTTAGCCTTTAAAACATGTATGTGATGAAAAATATTCAAAAATATTTTTAAACCTTTTTTTTCACTCTCATGAGTTATTATTATTATTTATGCAGATATGAAATAGGAAACATACAAGACTCCCAGCAGATAAGTGTATTCAGTCATGTCCGACTCTTTGTGACCCAATGGAACATAGAATGCCAGGCCCCTCTATCCTCTACTACCTCTCAAAGCTTGTCTGACGCTTATGTTTATTGCTTCCATGATATTATATAGCCATCTCATTCTCTGCTGTCCCTTCCTTCTTTTGCCCTCAATCCTTTGCAGCATCAAGGTTTTCTCCAATGAGTCTCTCCTTCTCGTGTATCCAAAGTATTTCAGCTTCATCTTCAGCATTACCCCCTCCAATGAACTGTCAGGGTTAGGTCCAAGGAACCCTCAAAAGTGTTCACTAGCACATTAATTTGAAGGCAATTCTTTGGTGCTAAGCCTTTCTTAAGGTCCAACCCTCACAACCATACATTGCTACTGGAAAAAAACATGGTTTTGACTATATGAACCTTTGTTGATAAAGAGACGTCTTTGCTTTTTATAATACTACCCAAGTTCGTCATTGCTTTCCTTCTAAGGAGTAAACATATTTTAATTGCATGGCTAACAAAAACACAATGGCCCTTAAGTTTTCTCCTACATAATAGTTTCACCCCATACCAATAAAATGTCTTTTAAGTGCCCAGCAGACAAGGAAGTACTCAGAATAATTTTGACAGTACTTCTTTTCTACTACTTTTTGGTACTTTTTCAAAGTGCTGAAAATATATTTTTTTATAGTCAAAATTTTTTATTGAAAGTTTTAACATACAAAGATATGCAGTGATCCAGCATCCTGGATACATCCAAAGCATGGTGGATAGACTCCAATAGACCAATATTGGTGTTAGAATGTAAGTATACTTGAATTCTATGCCTCAGGTACTAAAGTCTAGTAAAGATTTGAGATGCAGGGTCTCTTTAACCTCTTTCCGCCCGCGTCACGCCGATGGGCGCGGCCGCGGCGGCAGCCCCAGGACCGCCTAATGCCAATTGGCCTAAAGTCCTGGGGCCAGCTAATGCAGGAGATCGCGCACAGGCTGCGCGCGCATCTCCTGCTTGGGGGCGGAGGTCCGCCCCGCCTTCAGTCTCCGAGCGGGTATTGCCGCTCGGGGGACTGTTAGACGGCGTGATCACCGTCTATTTCTATGTACAGCGCTGCGATTGGCAGCAGCGCTGTACTGGGGACAGCCATGTCACACAGCTGTCCCCCTGGGGGACAAGAGAGCAATCGGCTCTCATAGGCAGAATCCTATGACAGCCGAATGCCGCAGGGAGGGAGGGAGGGGAGATAGTTAAAGAAACAGGGTTTTTTACAAAAAAAAAAACGGACATAAATATTTATTAAAAAAATAATAA
This sequence comes from Hyperolius riggenbachi, assembly GCF_040937935.1. NCBI lineage: Eukaryota > Metazoa > Chordata > Amphibia > Anura > Hyperoliidae > Hyperolius > Hyperolius riggenbachi. The sequence continues at coordinate 164,144,753 of NC_090656.1, read as the reverse complement.
ACATGGGGGGAGCGATCAGACCCCACCAACAGAGAGCTCTGTTGGTGGGGAGAAAAGGGGGTGGGATCACTTGTGTGCTGTATTGTGCGACCCTGCAGCTTGGCCTTAAAGCTGCAGTGGCCAATTTTACTAACAATGGCCTGGTCACTTGGGGGGTTTAGCCCTGCTGTCCTCAAGAGGTTAAGCATAGTTTCTCGGAGAGAAATTATGAAGTCATTTACAAGAAGCATGTTCCTCTAGAAGGACACATAATGGGTTCTCAGTTCTAAATGTCCCGACATTCAGACTACAAAAAAAGGTAAACAGAGCCGATATTTGGAAAACATTGCATTCTGTGCATCTAGGGCATAAAGCACTGGCGCACTTGATGATGGTGTGGGTCACATGCCCATGCCTGCCAATTGTAGGCTTGGGGGTATGGCTCGGGTGATGTCAGAATTTAACTCTTTGATGTTCTTATAAAAGTAAGAGACGGGATGACAGAGGGGACCTCTTCTTCTACATGCTATCCTGCTCTCTACGCTTCCTATTTAGAATAATAGCTTCATGTCTCTATGCTGTAAATATGTGTGATGTACATAGGACTTAGGAAAGACTGCTTATACTCTGAAGAAATCAAAATGTAATGAAAGATGCCTGATGGAATACTTGTATAACTCTGATTGCTGAATAAACCCCTTAAAGGTGAAGGTGGCTGTCTCCGCTCTATCTCCTGTATGCTGTCGCTGTGAGTTGCAGCTCTAATTAGTTGCTGGTGCCGGAGTAAAAGGTGTGTTGTGCCAATAGCAACCAACGTGTAGGTTCTTACAGTTGGTGCCTGAAACCCTAGGCCGATCCCAGATCGATGATTGGTGATCCAGGTGTGCACAAGAGTCAGTCTAATTAAAACTTCTTGAAGCAGCGACTTACATCTCTGTGAAGCAAGTACAATCGAATAGGAGAAGCTCAGAGCTGAGCTGTAAGAGTTAAGGGTGGGCTACGGAGGCCAGAGACGAGAAGAGCAAAGCTTATCAAGAGGAGATAAGCACCGTGCGGAGTGATTCTGGAAGTTTTCCGGTGGCAAGTGCTGATGTAAGTGGCCTGTGACTGTACACGCTGGTGAAGGTGTCCAAGGTAATGGGTTTGGGCAGATCCCATAAGGAACTTCAGCGCATCGGATGCCTGTGAGAAAACTGCCAAGAAAGCTGGGAGGTAGACTCGAGATCGTCTGGTACAGAGGCCACGCGATGCAAGAAGTCTTAACAAGGCGAGTAGATGTTATACATGATTGTGTGTAAAAATGCATGTTTCCTTTCACTTTCCCTCCCTCTTAGATAGAGCAGCGTCTTCCCGCAGCTAGAGGGGGGAGGGGGGGAGGCTGTGGCTGAAGTCTGCAAAGTGTATCAGTATAATGTATATGGTGTTTTTTTTTTTCTTTCCTCTCTCCTTCGCTCTCTCTCTCTCTCTCTCTCTCTCTCTCTCTCTCTCTCTCTCTCTCTCTCTCGCTCTCTCTCTCTCTCTCTCGCTCTCTATGGGCAGCATTCACCCTACCCATTAGATGTCAGTGGATGGGGGAGAAGGAAGCCAGACTTCGGGAGAGAGACACGGATGGCTGTTTTGGTTTCATTTTGAAAGGTTTAATTGTTTCATTTCTGTGGAAATCTGTTAACGGCTATCAGATTTCCCCCCTCCTTTCTTGTGGGAAGGGTGATTAGGTTTATGTGTGTGTGAAATTCTGGAAAGTGCTGTTTTATCTTTTTATGTTTTTTCCTGAATCAAGGTTTTTTTCTCAGCTGTGTGTAACATTAATTTGTATTGTTGCAATGTGATATGCTAATGTGTCAAGTAGTTTTTTCTGTATGTTTTTTCTCTCCTAATTTATAGAGGGCATTGCTATGGGAAACGGTCATTTTTGTCTGATATTCCAGGACTCAAAATTGTGCCTCAGACTTCGGGGCGGATCCCAGGCGGTCGTGACGCTCTAATGGGAAGAGTCTTCTGAGTCCAGGGACAAACCCTCACCCCCGCCCCCAGGACGGAGGGGGGGGGGTGAGGGAAGAGAGCGTAGGAAATCTAGCCAGGCCTGGGGGTATGGTACCACCCATAGGTGAGCTGATTCCTCTGATGCGCTAGGCTGATACAGAATACAGTACATCCTATTGAGCAGGACAGCCTGGGATGTGAAATCACAGAGTGTGGCCATCGTTTGTGTACAGGAATATCAGCAGGGGTAAAACGCAATAGCTGTCAGATGGCTACTGGATACATAGTGTCAGGAACTGGCCCCGCGGCACGCCTGCAGATACGGTTCCCAACTGCGGGTTTGACCAGATCAAGTGGGGAGCAGCCTTATTCAAGCTACAACAAGGCTGTCGCCCCTCAAAGCACTTCTCACTGCCACCACTAGCTGCTGCTAGACAATTCACTGATTCCCACTCTGCTGTCGAGTGATTTGCACGCAGTCTGTGTTTTCGTATTTGGGTCAGCTTTGCACTTAGGGCAAACACGGGAACGCCACACACACAATACAATCGTACAGTAGCAAGGCACAATCAGGCACTGAACTTGTAATGCAAGATACACTACAGACTCTTCCTAGGCTATGAGCGTTGGCTTAGTACAGAAGTCAAACTTATTAAATAAATATTTAATATTCCAAAAAGTGGAACAGTGCAGACAAGAATATATACAAAAGGATTTACAAAACAAAGTAAAAAATTACACAAATAAGAGTTACAAAGATACACAACAAGACAGGTTGCAGAAATAAAAGGGAAATAACGTTACCAGCGTGTAGGTTAGAACATTGTTTATGGAGAACGCAATCTGACAAGGTCAGGGCAGTTCTAGCGTATTTTGCTATCTCCGAGGAACTATCAGTTGTGACAATCCTAGCTGATGTTTTATAGCAAAATTTGTGGCCCGGAGCCACTCAAATGTCCAGATCCAGGAATAATCCAATTTCCTCAGGTGTGACAGCACATCCTTGCTGGCTATGACATGCCACTTCAAAGTTTTTCCTGTTTATACACATAGACTTCAAAACACTTCATACACTTCCAGCAGGCTGTCATTTGTAAACGTCAAACGTTCCTGTGTTAGCTTCCAACTGTTCAGACTCATTTAGCCTGGATTGTATATTGGCTTGTTTACATATACACAAAGTTCAATGCAATGCAAGATCCAGGACAGAATGGAAGGGCATTAACTAATTACCTGTATCCAGAGGATCTGAATGCAAATGTAGTTTCATTGACATACAGACAATCACATTAGCAGCTTCTTTGAGCCAGGTGCCAATAGTACACATCTGAGACAGTATTTCACAGCAGATCAAAGGTGAGGACATGACTGGCTAGTGGCCTAATGAACCATTTCCTTGCCGAAGCTAGCAAGTCAATTTAGCAGTTCCTGCTCTACTGTTCACAAGAGTTCACCTTCAGATGCAAATGTACTATTTCCAGGTGACTCTACAATATTTCATAGCCCCACACATGTGAAGTAGAGTTGGGCCGAACAGTTCGCCTGCGAACGGTTCCATGCGAACTTCCGTGGTTCGCGTTCGCGTCCCGCAGGCGAACTTTTGCGGAAGTTCGGTTCGCCCCATAATGCACCATGAGGGTCAACTTTGACCCTCTACATCACAGTCAGCAGGCCCAGTGTAGCCAATTAGGCTACACTAGCCCCTGGAGCCACTCCCCCCCTACTAAAAGACAGGCAGCGGCGACCATTACGGTCACTCGTGTGCCTGCATTAGTGAGAGTAGGGCGAGCTGCTGCACACTCTCTCTCATAGGGAAAGATTAGTTAGGCTTAGCTTGTCCCTGGCTGCATACCTGTTCTGTGAACCCACCACTGCATACCTGTACTGTGAACCCACCACTGCATACCTGTTCTGTGAACCCACCACTGCATACCTGTTCTGTGAACCCACCACTGCATACCTGTACTGTGAACCCACCACTGCATATCTGTTCTGTGAACCCACCACTGCATACCTGTTATGTGAACCCACCACTGCATACCTGTTCTGTGAACCCACCACTGCATACCTGTACTGTGAACCCACCACTGCATACCTGTTCTATGAACCCACCACTGCATACCTGTTCTGTGAACCCACCACTGCATATCTGTTCTGTGAACCCACCACTGCATACCTGTTCTGTGAACCCACCACTGCATACCTGTTCTGTGAACCCACCACTGCATACCTGTTCTGTGAACCCACCACTGCATACCTGTTCTGTGAACCCACCACTGCATACCTGTTCTGTGAACCCACCACTGCATACCTGTTCTGTGAACCCACCACTGCATACCTGTTCTGTGAACCCACCACTGCATACCTGTACTGTGAACCCACCACTGCATACCTGTTCTGTGAACCCACCACTGCATACCTGTTCTGTGAACCCACCACTGCATACCTGTTCTGTGAACCCACCACTGCATACCTGTACTGTGAACCCACCACTGCATACCTGTTCTATGAACCCACCACTGCATACCTGTTCTGTGAACCCACCACTGCATATCTGTTCTGTGAACCCACCACTGCATACCTGTTCTGTGAACCCACCACTGCATACCTGTTCTGTGAACCCAGCACTGCATACCTGTTCTGTGAACCCAGCACTGCATACCTGTTCTGTGAACCCACCACTGCATACCTGTTCTGTGAACCCACTACTGCATACCTGTTCTGTGAACCCACCACTGCATACCTGTTCTGTGAACCCACCACTGCATACCTGTACTGTGAACCCGCCACTGCATACCTGTTCTGTTCAGTGAACCCGCCACTGTATACCTGTTCTGTTCAGTGAACAGTTTGGTGTGTCAGTGTGAAGCAGTACCTTTATTACACTACCTGATTGATGTATACACATGCAAGATGTTTTAAAGCACTTTAGGCCTGTCATTTAGCATTCAATATGATTTCTGCCCTTAAAACGCTGCTTTGCGTCAAATCCAGATTTTTCCCGGGGACTTTTGGCATGTATCCCACTCCGCCATGCCCCCCTCCAGGTGTTAGACCCCTTGAAACATCTTTTCCATCACTTTTGTGGCCAGCATAATTTTATTTTTTTTTCAAAGTTCGCATCCCCATTGAAGTCTATTATGGTTCGCGAACTTTAACGCGAACCGAACCTTTCGCGAAAGTTCGCAAACCTAAAATCGGAGGTTCGGCCCAACTCTAATGTGAAGTAGACAAACAAGATGGAGGCTACCTTAGATACTAATAAAAAAATGGTACCCATGTTCTGCATATTACCGTACATATCATCATCACCACATATATCCTCACACATAGGAAGCAGCTCCCTGAGTCATATCAGGGGGGTGCCTGTAGTGATTTGATTCACATGTAACATGAGTTCCCCAATAGAGGTCAGGGGGATAAGAGGGTACATAGCGATGGAAAAAAAATACTAAAGGAAAAAGAGTTGACCAATTGAGCTGTCCGTCGGAACGCTTGCAGAGCGGTAAGCATTTTCGGTTTTTGTCCAGGACAAAGCCAGCGTTTGACAGAAGTCAAGGCTGGGCAGTTTGTGCGATTTTTGCATCTGCGGATTGGTCAAAAGGTATTTGTTTTCCTCTTCCAGCTCGTACCAAGGGTTCACACAATGCACAGGACTGACAGCAGTCCAAGGGGCAAGATTGCCGTGTATAGAGTGACAGTGTATTTGTGAGGTATTAGTCCTATGTCCAGTCTAGGATCCCCTACACAGTCAGGATGTAGAGACTCACATGCAGTTGTAGTAAACTGTCATGTGAATCCCTGGATGAGGTTCTGCTTAGTTAAAATAGAAAGCACACCTTCCTACATGAGGTAGCCGTGTTTGTTTTTGGGGCAAGTGCAGAGGTAGTAGCATTGCCAATTAGGTTCACAAATAGGACTTCCGGCAGAGCTGGTTGCGATAAATGAAGACCTAGGTAAGTGAAGTAAAATAGATAAGAACTGTAAGAACATTGCAAGCTCAACTGCAAGCTGCGGCAGTGGGCAGGTGGTCCCTACTCAGTGCATACTGTGGTCAGCGTAGTGGCCAAAGTATGTACAGGAGGGTTGTAGAGGTCAGTGCTTCAAAAGGTGAGATCCGGAGGAAGCACATTGTAACAAGATAAGTACTTATGATTTGGTACATAAAGTAAGAAAGAGGGCTTTAGAGCCTTCCCATCATCAAAAAGTTAACAAAGTTCAAAAGAACTACACAGAAATGAGATCAATCATGATATACATTGATCAATCTAAGTTGTACAATTGAGATTGGAGCAGTAGGGCTAAACGCAAATCATTAATAAGAATTGATTTGGTTGGATTTCTGTTTCAGGAGTTTGCCGAATATGGAATCGAGAAAGCTGAATTATTGGCAGCAGAGGCAGATATGGAGATGTCAGTTGGATGAGCAAAAGTTTCCGGCCAATCCTGCAGTGGAAAAGAACGAGTTTTCCAATATTGGACAGAGGCTAAAGACACTGTCTAAGCAAAGCATAATCCAAAGTGCATATGTTTTTCTTTCCCAAGGAAGTGCTTTAATAATGAAGAGTACATTGCTGATGGTGATCATAGGTTGCCATGTCGTTCTAGGAGACAGAGGAGAAGAGAAGACATTCTCATGGACAATGAGGGGTTAATGAGAGCACAAGGCCCAAGCATGTTCATGTTTTTTGCACTACCCTCATATGGTCAGTACGGACCAAGTTGGGTAGGAGAAAAGGATCATTGGTGCCAGATAAATGCAAATTTCATGGCACGATGGTGGTAAAAGGTATGAAGGGTCACGTGTGCTGGAAGAATGATATTAACGGAAGCTCAATGCTACTCCTGAATGTCATGCTCTCCCAGCCCAGACATCGATCCAAAGTCTGATTAAAAGGTACATTGCACTACAATGGGTATATGCAAAAGGTGAAGTGTGTGGTACAAGATGACCTTGTCTTGGTTCTCTGGAGTGAGATTGTTCTAGACTGGAGAAGAACGAACAGTAAGAGTCACTCCTCCTCCAGGAGAGAAGCAGGGAACAATATCACACTCTGGAGCAACCAACAGAGGGTGTCTCTGAGACAACTATACACACGTAAAGGCTGGAAAGCAGAAGGGTTTTGGGTCTCGGAACGAGAAGTAAAAATCGAGATCCAGCCACATTTTCAGGTGACAAAGAGGGTGGGGAGAGCGATCCCAGAAAAGGGAGAGCCAACACAGGTAACATCATCCTCACTACACGGGTCACAATATGAGACAATACTACACAGTCCATATTCAGCCACTTATCCTCATTCTAGATCAGGCATGGGCAAACTTGGCCCTCCAGCTGTTAAGGAACTACAAGTCCCACAATGCATTGCAGGAGTCTGACAGCCACAGTCATGACTCATAAAGGCAAATGCATTGTGGGACTTGTAGTTCCGTAACAGCTGGAGGGCCAAGTTAGCCCATGCATGTTCTAGATGGTTAAGGTACTCTTAATAGAATCGAACCTTGATTCCCCGGCCATTACCCGTGGTCACTCACAATGGCAGACTTGGTCTCCATAACAAATTCTCGTTGCAGGTACTGAACAGCCAACAGAAAATGTAATTTAAAAAAAAATAGATGTAAGCTTTAACCACCCTGGCGTTCAGTTTCCCCAGGATTTCCGTGCAAAAAGTGTTTCAATTAATTTCCAATAATTTGCAACCATTTTTTTTTGCAAGCAATTTTTTTTTTTTGATATTGAATTCAATACAGGTTATTGTATTGAATTCAATTTAAAAAAAAAAGTGTTTTCTGCAAGATGTTGATGACGCTGTGTGACCCTGGTGTCATATACGCCGATCAACGGGGGACATGTGATCGCCGAGGGAGAAGCAAAATCCGCCAAGGGACATGGAAGAAAACACTGGGGAAGCTATTAGAGGTACGCGACGAGGGATCAGCATGCCAATGGTGAGTATAAGACCCAGATGTATAGTTAGCCAGATGTGCAGCCAGGTATAGTTAGCCAGATGTGCAGCCAGGTATAGTTAGCCAGATGTAAAGTTAGCCAGATGTGCAGCCAGGTATAGTTAGCCAGATGTATAGTTAGCCAGATGTATAGTTAGCCAGATGTGCAGCCAGGTATAGCCAGTTATAGTTAGCCAGATGTAAAGTTAGCCAGATGTGCAGCCAGGTATAGTTAGCCAGATGTATAGTTAGCCAGATGTATAGTTAGCCAGATGTGCAGCCAGGTATAGTTAGACAGATGTGCAGCCAGGTATAGTTAGCCAGATGTATAGCGAGCCAGGTGTTTAGCCAGATGTATAGTGAGCCAGGTGTTTAGCCAGGTATATAGTGAGCCAGGTGTTTAGCCAGGTATATAGTGAGCCAGGTGTTTAGCCAGATTTATAGGTAGCCAGATGTCCCCCTCCCGGTCCCCCCCCCCCTCCTAGCACGCTGTGGGTAGCTATCTGTGCTACCCACAGCGTGCAGAACAAGCACACCCTAGGGAATCCCTGGGCAGCCAGCGGGGCAGGGAATGTGCGGGGTTCCCCCCTGTATGAGGAGGCGATGTGGGCGGGGGGATCCCCCTCTGTGCGGGTGGGAGGATCCCCCTTCTATGGTGGCTGTTGTGAGCGGGGATCCCCCTCTGTGCGGGTGGGGGGATCCCCCTTCTATGGTGGCTGTTGTGGGCGGGGATCCCCCTCTGTGCAGATGGGGGGACCCCCCTCTATTGTGGCTGTTGCGGGTGGCCTATTCCCCCCTCCCTCCCAATCTCCCCCCTCCCGATCTCCTCCCCCCCCCCCTCTAAGCCCGTGGAGTAAATAGTTGTACTCACCAGAGGACTTTCTCCAGCGACGCAGCAGCACTTCCTCCTCCATCTCCGAAGTCTCGTTCTCTGTATAGTTACACTACGAGGCTTGGTGACATCACCAAGCCTCGTAATGTAACTGTACAGAGACCTAGACTTTGGAGATGGAGGAGGAAGTGCTGCTGCGTCGCTGGAGAAAGCCCTCTGGTGAGTACAACTATTTACTTCACAGGCTTAGAGGGGGGGGGAGGAGATCGGGAGGGGGGAGATCGGGAGGGAGGGGGGAATAGGCCACCCGCAACAGCCACCATAGAAGGGGGATCCCCCCACCCACACAGAGGGGGATCACCGCCCGCAACAGCCACCATAGAAGGGGGATCCCCCCACCCGCACAGAGGGGGATCGCCGCCCGCAACAGCCACCATAGAAGGGGGATCCCCCCACCCACACAGAGGGGGATCCCCACTCACAACAGCCACCATAGAAGGGGGATCCCCCCACCGCACAGAGGGGGATCCCCCCGCCCACATAGCCTCCGCATACAGGGGGGAACCCCACACATTCCCTGCCCCGCTGGCTGCCCAGGGATTCCCTAGGGTGGCTGGATGCTTGTTCTGCACGCTGTGGGTAGCACAGATCGCTACCCACAGCGTGCAGTCAGGCATCCAGCCATCCTGGGGAATCCCTCTGATGAGAAAAAAATGCAGAGAAACAGGAAATCTCCCTGTCGGCATGGACGAGCTCAGTTCGTCATTAACGTTTTTTGCAAGTTTTTGCTGGACGAACTCAGCTCGTCCATACCGCCAGGGAGGCTACCAATGGTAGAGTAGGAACCATCGAAAGTTGATAAGGCAGTCAGCAATCTCGCCATGATGCGCACCAGTCCAGCACGGCCGTCACTACACAAACAGCTGTTTGCACAGTGCGTTACACAGTGAGTTCGGTGTGTCAGTGTGAAGCAGTACTCTAATTACACTCCCTGATTGGTGTATACACATGCAAGATGTTTTAAAGCACTTTAGGCCTGCAATTTAGCATTCAATGTGATTTCTGCCCTTAAAACGCTGCTTTGCGTCAAATCCAGATTTTTCCCCAGGACTTTTGGCGTTTATCTCACTCCGCCATGCCCCCTTCCAGGTGTTAGACCCCTTGAAACATCTTTTCCATCACTTTTGTGGCCAGCATAAGTGTTTCTAGTTTTCAAAGTTCGCCTCCCCATTGAAGTCTATTGCGGTTCGAACCGACCTTTCGCGGAAGTCCGTGAACCCGGACTCTCTATTCAGTACCTCACCTTTATCAAAATGAATGAGGCATGGATCCTGGAGGGCTACTGCCCACCCCAAGACTAAGTCAGTCCCCACACACAGCATCTCTGTCTGCATGCCGTGTGACTGCCTGCCCCAAGACTAAGTCGCTTCCCACACAGCACCTCTGCCCGCAGGCCGCTTGACTGCCTTCTCCATCACCACCAACAGGGTCCAGGACTCCAGGTGGATTCCTGAATTTTTAAGGCCGCTGCTAGCAGCGGCCACTATACTACTTTTTCTGGTGCGTGTACATTCCTGCCTAATTTTTCTGGCTGCACTGCAGCTGCAACAACAAAACAAAAGGCATGTACATGAGCCAATTCCCCTTTGTGATTATTACCTTGCCGCGGTGAAGGCGCTTACGTATCACAATGAAGCAATGACCGACGGCGATATGAGTGTCTGGGGGGGGGGGGGGGGGGGCGAGGGCAGGGGCACCTGCGGATGCGTGGCCGCGTGAGTTTACCCAATGTTTAAGTTTTATACAGTATATGTGAAAATTAACTCATGTCTAGTTTAAATACCCATTTGAGTTTGTCAAATTCCCATAGATTACTACCATCGTACAAATCCTGGCCTTGGATCACATAGAGAAGTCTATATCCCCCATTAGCTAGTGTGTCTGTGTGGGTCTGAGGTGGTCCCTTCGCAAGAAGGGGGTTGTCCTCGACCTATAGAGAGGGTGAGACCGGGAGCCGGTATGGTGTAGTACCATTAGGATGATTGAAGAAAAAACGGTTGTGAATACTATATACTCACCAAGGTGGGTTGCAATCCTGCAACCACCACAAGTGCATGCGGAAAAAATCTGCATGCACTTACATGCCCTGTAAAGCATCTTTTCTTCAAACTAAATAAACCCAGTTCATCTAACCTTTCTTGGTAAGTGAGAAATTCCATCCCTCGTATCAATTTTGTTGGCCGTCTCTAAAAATATTATTTAAATATACTGATATTCTACTATTGCCCACTGTAACCTCTATTTTTACATTTACTAAAATGAGCATGCGTAAAAGTTATTAAATATTGTTCAATTTACCAATATTGTACTGTTTCATTCATTTAGTAAAATATCTTCAATACTTATCAATATTTTACTATAACCTAACCTTTCCCTACTCTCCCACAAAACTCTCCCCTGGTGGTGCCTAACCCTAAGACTCCACTGGTGGTTCCTAACCCTAAGACCCCCCTGGTGGTGCCTAACCTTAACCCCCCATTTTGTTTGTGTAACATAAATTATTATATGCCAAGTGCTAAGTCAAATTTCTTGTAAGTGCAAACTTATTTGGCCAAATAGATTGATTGATATGATTATTTTATTTTATGTAACATAGAATCAATAACAACAATAATTGAGGAGCCAAAACGTAAAAATAAACATATATATATATATATATATATATATATATATATATATATATATATATATATATATATATATATATATATACAGATTAAGTTTAACTATGTCTGTTGAAAAATGCTAATTTGTAACATAGGTGAGAATCCCAGAACCTTCTCGTTGTTGTGCAAAAAGTTGAAATGTAAATTATTTTTTTCTGAGAAAGCATAGGGAACAGTTTAAGAAATAATTACACAGTTTTAGAAATGATAATTTGTTAAATAATGGGTTATTGTAATCAATGAAATTATTACACTTACCAGTCCTGGTGAGGTTTAAACATGGTAGAAATTGGCAAAATGCAGTTTAAATTTTGCTCCGGATGTACAGACCAAAATTCCGGTTGATATCCACTAAAGTATTAGTGTATAGCTCAGAATCTAAGATTTATGAGATGAATTAATGAAATTTATATAATCAAGACCAAAAATATTGGCATTCTTGCAATTACGTCACAAAACACACCACTTCTCCCAGAGTATTGTTGCAATTATAAATCAGGATAGCAACAAGTACACAGCCAAACCAAGATTAATGGTAGACTAAAACATAATCTTTATTTAAAGCATCAAGCAGGTGAAGACTAAGGGCTAAGCGTTGGCCTGAAAGACATGAGCCTTTTTCTGTCTGGTGCTTGAAATAAAGATTATATTTTATTCTACCATCAATCTTTCTTTGGCTGTGGACTTGCTGCTAACCTGTCTTACTGAATTTAGTGAACTGCAAACTAGTTTGTGTTTCTTTCTCCTACCTTTACTGCAATTATAAATGCTTTGGAATTGTCATGTTTATTTTTTTTGTTGGCACTGAAAGAACAAAAAATAAAAAAAACAAAGCAATGAATAGAAAAATCTGAGACTCATCTCAAAACATCAAAAACGACTTGACTGAGCAAAATGATTGGCACCCTCAATAAACAGCAGATACTACCCACACTTCACCTATATCTTCCATCCATAAAAATGCTTGTGCAAGCTGATGAGAAAATATAACCAGAGAGAAAATTCTATTCAACAAATCATTGGAAAATCAGCTTTGTCGCAGCATTGGTGGCAATGTAAGGGGTCAGCAGCAAACACTTAACTCTGAGTAGTAACACCAACCCCATTTCCTCTTCAGTTTTCTTTTCATTTTTTAAGTTACTCTGTATAAGGCCCCCATTTCATTTTTCTCTGACTGAGGCATAGGGGAAAAAGAGAAGTGAGAAGAAGATAGATAAGCCTTCTTATCTATCGACTTATGCTTTGCATTGTGGGTGATGCTTCATTGGGATCAATTTTTGGTAAGAAGGGTCAACCTGATTCAACAGCGGTGCCTCTGTTTTTATGTCAAAAATAAGGATGAGCTTGATTTTTTGCCATTTTCTCGTCAAAATTAGCTTTTTCGTCTGACTCAACATGTTTGTGAAAGTATAATTGAAATTCTGCCTGATGAATCGGCTATAGACCTATGAAATGTGTTGCATTGTTGGAATGAACAATAAATATTTGTTCTTATCTCATACTGACATATTGGCCCATACGCAATTAATTTTTCTTCTGAGTTTTCTCCTAGGTGATATTTTCATAACTTGTCAATAAAATGCCTTTAAAGAGACTCTGTAACATCAGAAAAATCCCCTGGGGGGTACTCACCTCGGGTGGGGAAAGCCTCTGGATTCTAATGAGGCTTCCCACGCCGTCCTCTGTCCCACGGAGGTCTCGCTGCAGCCCTCCGAACAGCCGGCGACAGACCCGACTGTCAAATCAATATTTACCTTTGCATGCTCCAGCGGGGGCGCTGTGGCTGCTTTCGGCTCAGAAATAGAAGGAAATACCCGATCTCCGTCGGGTCCGCTCTACTGTGCAGGCGCCGGAGACTTGCGCCTGCGCAGTAGAGCAGACCCGACAGCGATCGGGTATTTCCGCCTACTTTGGAGCCGACAGCCACCAGAGCGCCTGCGCAGGAGCCGGGAAGGTAAATATTTACGTCGCCGCTGTACGGAGGGCTGCAGCGAGACCCCTGAGGGACGGAGGACAGCGTGGGAAGCTTCATTAGGATCCGGAGGCTTCCCCCACCCGAGGTGAGTACCCCCCAGGGGACGTTTTGACATTACAGATCCTCTTTAAGCCACCATTAAGCAAGAAAATGCTCAAAATTATTTTGATAGTACTTTTTCACCTACTTCTTGGTACTTTTCCAATGGCAAAGTGTTGAGAAATTATTTAAAAGAGAAGATGAAACATTATCTAGGAGAAAACTCAGGAGAAAAAGTGAATTGCATATGGGCCATTGAGTCTTCAATGGGGAGATAAGTCCACCCCGCTTTCCTTTTTAAACTATTTTTAATATATTTATCCAGCACTGGCACTTCTGTTTCGATAATACTTCAGTTGTCCACCATGGTGGAGGGGTGTCACCCAATCTTCTACAGAGAGTGGCTGTTTAACCTGAGTCCCCACAAGCTAATTTCCCTATTAGTGCATACAGTGGTTGCCTATGAGGTAACCAACCTTTGTGAGTAGCATTTCAATCTCTTATTTATCCAGTATCCAATTTACTACACTATAGTGGGCTCTCAGTTATAATTTTCTGTCTCACTAAAAAGCTTTGTTCAGAAAATACCTCAGTACACAGATGTTCCTAGGAAATTAAAGACATAACACTGATGTATTTTTTCTTGACAATAAAGTAAATTATTATGTAAGCTGAGAGAGGTTTCCATGCTTTTCATATACCTGTAGCAGTAGTAATAACAATAGTAATAATTTCAGCACTAATGCAGTTTATTGCTGTTTACTGAACTCTGTTGTATGTGTGTGTCTCAAATCAGTTTGGGTGTTGGATTTTTGCAATATGTGTCATTTTTTGTTAAAAATCTTGGCTGTCTGATGTTTTCTTTTGCAGTTTCAGTGTTACTCCCAATGTTTTTATCTACCACAAACCACTTTCAGATTGCTCTCATGTCCCACTTAATGAAATCTCCCTTCCTGGTATCTAACATTAACCTTGTTCCTTAAGGAAATCCCTCTTCCTGATGCCCAATCTTAACCTCCCTCCTAAAAAAAATATTTCTTTTTGATCAAGCCCATCCCCTTAAAATCATACTTAAACATAATTGATCCACTTGAACCTTGCCTAATCTCCTAACCCCAACTGATAAAAGTATATTCCCACAGCACATTCTTCTCACCCCAAACCTCCTAATACATAGGCTCTCAACACGTGGTACACATATCCCTTGGGGTACTTGGGTTAGGTTCAGAGTAGTACTTGTCATAGTCATACCCAGTACTGTACATTACAGTGATTTTGCGGAGTAAAAAGAAATGCTAAAAATGATAAATCATACTGTATATAATTAAGTATGAATAAGTATACTTAGGTAATGAAAAAAGCATAACAAAGCGTTTGGAAAGTACTTGCACTCCTGTACTATGTACTATAACTGATATTTATGTGTCAAGAGGTACTTGAGATGATGTTATCCACAACAGGGTGTACTCTGCAAACATTGTCTTTCATAAAGGAGTACAGTACACGCTGTAGTAATGATGAGAAACACTGTCTGAATCCATGTCAAATCCATCCATCATCTATTGTGATTTCAAGTGCCTGATGTCCAATCCATCACCCCTTTCCTGGTAAACTGTCTTGGGCACTTAAGCAACCATTGCATAGATTATATCTGCAGTGAAGAAAATCAATGGTGCCTTAGTTACTATTTATTAAATTGCTGCACTTTTATACTGTTTTTGGCCAGAGTTGGGTTCTGAGGATCTGTCTAGAATAGCCACTAAAAGGGATAAGAGCTATCATGACCGTTGTGTAATATAAAAAATGCAATTAAGTAATTGTATTTTGCAACATCATTCTTCTTGGTAGGTACAGTTCAACCATATTGCTATTCCAGTACTGTGGCCTTACCCGGTGGTGCAATGACTAAAGAGATAAGTGCATCAATACAAAACAAACATGTATTTGATTGACATAACATCAGTAGAAGTTAATTCGTTTTTGCTTGTAATTTGTATTTCATGTAATACTTAGTGCTCTGTTCTTTGCCCTGTTTTATAGTCTTGCTTTTTCTCTTTCTATTTTTTTGAATATAAAGAGAACAGTCAGTCTCTGAAAGCAAATGATTATGCAGTCCTGTTTTGCCAGGTTTCCATAAATCTCTAAAAAGAGCATTTTTTGCTGTTTTCATCTTATTTTTTTACATAGCAGAAATAATAATAAAAAATGTATTCCTTGTTAACATAGTATTTGGGCAAAGTTTGTGCATAGCATTAACGCAGTATGCAAATACAGGAGAGGTTCCAGAGCCTGCATTGCAAGTATGTAAAAAAGTACAATCTGAAAATTCCTCATGCAGAGTGACTACTCAGTAGCCTCCTTTTTACTCACTGAATTTCGGTAGCAATCCTTCCAACTCACTGCCAACACAGTGAAAAATCTTCAAAGGCAAATGTTTAAGTATCTAGTTACAGGGCCAATTTACTTTTTAACCTAGGATAATAGCTTAGTGACCTTTAATGATCACACATTATGTGGCAAGATTACCCAATCAACGAGCGTGTATTAACAAAGACCAATAATTAAGCCACTTTTAAAACAGCTACAAGGGGGCCAGCAGTCAGGATGTTTTGACACCAAAAGGTCATGCAGTGAAAGTTTTTCAAGTGAATGGGACAGGGAGCAGTAACAAACTTTCAGTCTGTTTTATTCTGCAACCTAATACAATGGAGTGACCTCTGAATCCACCCATTAAATGGTTCACAATATTTTTTAAACTCTACGGCTTTGTTAAAGCTGCAGGTGTAGGGCTTATAGTACCAAATCAGGCAGTGCTAAATGTGTAGGATTCTGTATAGTAATGTGTTACAGAATGCCGAGCAGAGGCGATGTGAATGGATCAGTAGGATGACCCTGTATAAAGAAAAGTCAGTAGATGTCTTTAAAAAGCCTCTGCTTTCAGCAGAGGGACAATAGAACCGTCAGTAATGTTACATAATACAACAATAAGGGAAAAGTCATATTCTCAACCTCCGTCCTCCCAGGGGATCTGAGCATATATTAAAGGCTTCAGCTGAATCCTACAAGGGAAAGGAGCTATAAAGAATGTGCATTTCTAGGTATAGACATACAAATACAGAAAAAGAAATACTTTTGATATTAAGTTGATAAATAGTTAAATAAACTGTGCATTGGTTACTGATTATAATAGTTTGCTGCATATAAAACAAAAAGGCATATATTTTGTTAATCATAAAAGTGGCTGACCTTAAAATAAAACTTCCAGAGAAGGAATGCAGCATTTTAGCTTGTTTTTGTGGTTTATTTTTGGTTGAAAGCTCATCACTTCAGGCCTACATAAGCTGGGTACTGTTTGGTCTGAGTGACTGCCACTTTTCTTCTTAGCTTTAAATGTGTTTTATGTTCTTTTGCTTAGGGTGCAGTGAGATCTGGTGCCTCAAGTGGAATTGGTGTAATGGGGTGTTGCCCGGTGCTGCAACACTCTGGAGGCCTGAACACAGTTTCAGTAATCTATATCCCACATCACACTGCAAACCTGTTCCCCAAGATAGGTACCTCTGAGAGGGTGGTTAGGACAGGGATGAAAGAGACATCCTAAGTGAGGCTTCTGTTTAACACATACAGGGTGGCCACAAGCACAAGTCTATATTGCCTGCATTTGCTGCTAAATAAGAACAGTGTGCATACGGCAGCAAATACAGGCAGCAGAGGATTCAATAAACCCAGAGAGCACAGATACACAACACAGGTCAAGTAACAAGCACATGAGGATGGGCCAGCCTACATCTGTCTGCATATTTGTGCTTTTAACAGGCAGGTGGTATTTTTCTTGTGTATTTGAACATTTGTGGAGACAATATCTTCTTTTTAATATTAAATAAATAAGTGGCCTAGTTCCAGCTAAGATTGTACTGGGGAACTATTACAAAGTTGGTGTCTTTAACCACTTCAGTACCAGCGGTCTCTGCCCCTTTAAGGACCAGAGACTGCTGTTACCAGAACCGCTGAATACCAACGAATCATAGCACATAGCCACCGCTACCGCCATCCACGCTGAACATCCGTCTCCTCTGGTCACCCACTCTGTGAGCTGGTCTGGAGCTGCTTTCATTGGCTCCTGATTGTGTGATCAATGTCAGCCAGTGGGAGTAGCTTACATTGATGACAGGGTCAGGATCCAATGAACTCGGCTTCTGACCAGCTCACAGAGCTCTGCCATCATAGAGATGGCAGGGCGAGTGGGCTGTGGAAGGTAGACAGGGAAGAGAGCAACGAGATCGGTGAAAACACGCAGCAGCAGTGATGTGAAAGCTATGCCCTGGCAGGTATACCAGCATCAAAACAGGGCTTAGATTTCAATCACCGCCACTCGGAAGCAGTTAAAGGAACACTATCAAACTAAGTGTTTAAAAATGACAATGTACAAATAATGTCTAAGTAGGTGTGGAAACATTTTCCTACTTTTAATGTTAAATATCAGAGGCAAAAGCTGTAATTCATTGTATGTAGATTTTAGCTGTGTTTTTGCAAAGGTGAAGCTCTGCAGTCTGACAAGTTAAGAACAGTGTAATATTGAAGCAAAGTTATATGAAATGCTTCTGGTGTTGGGTTTCACATACTATTACAAATGTTAAATGTTGCACATAAGATACATTTCCTCTGCTCTCTCTAAGAGCTTTCTCTCACACAGGGTTAACAGATGTAGTGTAAGGGAATACCCCCTCAACTCTTGGTTCACTCAGCAAGCATGTGCAGAGGGGGGCTCTGGGTGCCCAAGCAACCCCCCTTTTAAAATGCTCATTAAAAGGCCCCTTTTGCTTTAAAATAAGCCCTACTCCTAGCCATGATAAGCTCCACCCACTGTACAAGGGAAACTTCTGCCCACCGCCCACGGGAAGCTCCTCACCCATCTGGGACATTTTGGAGTAAAGAGGTTCCATGCAGGATTCCTAGTGTAACCATCCCTGCAGCTGTGTGGGAGCAGGTAAGATGGTGTCTCCCTGACTGCAGTGACCTCTCCCCTCCCCAAGCATTCAGAGTGACCTCTCCCTTAACCCTGCTCCCACAGTGACCTCTCCCTTCACCTAGGACCCATACTGACCTCTCCCTCCCCAGCATTAACACTGCAGTGATCTTGCCTCCCCAGAACCCACGGTAGCCTCTCCCTCCCCCAATGGCACCATTCTTGTCCCTGCCAGCAGCACCCATAGTGACCTCCCTCAGCACCTAAAATGACCTCTCCCTCCCTCAGCACCCTCAGTGGCCTCTCCCTCCTCCAGCACCCCCATTACTTCACCTTCCTGCAGCACCTACACTGATATCTACTGATAGTTGGTACCCCATAGTTGGCATCCAGTACTCATATGACACCAAGTACCTGCACCCAGGCCTAACATTGCACCCAGTACTCACACCTGCAAACAGCCTCCACATGGCACCCACTATCTGCACCAAGCACCCACCTAACCATTACCCACAGCCAAAGAACCTGTATTTAAAACCCACGTGAAACCCAATGCCCCCCAATATCCAGCACCTATTACAGGCATGGCACAAAGTATTTGCACCAATGTCACACCCAGTACCTGCACCCAGCACCCACATGACATCCAGTACATGCACCCAGATATCACATAGCACTAAGTACTTACAATCAACACCCGCATGACACTTGATATCCACACATAGCCAGAACCCACATGAAACCCTGTACCCGCATGCAGAGCCCACATGGCAACCAGCATCTGCATTCAGCACTCACATGATAGCCAATACCCCCTTGCCAGAAACGAGGAGGGGGGAATGTGCAGCCACCCATGACAGGTCCGACTGACTCCATACCATTAAATGCAGCCAGTGCTTCTGTGACTGAATGTACGTGTCAAGCCGAGGGGCTCGGGGGGGGGGGGAATGGTTTGGGACAGTTTGACAGCTGGGGGGATGAAGACCACATGTCACTGCAGGGCAAGGGGGCTGGGGGGGAGGTCCCCCACCACTTGCGAGGCACCTTTTCAAATTTGAGCACCCGCACTTAAGGACCCTCTGCACTGCCTGGTCACTCAGCATCAGTTTTGGTGGCACTGACCTGTGAAAGGGATTAGATAACAGTAAACAAAGAGTTAGGCATTCAAATGTATACAGCAGTACTTAGCAGCACTTTCCAAACTATTCCTATCTCAAAAAAATATGTTAATCGATAGTGTTCCTTTAAAGGACCACCATTATGAAAAAATTTAACATTTAAATACGTGTATATTTGTCCCAAAGTAAAATGCACTAAAAATGACATTTTCCTGATGTTTCCTTCAGGGATGGGCGTAGTCAGTCAACTTCGCTACGCTGGAACTACGCATAGTTTTACGCAATTATGCTTTTGCCAAACTACGGCTTCGAAATCAAATATTCGCTTCATATGCATTTTGTAGACTACGCGTTAAAATACGCAATTACGCGTAGTGCGAAGCGTAGTATATTTGGATGCTTATGCCCGCATGAAGAAAATTTTACGCATTAATTCCTCTTAAATGCTTGTAATGGGAACTCTGCTATGCGTACATTCCCCTTTCCAACGCGTAAATTTGTAAGCATACAATTGCACACGTAAAATTAGACGCAAGGAACGCATTCGTATTCACTATGCAATACACATGTTAACTACGCATAGTGGGCATAAGCTACGCGTAGCGGTACTTCGCTACGCGTAAATTTGTACGTGTAGTTTTGAAACTTCACCTACAAACTACGATGTGTAGATGTGAATAGAGATGTCGCGAACCTCCGATTTTCGGTTCGCGAACCGGTTTTTGCGAACTTCCGCGGAAGGTTCGGTTCGCAGAAAAGTTTGCCAACCGCAATAGACTTCAATGGGGAGGCGAACTTTGAAAAATAGAAAAAATTATGCTGGCCACAAAAGTGATGGAAAAGATGTTTCAACAGGTCTAACACCTGGAGGGGGGCATGGCGGAGTGGGATACATGCCAAAAGTCCCGGGGAAAATTCTGGATGTGACGCAAAGCAGCGTTTTAAGGGCAGAAATCACATTGAATGCTAAATTGCAGGCCTAACGTGCTGTCAAACATCTTGCATGTGTATACATCAATCAGGGAGTGTAATTAGAGTACTGCTTCACACTGACACACCAAACTCACTGTGTAACGCACCGCAAACAGCTGTTTGTGTAGTGACGGCCATGCTGGACTACTGCGCAACATGGCGAGATTGCTCTTCCTCACTCAGTGATGTCAGGTAATGTGTGACTTCCTTCTCAACTTTCCATGGCATTGTTAAAAAGCTTACGTTTTGTTTTTAAATTACATTTTCTACTTGCTGTGTACTTGTTCAGTACCGCTACAATGAGAATCCTGTGGAGGCGGGCAAGTCTGCCATTGTGACCCCGGGTAATGGCCGGGGAATGAGGGGTTTGAATCCGGTGTGGAGCCTGAGCAACGGCTACCACTACACATCCAAGGAGGGCAGCGGGCAGGCATGCACGCCCGCCCGCCCCGAGGTAGTGACCAAAAATAACAATACAGGAGGAGGACTTTCGAGGCCCTGCTGTGTATTTGAAATGAATGTACTTTAAATCCTTTAACGAGAACCAGTTATGGCGGGCAAAGATGACACCACATTCCTTTCACGAGAATCATATGGAGGCGGGCAAGTCTGCCATTTGTGACCCCGGGTAATGGCTGGGGAATAAGGGATGGAATCCGGTGTGGAGCCTGAGAAACGGCTACCACTACACATCCAAGGAGGGCAGCAGGCAGGCATGCACGCCCGCCCCGAGGTAGTGACCAAAAATAACAATACAGGAGGCAGACTTTCGAGGCCCTGCTGTGTATTTGAAATGAATTAACTTTAAATCCTTTAACGGGAATCCGTTATGGAGGGCATGCTGTAGCTGCCCTGACCGTGCTTTGCAGACCAGGCATCTGTGGTCAGATGGACCCTTGAGCCAGCGGAAGACAAACCAAGTCGAAAGCATTTGCCAAGAATGTTTTACGGAGGGCAAGTTTTTTTGCCCTTTTTTTTAAGTTTTTTGAATATATATGCAGTACTGGGTAGTAGTGTTGGGCGAACATCTAGATGTTCGGGTTCGGGCCGAACAGGCCGAACATGGCCGCGATGTTCGGGTGTTCGACCCGAACTCCGAACATAATGGAAGTCAATGGGGACCCGAACTTTTGTGCTTTGTAAAGCCTCCTTACATGCTACATACCACAAATTTACAGGGTATGTGCACCTTGGGAGTGGGTACAAGAGGAAAAAATTTTTTAGCAAAAAGAGCTTATAGTTTTTGAGAAAATCGATTTTAAAGTTTCAAAGGGAAAACTGTCTTTTAAATGCGGGAAATGTCTGTTTTCTTTGCACAGGTAACATGCTTTTTGTCGGCATGCAGTCATAAATGTAATACATATAAGAGGTTCCAGGAAAAGGGACCGGTAACGCTAACCCAGCAGCAGCACACGTGATGGAACAGGAGGAGGGTGGCGCAGGAGGAGAAGGCCACGCTTTGAGACACAACAACCCAGGCCTTGCATGAGTACAAGAAGCGTGCGGATAGCAATTTGCATTTTGTCGCCATGCAGTCATAAATGTAATACAGATGAGAGGTTCAATAAACAGGGACCGGAAACGCTAACCCATCACAGATGTTCATTGTTCATGTTACTTGGTTGGGGTCCGGGAGTGTTGCGTAGTCGTTTCCAATCCAGGATTGATTCATTTTAATTTGAGTCAGACGGTCTGCATTTTCTGTGGAGAGGCGGATACGCCGCCGATCTGTGACGATGCCTCCGGCAGCACTGAAACAGCGTTCCGACATAACGCTGGCTGCCGGGCAAGCCAGCACCTCTATTGCGTACATTGCCAGTTTGTGCCAGGTGTCTAGCTTCGATACCCAATAGTTGAAGGGTGCAGATGGATTGTTCAACACAGCTACGCCATCTGACATGTAGTCCTTGACCATCTTCTCCAGGCGATCGGTGTTGGAGGTGGATCTGCACGCTTGCTGTTCTGTGTGCTGCTGCATGGGTGTCAGAAAATTTTCCCACTCCAAGGACACTGCCGATACCATTCCCTTTTGGGCACTAGCTGCGGCTTGTGTTGTTTGCTGCCCTCCTGGTCGTCCTGGGTTTGCGGAAGTCAGTCTGTCGGCGTACAACTGGCTAGAGGAGGGGGAGGATGTCAATCTCCTCTCTAAAGTCTCCACAAGGGCCTGCTGGTATTCTTCCATTTTGACCTGTCTGGCTCTTTCTTCAAGCAGTTTTGGAACATTGTGTTTGTACCGTGGATCCAGAAGGGTATAAACCCAGTAATTGGTGTTGTCCAGAATGCGCACAATGCGTGGGTCGCATTCAATGCAGTCCTAGGCCGAAGAGGTCATAGCCTAGGGTCACAAATCCTGTTTATTTGGGCAATTTCAATAATGGCGAGTCTGACGTACATAAATCGCAGCAATGGCCGTTAGCAACGTCTGAATCTCACGAAATGTCTCATGCAGGTAGAAGACATATTGTTAGACTTGGGCTCCAAAGATGGGCTCCCTACATCTCTGCAAACCAGAGTTACAGGGCTCCAAATTTGGTAAATTCGCCCATAGGCTTTCATTGGGCCTCCTATTTACAGTTCCAAAATCTCACATCTTTTCAAAGGGCAATTACTCAGCAGTGACAAATTTTCTAGCATTGTAGGGACCCTTAGGGGGAACATGACTGGTGAGTTTCGGGCCCCTAGGCCAAAGAGGTCATAGCCTAGGGTCACAAAAACCTGTTTATTTGGGCTATTTCAATGGTAGTGATGGTGACGTACATAAATCGCAGCAATGGCCGTTAGCAAAGTCTGAATCTCACGAAATGTCTCATGCAGGTAGAAGACATATTGTTAGACTTGGATTCCAAAGATGGGGTCCCTACATCTCTGCAAACCAGAGTTACAGGGGTCCAAAATTGGTAAAATCCCCCATAGGATTTCATTGCCTCCCTATTTCACTTTCCAAAATCTCACATCTTTTCAAAGGGCAATGGCTCAGCAGTACCAAATTTTCTAGCATTGTAGGGACCCTTAGGGGGAACATGACTGGTGAGTTTCGGGCCCCTAGGCCGAAGAGGTCATAGCCTAGGGTCACAAAAACCTGTTTATTTGGGCTATTTCAATGGTAGTGATGGTGACGTACATAAATCGCAGCAATGGCCGTTAGCAAAGTCTGAATCTCACGAAATGTCTCATGCAGGTAGAAGACATATTGTTAGACTTGGATTCCAAAGATGGGGTCCCTACATCTCTGCAAACCAGAGTTACAGGGGTCCAAAATTGGTAAAATCCCCCATAGGATTTCATTGCCTCCCTATTTCACTTTCCAAAATCTCACATCTTTTCAAAGGGCAATGGCTCAGCAGTACCAAATTTTCTAGCATTGTAGGGACCCTTAGGGGGAACATGACTGGTGAGTTTCGGGCCCCTAGGCCGAAGAGGTCATAGCCTAGGGTCACAAAAACCTGTTTATTTGGGCTATTTCAATGGTAGTGATGGTGGCGTACATAAATCGCAGCAATGGCCGTTAGCAAAGTCTGAATCTCACGAAATCTCTCATGCAGGTAGAAGACATATTGTTAGACTTGGATTCCAAAGATGGGGTCCCTACATCTCTGCAAACCAGAGTTACAGGGGTCCAAAATTGGTAAAATCCCCCATAGGATTTCATTGCCTCCTTATTTCACTTTCCAAAATCTCACATCTTTTCAAAGGGCAATGGCTCAGCAGTACCAAATTTTCTAGCATTGTAGGGACCCTTAGGGGGAACATGACTGGTGAGTTTCGGGCCCCTAGGCCAAAGAGGTCATAGCCTAGGGTCACAAAAACCTGTTTATTTGGGCTATTTCAATGGTAGTGATGGTGACGTACATAAATCGCAGCAATGGCCGTTAGCAAAGTCTGAATCTCACGAAATGTCTCATGCAGGTAGAAGACATATTGTTAGACTTGGATTCCAAAGATGGGGTCCCTACATCTCTGCAAACCAGAGTTACAGGGGTCCAAAATTGGTAAAATCCCCCATAGGATTTCATTGCCTCCCTATTTCACTTTCCAAAATCTCACATCTTTTCAAAGGGCAATGGCTCAGCAGTACCAAATTTTCTAGCATTGTAGGGACCCTTAGGGGGATCATGACTGGTGAGTTTTGCCACTGCTGAGCCATTGCCCTTTGAAATGGTGTGAGATTTTGGAACGGTAAATAGGAGGCCCAATGAAAGCCTATGGGGGATTTTACCAATTTTGGACCCCTGTAACTCTGGTTTGCAGAGATGTAGGGACCCCATCTTTGGAATCCAAGTCTAACAATATGTCTTCTACCTGCATGAGACATTTCGTGAGATTCAGACGTTGCTAACGGCCATGGCTGAGATTTATGTACGCCACCATCACTACCATTGAAATAGCCCAAATAAACAGGTTTTTGTGACCCTAGGCTATGACCTCTTTGGCCTAGGGGCCCGAAACTCACCAGTCATGTTCCCCCTAAGGGTCCCTACAATGCTAGAAAATTTGCCACTGCTGAGTAATTGCCCTTTGAAAAGATGTGAGATTTTGGAACTGTAAATAGGAGGCCCAATGAAAGCCTATGGGGGATTTTACCAAATTTGGAGCCCTGTAACTCTGGTTTGCAGATATGTAGGGAACCCATCTTTGGAGCCCAAGTCTAACAATATGTCTTCTACCTGCATGAGACATTTCGTGAGATTCAGACGTTGCTAACGGCCATTGCTGCGATTTATGTACGTCAGACTCGCCACCATTGAAATTGCCCAAATAAACAGGTTTTGTGACCCTAGGCTATGACCTCTTCGGCCTAGGACTGCATTGAACGCGACCCACGCATTGTGCGCATTCTGGACAACACCAATTACTGGGTTTATACCCTTCTGGATCCACGGTACAAACACAATGTTCCAAAACTGCTTGAAGAAAGAGCCAGACAGGTCAAAATGGAAGAATACCAGCAGGCTCTTGTGGAGACTTTAGAGAGGAGATTGACATCCTCCCCCTCCTCTAGCCAGTTGTACGCCGACAGACTGACTTCCGCAAACCCAGGACGACCAGGAGGGCAGCAAACAACACAAGCCGCAGCTAGTGCCCAAAAGGGAATGGTATCGGCAGTGTCCTTGGAGTGGGAAAATTTTCTGACACCCATGCAGCAGCACACAGAACAGCAAGCGTGCAGATCCACCTCCAACACCGATTGCCTGGAGAAGATGGTCAAGGACTACATGTCAGATGGCGTAGCTGTGTTGAACAATCCATCTGCACCCTTCAACTATTGGGTATCGAAGCTAGACACCTGGCACAAACTGGCAATGTACGCAATAGAGGTGCTGGCTTGCCCGGCAGCCAGCGTTATGTCGGAACGCTGTTTCAGTGCTGCCGGAGGCATCGTCACAGATCGGCGGCGTATCCGCCTCTCCACAGAAAATGCAGACCGTCTGACTCAAATTAAAATGAATCAATCCTGGATTGGAAACGACTACGCAACACTCCCGGACCCCAACCAAGTAACATGAACAATGAACATCTGTGATGGGTTAGCGTTTCCGGTCCCTGTTTATTGAACCTCTCATCTGTATTACATTTATGACTGCATGGCGACAAAATGCAAATTGCTATCCGCACGCTTCTTGTACTCATGCAAGGCCTGGGTTGTTGTGTCTCAAAGCGTGGCCTTCTCCTCCTGCGCCACCCTCCTCCTGTTCCATCACGTGTGCTGCTGCTGGGTTAGCGTTACCGGTCCCTTTTCCTGGAACCTCTTATATGTATTACATTTATGACTGCATGCCGACAAAAAGCATGTTACCTGTGCAAAGAAAACAGACATTTCCCGCATTTAAAAGACAGTTTTCCCTTTGAAACTTTAAAATCGATTTTCTCAAAAACTATAAGCTCTTTTTGCTAATTTTTTTTCCTCTTGTACCCACTCCCAAGGTGCACATACCCTGTAAATTTGGGGTATGTAGCATATAAGGAGGCTTTACAAAGCACGAAAGTTCGGGTCCCCATTGACTTCCATTATGTTCGGAGTTCGGCCATGTTCGGCCCGAACCCGAACATCTAGATGTTCGCCCAACACTACACGTGACCCGTTCGGCCAATCACAGCGTTAGCCGAACGTTCGGGTAACGTTCGGCCATGCGCTCTTAGTTCGGCCATATGGCCGAACAGTTTGGCCGAACACCATTAGGTGTTCGGTCGAACCCGAACATCACCCGAACAGGGTGATGTTCTGCAGAACCCGAACAGTGGCGAACACTGTTCGCCCAACACTACTGGGTAGTACAATGTGCAGCTCCCTGTCACACACACAGGTAGTCACTGAATGTGCTGGGCTGCTGGCAGTGGCACACACAATATCAATTAGCAAGGCTGTGCATGCAACAAAAGTGTCAGTTTGACACACAGAAAAAAAAAATGTACAGGTTGAGCTCTGAAAAGAGCTGTTGCTGGGTGCTTTAAAAACAATAATAATCAGTCAGGAGCAAGCAGAGCAGCCTAGAACCTAACTAATCTGTCCCTAGGAGAAAAAGTCTGCAGCAGCTGTCCCTTTCCTCTCTCTAGCAGGCACACGAGTGAGGCTAATGGCCGCCGGACCCTGCCTTATATAAGGGGGGGGGGGGCTCCAGGGCTTAGTGTAGCCTGAATGGCTACAATGTGCCTGCTGACTGTGATGCAGAGGGTCAAAGTTGACCCTCATAGTGCATTATGGGGCGAATCGAACTTCCGCAAAAGTTCGCCTGGTGCAGGCGAACGCGAACCCCCTAAGTTCGTCTGGAACCGTTCGCCGGCGAACCGTTCGCTACATCTCTAAATGTGAACTACGATGTGTACATTTGCACTGGCGTAGTTTCTGCTCATCCCTGGTTTCCTTTCATGCACACCTACAGTCGGTATTATTAATCTAGAAAAGGGGATTATATCCGCACAGAAACAAAAACAAGTCCCATAAGCTGCCTAGAAGCAAAAGTCCTCAGATAGACTTCATATGCATATAGTAAAATCAACTTCAGCACTGCATGGTACTCAAAGTCTCACTCCATCACCAACACCTTTCAAAGTGCAGGCTTACCAATATTAGGAGAGACCCAAGTTATAAGGTATTAAGCGTGTATCTAATATCCACATCGATCAAAAGTTCCCATGGTCTTCCTCTTACTTCAAAGTCCCAGCTCTCCTCTTTCAAGCAATATTGATGCTTCCAACATATAAGCAGTAATACCAAAAGAAACACAAATCGAAGTGTTCTCCGGTTAAAAATTAAAAACCTTTATTATGCAGAAAAATATTGTCCAATACTCACTTCAGGTCCCTTGTTACAGTGACCCTCAGACTCAGTAGAACAAAGCGTTGTACATGTATCAATGGGGAGAACACCAACATCAATGTGGATATTAAATACACGCTTAAGACCTTATAAATTGGGTCTCTCCTGATATTGGTAAGCCTGCACTTTGAAGGGTGATGGAGTGAGACTTTGAGTAAAATGCAGCGCCGAAGCTGATTTTACAGTATTATTAATCTGACAAATCTGAACTCCTTACTGACTGGTATTGGATCAGTTCACCAGGGAATGAGAGTTTGTCAAAGTTTCCTTTTTTTTTTACTTTTCAAAAGCATTCCTTAGGAAAGACCTGTACAAATGTGTCAGTGGACCTCCACCCTCATGTGAACACTGTTCTGGCAGCCAGACTGTGCTTCTGCTGTCCAGGGAGTGCTTTTGAAAATAAAAGAAATCCTGATAGACTACCAAAAGGAGCTGGAGTAGTCCAATACCTGTTGATAATAGGTCCGGAGCTGTAAGAGTCACACTTGGTCAAGGGTTCATCTTTCACCATGACAATGCCTACAGCAAACAGCGAAAACAGCACAAGAGTGACCCAGCCAATAGAGATGGCCTGAACAGTTTGCCAGCGGACAGTTCCCAGCGAATTTCTGCTGTTCGCATTCTTGGCGAACTGTGAACATATGATGGGTTCGACCCGCCCCTATACATCAACATCATCATGGAGCCAAACTTTGACCACTTACCTTAAAGTCAGCAGACACATGGCAGCCAATCAGCTAGCACCCCCTCCTGGACCCCCCACCCCCCTATCAAAAAGCAGTTGTGGTGGTCATATTAAATTCATTCTCTTCTGGCTGTTGACTGCTAGTGAGAGCAGGGTCAGACTTGCTGCAGATAGATAGGGAAAACATCAGCTAGGCTTGTGTTCTTGTTCCTCAATTGCTGTGAAAGCACCCAAAACAGCCCTTTTGAGGGTCAGTTCATCGGTCTCCTGCTGTGTTTTTTTTTTTTTTTGTGACACTCCACAGCCCAGATCCCAGAATCCCAGAGCTGTGTTCACACTACTGCTGTTGCTACATTAATTTGCAGGCTCAGTACCACTCAAGTGCATTATTATTTCACTGTATTCTGATAGTACTATTGCATTTCTCTGTGTGTGACACTCCACAGCCCACTGTCACCCAGAGCTGTGCACAGTACTGATATTGTTGCTACATAAGTTGCATTTTTTGTTTTAGGGTATTAGGGTACTTTGGGGTATTAGGGATTAAAACCTGACCTTGCATCAACTCTGTAATTTTTGATGGGACTTTTGCCATGGATCTCCCTCTGGCAGGCCACAGTCCAGGTGTTAGACCCCTTGAAACAACTTTTCCATCACTTTTGTGGCCAGAAACCTTGTAGGTCTTAAATTTTTCCTGCCCATTGAAGTCTATGGCGGTTCGCCGGGTTTTATCATATTGACATCAGTGTTGGTGATCTCTCAAACTACTCATCAACATTGTCTATATGTGTATTGCTGGATGTCCTGATTGTACAGATTTTTGAAACTCTCATGTATCTATGTTCCTCACCATTTATTTTATACTATGTGTAGCACTACAGAAGATGTTAGTGCTATATAAATACAAACATAATAATTATAATAAAGGTATGCAAAGAAGATTGGCAGAAATCCCCCCAATCAAGGTCAACCCAGTCATGCCCCCAAAAAATGTAGGCAGCAATTGCTGTCAAAGGTGCTTCCGCTAAGTACCAAGGGTCTGAATACTTTCTTTTTTTATTATGTTTATAAAATTGTCTAAAATTCTGTTTCCACTTTGTCATTATGGGATAGTGAGTGTAGATTAAGGAGGAAAAATATAATATAAATATTTATAGCATTATTATTTATTTATTTATACAGTCCTGACATCTTCCACAGCGCTGTACAGAATATATTGGCCCTGATGCTATTCCAGGTGATAAGTAGCTTGCAGAAGCGAGCTACTTATCACCTTGCCATCGCACGAGGATTACCGGCAAATCCTATTGCCAGTTTCACTCGTGCGATGGCCGATCGTTAGGGAGCATTACTCAGGTGAAAGCCTGAGCGATGCTCCCAATTCCCGGGCGATGGGGAGCGAGGTTTACCCTGTGGTGCTGTCCATCAGCACCACGGCCTCGCTCCCCACACATGCGCACAACCCGCCGAACATCCGCCGCCATCTTCCGCCGCTGCATCTGGGGGTCTCCTTTAATAAGGAGACCCCCAGAGCTCCCCGCCGGCCGCCGCTCGTCTCCGCAACCCCCCACAAAGCTAAATGCTTAAATTCCTTACCGCCGCTTTACACCCGTCGGCCGCCGCATCTCGCCGCAAGTCCCCGCTGTGTAATTACAGTGTTCAAGTTACTGTAATTACAGTCACTAATAACAGAGTCCCGGCAAAGCATCTTTGAATCAGCCACCGGGGCTCCCCATTGGTTCACAGGCTGGACCAATGAAAATGGCGGCGGCGGCCAGCGGGGAGCTCTGGGGGTCTCCTTATTAAAGGAGACCCCCAGATGCAGCGGCGATGTCGTGCGTTAGCATGTTTAGACCTGCTTTTTGCAGGTCTAAGCTAACGCTCATGTCTGCCGGGAAGCATCGCTTCCCGGAGGCATGCAAAGTGTAATAGGATAGGGTGTAAGGAACTTGCTGGGCGATAATATCGCCCAAGCGAGTTCTTTTAGCACCCTGCCTAGGGCTAAATGCAATTGGATCAGTCGATTTTATAGTCGCCTGATTATCTAACTCACCAGCGTTTAACACTGGCGAGTCTGACAATTGCATCAGGCCCATTGTCTTGTCACTTAAATGTCCTTCAGTGGGGCTCACAGAGTAATCCCTACTATAGTCATATGTCTCTGTATGTGTTTTAGTCTAGGGCCAAATAAGGAGGAAGCCAAGTAACTTATCTGTATGCTTTTGGGATGTGGGAGGAAATCGGATTGCCTAGAAGAAACTCAGGCAGACACAGGGAGAACTTACAAACTCTGTGCAGATAGTGCTCAGGCTGGTATTCAAACTGGGTGCCCAAGGCTGCAAGGCAAAAAATTACAGTAAGGCACTGTACTGCTATCACTGCAACATAAAAAAACTGTAAGTGAAGGGATCTGAATGCATATATAATTTAAAAAAGGCTGCGAGGAAAAATGGATGTGTGATATAGCATTTAGTAGAATATCAGTAATTTTACGAATATTGTACTATCTAATGCTATGTACAGGAGAATATCGGTAGTGTTACAAATATTCTATTATCATCCTACTCTCACACTAACCTTCCCCCTAGGCTTAACACTAACCTAC
The DNA here is from genome assembly GCF_040937935.1 of Hyperolius riggenbachi. NCBI lineage: Eukaryota > Metazoa > Chordata > Amphibia > Anura > Hyperoliidae > Hyperolius > Hyperolius riggenbachi. Next base: position 164,113,618 of record NC_090656.1, on the reverse strand, counting down.
CCCCTATCTATACCAGTAGCCTATCACCTATCCATGCCTAGCACTAATGTATTACCCACACTTACATTGTAGCAGAACTGTGCATATAATAACCTTACCTCTATGAACCAGGGGCATAACTAGAAATCATTGGGCCCCCCTACGAAATTTTGGATGTCCCCACCCTGCTTTTTGCACAGATAAACTGAGAACCAATGCTATTCAATTGGCTAGTGCACACTTGAATGTGTTTTCCCCATGCAGATAAAAATAGACATCAGTGAAGCACTGCATTTTCTCTATCAATAACATTAGCTTCTGTGATAAAATGTGCATGTTTTCACACATACAGACACACGTGGTGTGCAGAAAATACCTACAGAAAATTGAGACGAGTATGCTCCCAGCCTCAGCTTATTATGCTCACTCTGTTCATCTCTCATGGAGCAGAACTGGCTCTGCAGTCTTCTCCAGCTTCACCACAGTACAGAGCACAGAGTACACAGGATAGAGGGTTTAGGGGCTTGGCGCTGAGCGCCAGGGATAGGCTTCGAGTACAAAAGTACACAAATTCGGAATGCTACCTTAATTCAATTTGGAATGTACCTTAATTAATGCACCTGTACCTGCGGGATAGGGGGGTTAACTTACCCGGAAGTCCAGGGATTCTATGCATTTCACCGATGTAATTCTCGTCCTATGGAACGTGTTTCACCACTCACTACCGCACTTCGCACTTCTTCCTGCTTCCGGAAGGAGGACATGGACATGCTGCGACTTCGCTGTGACAGCGCTCACAGAATGACATAAGCAGCAAACCATGGGACATATGGACAGCAGTGATGGGCTTCTGAGTAGCTACAAGTTTGTAGCTACTTAGATTCAAAATCTTAATGAATGCAGGTGTGACCACGGGAAATGGGAGGTTACCTTACCCAGATGTCTGTGGAATCCTATGCGTTTCATTCCCCTCACATGTGACAAAATGTGACGCACTTCCTCCTTCCGCCGACCGGCGACCACCTCCCCCAGTCAATGGCCATACTTCCTTTGTCCCTCCTTCTGTTCTCCTGTGCCTGCTTCTGTCCCCCTTTGTGCTTACTTCTGTCCCCTTTGTGCTTTCTTCTTCCTCCCTTTGTGTTTCCTTTTATTTCCCTCTGCCTCATTTAGTGCCCCTGTGCCTCATTCTCTCCCCCTTTGTTCTCTCTTCTGTCCCCCTTTGTGCTTCCTTCTTCCTCCCTTTGTGCTTCCTTTTGTTTCCCTGTGCCTCATTTAGTCCCTCTGTGCCTCATCCTGTCCCCCTTTGTGCCTCCTTCTGTCCCCCTTTGTTCTTCCTTCTGTCCCCTTGTGTTAACTTCTGTCCCCTTGTGCTACCTCTGCCCCCCTGTGCATCCCATTATTCCACTGTACCTAGGCTCCTTCTATCCTAGACAGAAGCAAAGCGCTGGTGAGCGCCGCTGCACTATACTCTGCAGTGCAGGAAGTCAACAAGGATAGGTGGGTTGTTTGTATCTTGGGGGCTCCTTGTATTAAGAGTCCACGTTCTACACCACATGGCTCATATATTCTTTAGTGTGTACATATTTTTTTTTTTGGGGGGGGGGGGGGGGCGCTGGAGTGACAAAAGGCTTGAAACGTCCCATATATTCAAATTATTTACTTCTTTGCCATTTGTTGCTTGATGTTTTCCTAAAAGCTATTCAAATACCTGTAGCCTTTTCTTTCTTTTAAGTACTTGACATTGATTCCACTGGACATTTCTGTTCCTTCTCTTATGGTGACTTCTTCCTATGTAGCCCTAATGTGTCCCATTTATCTAATCCAAACTCTATAGCAATGGCATCGCAATATGTACAGAGAGTCTTTAATAACGATTCAATCTGCTGTATTGATTTTACATTAAGCTTAAGATCATCTATACAGAGGAGGTAGTTAAGCTCGGCAGATGCTATAAATGTGAGATATCCTAGGACTTTCTGCCTAAGGGTAACTGAAAATGGCATTACTGTCTGCAATGACCAATGGCAAAGGTTAAAGTGAATCACCTTGAAATCAAACCTCTCTGGATGGCAAACTTACCCACTTTCTCGACACCAACAGTCAGTTCTGTCTTCTACTGGTGCATTACTGTTTTTACAAAAAAACATAAAACTGCTTCTCAATCCCAACATTTCAATATTATTTTCATGTTTTTGGCAGTAAGTCAAATGCCTCTTTTTGTATTCTGTCCAACAACATGTCAATGCAATCCTCCAAAATTATTTTATAAGTTACAAACCGATATTTTGCGTGACAATGGTTTCCTTTCTGTTATACTGGACGTAGGTTGTTCTGCTTCAACTGGTCTTGAACTGCATCTGATTTCACTCTAGTCATTCACTTAAAAGCTGTTGGAAGAAAGGCAATTAGTTGTAAATTGCACCTTTTGCTTGGTCTTATTTTGTAATAAGTATGTTCTGCCAGTTTTCGATGATTCTTCAATATCATCTCTCTGCAGAAAAAATACTAAACTTTTCAGCAATCCTAAAATGATTGAACAAAAGAAGTACTTAAATTGTACAATGTCCTAAATTGGGGGTCTCTACCATAATAAAGACCTAAAAGGTAGACCTAAAGCATGTGAGAGTGCTTCCCACTAAAGGACTTGCAAGAGCAAATTATTGCCAAAGTATACTGTGTAACAGATTACGTTGTCTATTTGGTGATGCATGGTAAACACAAAATGGATGTTCAAGGAAAGTTCATGAGAGATAGGCTACTCAAAGCAGTGATGACTAGATCTATTATTCCACAGTAAATCTAGTCGGTCAAGTAAGAAAGGTACATTCCTTGTGCACATCCAATTTTTTATTTTTTACTCCTCTAATGGAAGTGGTAGAGGAGAGGAAAGCATGCAAAATTGGAGGCTTAGGACCAGGTTTGTGTCCTGTGTGACAATGCAGAACATATGTAAGCGCAGCAGGTGCAATATTGGTTGATGGAATACAGAACTGTTAAATCCATGGATGCCATGTTTAGTGTGGGCATACCGGCAGTTATTCATACAATGAATGACTGCTTTGTCCAGACCTTAAAGGGATCTGAGCAGCTCCTACTTTCAAATAGCTGAAAGGGCTGCCATGTTTAAGATGCTACTCTCACTGTTCCCTTTTCACTGAAGTTATCCAGCCTTGGTGTGAAGTTCAACAAGTCACTTATCTTATCTCTTTGAAGTACAGTCTTCTCCCTTCTCCCACCTCCCTAATGCTTAAAGTGGACCCAAATTAAAAATACAAGATTTCAGAAATAAAATCTATTTTCTAAATTATAATAATAAATAGCAGCCTTTTTCAGCTGCATGATGCCAAATATAAAATATTTTACATTTATTGGAGGAACCTCTCCCTTCCTTTCAAATTGCCGGGACAAAATCCTGCAAACTGGTGGAGTAGGGGGTGTACGGCAATGGAGGAATTGCTAATGGCTGCCCCCAGTATAACCTAGTTATGAAAAGAGAAGGGTGAAAAGCATGCACTGAAATGCTCATAGGCTTGAAGAAGTGTTTATTTATCTTTGTATGTGTTAGAGTAGTGCAACTAAATATTTGTTAATTAAAAAAAATGTTTGGTTTGGGTCCGATTTAATGGATTTTTTAATTCTGGATGGTGTAATGTTTAAGGGCTCTGTCTCTGACACAGGAAACCAGGGTTCAAATCTCAGCTCTGCCTGTTCAGCCAGCATTTATTCAGTAGGAGACCTTAGGCAAGTCTCCCTAACACTGTTACTGCCTATAGAGCGCATCCTAGTGGCTGCAGCTCTGGCGCTTTGAGACCGCCAGGAGAAAAGCGCGATATAAATGTTATTTGTCTTGTCTTTGTTTGAATTTTAGCCTGTGGTCAATTAAGTCAATTAGAGTCCTTATCAGCCTTCCATTGACTGTTGCTTGTGACCAACCACATGGTGGAGAAAGAGGATTACTGCCTGTAATTTTAACCCTTAAATGTTAAAAGATGAGGTAAAATGAAAGTTTTTTTTACAATGAACCATATTTTTAGCATGCATTTTTAATTTGCCATCGAGCTGACCTGGGAGTTAAAAATGATGCTTGGTTCACTTTAACCTAAGCCAAGCATCAGAAATGGCTGTAAAGGTATGATGAATCATAATATCACTAGGTGGACCAAGTCCATTAATATAACAGGTTCTAGTCCCTCACCATCGTGCATGTCCGCGCACACCTGGGTGCACATGACCGTGCGTGCACATGCACACCCACATACCGGCGTGCACACTCTCTCGCTCCCCCTGGCCCCGTCTTTCCTCCTGTCCCAACGGCTACACATGCGCAGTAGCCAAAACACACGGACCATAAGGATGACGCATTGACAGAGGGGTTTGTTCTTTGGATCTTATTCCCTCCCATTTCATTCAGCAGCTATCCTCATCTCTCATGCCTGCATTAACATCGCTATTTAACTTGTCCCTCTCCACTGGCATCTTTCCGTCCCCACTCAAAAAGGCTGTTGTGACACCACTAATTAAAAAACCATATCTAGATCCTACCACACTCGCCAACTACCGCCCAGTGTCACTTCTCCCATTTGCATCCAAATTACTTGAATGCCATATACATGCAGAATTAAGCCATTATCTGCTAACTCCCTACTTGATCAGTTCCTGTATGGCTTTCGCTCTAACTCCACAGAAACTGCCCTTATTAAAGTGGCCAATTATCTTCTTACAGCTAAATCCAAAGGTCAATTTTCCGCGTACGTACAAAAAGGGCGCCTGGACAAAAAGGGCGCGGGGTGTAAACTCTAAATAATAATTAATCATTAATAGGGTTTATAAAAATAGTGTGCTATATTTCGTTTACAAATAAAGTTTAACAAAACTATAAATCATTAAATAATGTTTATAAAATCGGAAATTGTGAAAACGTTAATCTTCCCTATTTCTAAAGTTAAACTTATAATTACGTTTATTAAAAAAACAATAATATATGTTTAATTGTTATAATTGTATATTATTGTGAATAACCTTCATTTATGGTTTGTTCTTATAATAAAATCTGAAAATATTCTTTATAACGATGATATAAATATAAGTACGTTCGTAATAAGTGTTGTAAAACATTAGTAATTATTACTAAAATTTGACTAAAACTATACCTAAGCCTACTCTTACACAGAACCCTGCCTGTACCTATCCCTAACCCCTAGACCCCCCTGTTGGTGCCTAAACCTAAGACCCCCCTGTTGGTGCCTAAACCTAAGACCCCCCCCTGTTGGTGCCTAAGTAACCCTCCCTGTACCTACCCCTAACCCCTAGACCCCCCTGTTGGTGCCTAAACCTAAGACCCCCCTGTTGGTGCCTAAACCTAAGACCCCCCCTGGTGGTGCCTAAACCTAAGACCCCCCTGTTGGTGCCTAAACCTAAGACCCCCCCTGTTGGTGCCTAAGTAACCCTCCCTGTACCTACCCCTAACCCCTAGACCCCCCTGTTGGTGCCTAAACCTAAGACCCCCCTGTTGGTGCCTAAACCTAAGACCCCCCCTGTTGGTGCCTAAGTAACCCTCCCTGTACCTACCCCTAACCCCTAGACCCCCCTGTTGGTGCCTAAACCTAAGACCCCCCTGTTGGTGCCTAAACCTAAGAACCCCCCTGTTGGTGCCTAAACCTAAGACCCCCCCTGTTGGTGCCTAAGTAACCCTCCCTGTACCTACCCCTAACCCCTAGACCCCCCTGTTGGTGCCTAAACCTAAGACCCCCCCTGTTGGTGCCTAAACCTAAGACCCCCCTGTTGGTGCCTAAACCTAAGACTCCCCTGTTGGTGCCTAAACCTAAGACCCCTGGTGGTGCCTAAACCTAAGACTCCCCTGTTGGTGCCTAAACCTAAGACCCCCCTGTTGGTGCCTAAACCTAAGACCCCCCCTGTTGGTGCCTAAGTAACCCTCCCTGTACCTACCCCTAACCCCTAGACCCCCCTGTTGGTGCCTAAACCTAAGACCCCCCTGTTGGTGCCTAAACCTAAGACCCCCCTGGTGGTGCCTAAACCTAAGACCCTCCTTTATTATGTGGATAATAATGTTTTACAAATTGTGACTCCAAAAAATATATTCCAATTTACATTACGTACTGATCGCTTTATTTTGTGAATGTTTTAAAAACAGTAAGGGATAAAACTTTAAATAATGTTTTAATTATTTAAATTAGATAAATATATTTAGTATTTTCATAAACGTTATTCGGCACGGGTGCATTTTATAAACGTAAATCAACACAAGCTCAGTTATAAATCATTAAACAGCTCCGGGAGCCGTTTGTAAACTTTATTTAGCTCCGGGCGCCATTTGTAAACTTTATTTAGCTCCGGCGCCCTTTTTTCCTGCTCGGCGCCCATTAAACGTTATTTATTATGGGAGTGAATGGCGGCGCCCTTTTTGTCCACTAGCGGCCTGCGCCCTTTTTTCCCAGCTCCCAATTTTCCATACTAATCCTTCTTGACCTGTCATCAGCATTTGATACGGTCAACCACTCCTTACTCCTACAAATACTTTCAAATGTAGGAATAAAGGGCCTCACTCTCACATGATTATCTTCCTACCTCTTTGGAAGGTCCTTCACAGTCTCCTACTCAGATCAGATCTCTTCCCCTCATGCTTTGTCTGTCGGAGTTCCTCAAGGCTCTGTCCTTGGACCCCTCCTCTTTTCCATCTACATGCACAGTCTTGGTGACTTAATCAACTCATTCGGGGTTTCAATTTCACCTGTATGCAGACGATACATAACTGTACCTCTCGGCCCGAGACCTTAACTCCCTCCTCAAACATGTTCCAGACTGCTTGTCTGCTATATCCTCCTTCATGTTCTCTCGCTTCTTAAAACTTAATATGAGTAAAACAGAACTAATCATTTTTCCACCATCTCTGTCCACCTCTCTGCCCGAAGTTACAATGTTATAATGTTAATAAGACTCCTATAACTTCAGTTCCAAACGCACGGTGCTTGGGGGTAATATTTAACTCATCTCTCTCTTGTATTCCTCATGTTCACTCCATAACCAGCTCCTGCCATCTCCAACTCAAAAACATATCTTGCATCCAACCTTTTCTCACTCAAGACACAACTAAAAGGTTTATACATGCTTGTATAATAATGCGTCTCTTCTGGACTACTGTAACATACTACTTTGTGGACTACCTTCTAACAGACTGGCCCCGCTCCAGTCGGTACTGAACTCAGCTGCTCGTCTCATTCATCTTTCTTCTTGATCTTACTCTGCTGCCCCTATCTGTCAAGCTCTTCACTGGCTGCCAATTAACCAGAGGATCCAGTTCAAACTCCTAACCCTAACCTACAAAGCTCTCCACAATTTCTCTCCTCAGTACATATCCGTACTAATTTCCAGATACAGACCCAATCGCAATCTCAGATCTGCACATGATCTTCTGTTGTCCTCTAGAATTACCTCCTCACATTCACGTTTACAAGATTTTGCACGCGCTTCACCCCTCCTCTGGTAAGCCCTTCCACAACACATCCATCACTCGCCAACCTTTGTTACCTTTAAACGCTCTCTAAAAACTGATTTGTTCCAACAAGCATATGCGCTACCTTAGGCCACTTCCCTTTGTCCTAAGACCAAATTGCACTCCTCCTACTAGGTGTCCTAATACACACTGCCTCTATATATTTGTTGTATACTACCCCTCCTCTTGTTCCCCCCCCCCCCCATTCCCTTTAGATGTACGCTCGCAAGGGCAGGGCTCTCTCCCCCTTTTGTGTCTTGGAAGTCATTCTACATTTTATGTATCATGTTACTTTTATCACTGTCATTACCAATTCAATTCTGTATTTTGTATTCTGCATTTTGTATCATTTTTGTATTTTGTCACTAACTACTGTATGTATCTTGTATATTGGTGTACACCATTGTCTATATTATTATGTACCCCATGTTTGTTTCTTACTTTGTACAGCACCACGGAATATGTTGGCGCTTTATAAATCAATAATAATAATAATATAGGATGCACCACCTACCTTTTACCTTACTCACCAAGCATTTTTCTATTTTAAATGTAAAATGTAATCAAATGCAACCCTAAAACCAACTTCAAATTAATCCTACAACTTTCTCTCATGTACAATAGAATTTATCATTTTCCAATCCAAGGCATTTATTTGATTACTATATATTATTTGCAGCATAGGGCTGGTATTTCAGCAGGGAAAACTGAGCAGTCGCACAGATGCAATATGTTCCTTAAAGCGGATCCAAGATGAAAAACTAACTGTAACAAGTTACTTGTCTATATATCTTATATAAAGTTTAGATAGTTTACACAGCAAATCTAGCTGCAAACAGCTTCAATAGAATATGATTATTTCGTCCTGTGAGACAATGACAGCAGCCATGTTGTTTGCAAACATTACACAGAAGCAGGCTTATCTGCATCTTGAGCACTCAGCCTGTGAAAAAAACCTAATCCCCCCCTACTCCTCCCTCCTCCCCCTCTGCCTCTGAAAACTCTGGCTTGTAATACCTCCCCCTCCTCCTGCCCAGACTGAGCTCCCATGTGCCCTTGCTACTGTCTGAAAATGCCTTGGCTCTCTGGAAACCTGTGGGCGTGGCTTGTCTAGTTTATAGGGAATTAGAGTATTAAAACAAAACAGTATTTGGCTTGAGGAATGTCCTATAAAAAATAGGACAGGAACACAATTATGCAATGAGTAAAAGTTAATCTCGGATCCACTTTAAGGTCCCCTAGTCAGGTATCTCAGGATTTCCACCAAGCTCTTGTTTAATAAGGACC